>NW_006160110.1:1517194-1583782 GCF_000334495.1 Tupaia belangeri chinensis | reverse complement strand
GAGAGGTTTTCGCTATAGGGCACGTGCGCTCATCAGACAGACAGAGACATAGAGACAGAAAGCGAGAAATCACCCCCCGGGGGGGATGGTCACGCTGCAATCCCTTCTCCTCCATTCTCGGGATCTGGGGCATGCACGCACACGCGCCTGGCGTGAGTTCTAAGCCACCGGGTCTAGGACGCAAACCGCGGCCGACTACGTGGGAGTCCAGCGACATAGCCATTACGCTAACTGCTAGTTCCCCCACCTAATATTTTTTGAGAAGAGAGCAGACCACAGTAAACCAGAAGAGACTCCTGATCTCCTTTGTTGGTGATTCTTCTGTATCTCACCATTATAATAAATATACTTACTGTTTTTTATTGCAGCCCAACAAAGTATTCCAAAATATTATGACTTCAAGCAGCAACAATTATTTTATCTCTCCTTGTCTCTGTGGGTCAGGGATTCTAGAAGGGTATGCCTAGGTGTTTCTTGAGGTCACCCATGTAGTTGTTAGATGAGGCTTGAGCTGGACAAGTAGGAAACTAGACTATCTAGAGGCTGGACAGGCATTTCACCCCTTTCGTATCATCTCAGGCCTTCTTGTGAAATCTGCCTTCATGGGCTTATTTGGGTTTACTCACAACATGGCACTCTGGGTGGTAGCAAGGTAGGCCTTCTTTCTTTCTTTAGATTTTGCCATAGGATGCATGCACTCTCCAGATAGAGATAGGTAGAAAGAAAGAGGAAAAGTGAGAAATCTTTTTTTTTTTTTTTTTTTTTTTTTATAAACCCACCCATTTTTTTTTTTGTATAGCCACACCACAATCCCCTTTCCTCTATTCTCCTCTTGGGATTTTTGGGCAAGAATGCAAACACACCTGAATGTTTTTTAGAATATAAGGTCTAGGACTCGAACCATGGAGCAGGCCATGTGGGATCTAGCACCTTTACCACCCTGCCACCTTCTGGGCCCATGGTAGGTCTCTTTTACAAGATGACTGCTATGGCCTGAATATTTGTGTGCCCCCTAAATTCACATGTTGAAATCCTAAGTTGCTGGGACAAGCAGATAGCATTGTGGTTACATTGCTGAACTCCCACTAGTGAACCTCAATTTGAGTCCTGAACCTGGTGGCTTGAAACTCATGCCAGGTGAGTGTGTGTGTGTGCCCTAGAGGAGAATGGAGGAGAGGGGATTGAGCCGTGGCCATCCCCCTGGGGGAGTGATTTCTCACTTTCTCCCTCTTTGTCTCTCCTGTGAGCACATGGGCCCTATAGCAATAACCTCTCTCTCTCAAAAAAAGGGACCAGCAATTAGCATAATGGCTATGTCACTGAACTCCCATGTAGTCGACTGCGGTTTGGTTCCTGGACCCAGTGGCTTAAACTCACACCAGGCATGTGTGCGTGCATGCCCAAGATCCTGAGAGGAGAATGGAGGAGAAGGGATTGCGGCGTGGCCATCCCCCCTGGGGGTGGATTCTTGCTTTTTGTCTCTCTGTCTCTCTCTGTCTTTCTGGCGAGCGCACACACCCTATAGCAAAAACCTCTAAAATAAAGAAAAATCCCAAGCCCCAATCTAATGGGCATTTGAGAAGCAATCAGGTCATGTGAATGGGATAAATGCCATTAGTGCCCTTGTAAGAAAATATCATATCAAATAAATGGAACAAATAAAAATAATACTGAAACAAAACCAATAAAAAGACCAAAGAAACTGATGTACCAGGCAACTGATTCTAGTTCCTTCCATTAAGCACTATTTTAACTTCCTAGCAGTGAAGATAAAGCATGAAGGACTTTGGTTTTGGCAGCTCTAGTTGGGAAAAAGGGAGCTCACAGGTTTATCTGGAGAGTCACTTTTCCCTCTTGACAGTGAACTTTAGGAAGATTTTACTGAATAGATGCTTTCACCAGGGCCTAGTCAATTCCTGGCTTTGGTTGTGCAAAAGATACAGGTACTCTAAGTGGACACTTGTGATACAGTTTCTCTGCAAAAACCTTAAGATAAGAATACCAATACTAGCTTTTAAATGATTTCTATGGGGAACTGAGATAGGAGGTGATATATTGCCTTTTGAAGATCTAATCTCTGGTCTAATAGGGTCTGGCTTAGGGGACCCACAACAATGGTTTTTTTAAACCTGGCTGCCCATTAAAACCACAGGGGTAGGGGGTGCTCTTACAAACCCTCTTACCTAGGCTATTCCTCAGGTCAATTGAATAAAATCTCTGAGCATTGGATGAGGGCATTGTCTTACCCCCAGAGATGTTTAAAATTCACCATGTGATTCTAATGTGCAGTCAGGTCCAGAACCATTGTTTTAGAGCAGGACTTGGTAAACACTTTCTGCAAAGGGCCGTATAGTAATAGTTTTCTGTTTTGTGGCCATTACTACCTCTGTCACCAGCTACATTAGTGAGTTGACATGGCTGCATTCCAATGAAATATTATTTATAAAAGTAGGCAGTGGCTGGATTTGGCCTGCAGGTTCTAGTCCACCAATGGACTCCTGATTTTGGAAACCAACTAGTTTACAATTTTCTTGGGCTTCATTATCCACATGTGTTGAGCCTCAGATGTGCAGAGGTGGAAAAAGGGAAAACTTTCACGATTATTGTGGTTGACATGGGTATTTTGGGTGACAATCTCCATTCTTTATCATCTATTTTTTAAAAGAAAGAGGTTAATTTGCTAGTTCAATATTTGTTTGCATAGGCACCTCTACCTCCCAGTTTCCTTCTACACAAATCTCTCCTTTGGACATAGATCTTTGAAGCTAGCAGTGACCTTAGAGGTCATTCCCTTCCCCATCTCTCCAGAAAGGCTCTGGCTAGCTAGAGCAGGGACCTAGAGGGAGGGATCAGGACTCCAGCCTGGAGTTCTTGTGTAGAAGTCATCTCACTGTTCCCCTCTGCCTGCCTCCCTGTCCTTTGCATGCACAGATCCCTTTTTTCCAATTTCCTTAGACACTAACTTAGGTACTGACAAGTACAAGTGCTTCTTTGGACTCCTACTACTGTGAACCTCAGACCTTGCTGTGGCCTTGATTTATTTGCTAATCATGGTAAAGTATTTGAGAAGGAAATAATGCATTGTCCTGCATTCTCTAGTCCCATCCTCCAAGAACCTGCCTCTCTCACTCTTTCTTGTTTTTTAGAGATATTTTTGCTATAAGGTGTGTGTGTTCGCTGGAGAGACAGAGAAACAGAAAGTGAGAAATCACCCTCCAGGGGGGAATGGCCATGCTGCAATCTCTTCTCCTCCATTTTCCTCTTGGGATCTTGGGCACACATGCACATGTGCCCAGCATGAGTTTTAAGCTGCTGGGTCCAGGATTCAAACCACGGTTGACTACGTAGGAGTCCAGTGTTGTAACCATTACATCATCTGTGGGTCCCCAAGAACCTCTCTTTTCCTTGTTAGCAATATTCTTTCAGACGCAGGTCTAAAAAATTTCTCCTCTTAAAGTCCCATAGATTTCTCTGCTTGTTAAGGCTGGATAATCTTCCCCTGCCTCTAGTCTTTTTCCAGACTTGTTTAACTTGTATTCTGAAGGTCCTGTCCTCTTTTGGCCTCTCTGGAGGCCTCTCTATAGTCTTTTTTAGCATCTTTTAAAAGACAGTCACATTGTGCAACTGTCAATACTTGCTTATTCCTGGGCTAGTTTCCATCTGCGTAATCTTTTGCATAACTCATCTACTCTTTCAATTTTGAATTCCGAAAAAATATATAGCTTCCTTATCTCTGCCTGGTATTACTGCAGTCGCCTACTAGCTAAAATAGTCCATTTAAAATTCTTGTTATATGTCAAAGAATTTAGTGAAGAGTGACTTGTTCACATCTTGACTGCATTTACTGAATAACTGTATACTGCATTACTCAGCCCTCTGTCTTTGTAACTTTTTAATTACTTCATGTGGATACATTTCTAGCTGTATGAGGTATAAAAATTATTAAATGAGTGGGAAGAGGGTAGAAGAAGGGGAAGAGTTTAAGGAAAGAAATTAAGGATGAAAAAAGAGAGGCAAACATCTATGGGACACAGAAATAGATTATTGTCTGCTGATGAAAATGTGTTTTGTATCCTCAACTGGATTGCTGTGAAGTGTTTTCATATTGGGTAAATTCAGTTTACATGCTATGTGATGTATAGTGACTAAATGTATAAAATTCAAAAAAGACAAAAAAATCCACAAAAAATTAGCTATCAGAAACTCCAACTAAACGCATAAGTATCAGTTTCTCTTACCTTTAAAAAAAAGAAAGGGAACCAGCAGTTAGCGTAATGGCTATGTCGCTGGACTCCCACGTAGTCGACCGCGGTTCGTGTCCCGGACCCGGTGGCTTAAAACTCACGCCGGGCGCGTGTGCGTGCGTGCCCAAGATCCCGAGAGGAGAATGGAGGAGAAGGGATTGTGGCGTGACCATCCCCCCTGGGGGGTGATTTCTCGCTTTCTGTCTCTATGTCTCTCTCTGTCTGTTTGGTGAGCGCACACGCCCTATCGTGAAAATCTCTCCAAAAAAAAAAAAAAAAAAAAGAAAATAATGGAATTTTTAAATGAAAAAATATGGGAATTTGGGGGATCTTGATTTCTTTTTGTCTTAATTCCTGACTGTATTTGCTGTCTAGGTAATTGGATTCTGAGATTACGCCTATAGGATAAATGCTGTCTACACTGTATTGCATGATCAAAAAAAGGCTAAGTAGGTCCAACCTTATGACCTGGTGGTTAAGGGAGCCAGATTTCATATGGCCAAGTGTGTGGCTTGAATTACAGTCCCAGTGGCTTGAAACAAATGCTGTGTGTGTGTGTGTGTGTGTGTGTGTGTGTGTGAGTGTGTGACCTAACAGGATGGGGGATGTATAGAAGGGATCATGATTTGACCACACTTCATTTGGGAGTGCTTTGTTCTTCTCCTTTTCTCTCTCTTTGTCTCTCTTTCTCTGAAGAGCTTCTGTGCCCTCTGGCAAAGCAAAACAAAGGCTAATTAAAAAGAAATCCAATATAATTTCTTGCCTATTAAACTTTCCTTAATTATTGAAATAATTATTTTCTGTCCTGGTAGTACTTCTGCAAACCATAGAAATGTAAATTAAAATGCCATGTTAAGAAAGCATTCCAAGGGGTATTTTTAAAATAAAAATACAAAATGTGTCATACTATGTTTGAATGTACTTATAATGTTCAGAGAAAGAAGATAAAACTGTTGGATGCAAGGTAGGGAGGTGTGATGTGGAACACCATAGTGTTGAACTAGTTCAAAGATTATGTTCAGATTTTTTTCTGTACTTGGGAGTGGGGCTTCATGAGCACTAGTAGAAGGGTCACAGTCTTTAAATTTAACTCTGATTTTTTTTTTGACATTTATTTTTTTCTTGGACCAACAGCCTTTCTTTCCCAATGTTCCAATTATTTGTATTCCCTTCAAAGTTTTACAGTGGAAAATAATAAGGGACAACTGGTAGAAATGATAGTCCGCCCGTTCTCTGTGCTCAGAGTAGCTGGTCACTGGTCTGGCTAGTAAAGTTTTCCTCTGAGAGAAGGAAATCAAAGACATATCATCGCAGAAGCGTGTAAGACCGGTGAATCTTCTTCAAGGGCTGCCTGTTGTCCAGCTGTCTTGAAGGTTTTATCCGTATACCTAGAACCACCTGAATTAAGGCAGGAGTGTACTGGGAATCTTATCACATTTTTCCCCATGTTTTATCTTTTTTTTTTTTTTTTTGAGAGGTTTTTGCTATAGGGCGTGTGCGCTCGCCAGACAGACAGACAGAGACAGAGAAACAGAAAGCAGGAAATCACCCCCGAGGGGGGATGGCCATGCCGCAATCCCTTCTCCTCCACTCTCCTCTCGGGATCTTGGGCATGCACGCACACGCGCCCGGCGTGAGTTTAAGCCACTGGGTATGGGACTTGAACCACGGTCGACTACGTGGGAGTCCAGCGACATAGCCATTACGCTAACTGCTGGTCCCCCCATGTTTTATCTTTTCAAGCCTTAGCCAAGTCAAAAATAGTCTGGAGATTTGAGTGTTCCAATAATTAGCTGCCTGTATTTTAAATGGAAACAAACAAGGATTCCCAGACTTGGTTCAGCTGTCTTGTGGGTTGTAATACTGAGTTGATTGAGCTTTGTGAGTTGACAGAATTTTGCACACATTAGAAACAGCAAAACTGCACATCTCGTGCTATAGTTGGGAAAATAGAGACCTATTCCTGCATCATTTTATTCCCTGAGTTTTCTAGCATTTCTAGTATTGCTGCACTAACTCCTCAGCAAAGCTAAGCAGGTCAATTGGAAGGTGAAGTAAGTCACTTGGTTACAACTCTAACCCTTTCTAATTAAAAAAGAAGGTAGGGATAGGGCACCAAACAGTCTGGGAGCAGTCATGCCTCTGTTTTTTGTCCTGACAGAGATGAAAGTGTCACTAGCAGGTGAGGCTGAAGTAAGGACTTCTTTGAGTTGCCAGCAAAGATGTTTCAGTTACCTATTGCAATTACATGAAAAATATAAAAGCTCAAAAATGCCAATGATGTGTGATTCTGACATTCTGTGGGTCAGAGATTGGGCAGAACTGAGCTGAGTTGTTCTGCTCTGTATGATGTTGACTGGGTGACTCACCTACTGCATTTGGCTGGGAGCTTGGCCAGGGTTACATGTCCATCCAAGATGGCCTCTTATTCTCCAAAACTCTCATCTGGCCTCTACCATTTCAGTGGTCTAGCCTGGACTTTCTAAGGCATCACAGCTGGCTCTGAGGGTTTAAAAACAGAAGCTTCAAGCCTATTTAATATTATTTAGGCCTATTTAGGCTGAGACCTGGAACTAGCAGAGCATCGGCACTCATTGCATTGGCCAAGACGAGTCATGATATCAACCTAGATTCTAGGAAAGGGGGCATAGCTCTGATTCTTGATGGGGAGGTGGGGTGAGGTAAGGCACCCTGTCTCTTGAGTCCCAGGCACTTTTGCATTTGTCTTCAAAGAACTCAATTTTAAATTCATTATGCAAGTATTATTAATCACTAACTAACATTCATGTTGCTATTTAAATAAATGAGATGAGAATTTTATAAGTGGTAAAATACTATTAGAAATTGAGTTCTGGCTTGATGGAAAAGCATAATTGAAAGGGTTCTAGAAAATGTGCAGTTTAGAAGCCCTTATTTAACATATGAGGAAAACGAGGCTTCTGTATTTAACTTCTTTAAGTTCATTGTTAAGTCATTAAGTCATTGTTTACCACCTTGACAGTAAAAAGACTAAATATCTCTTAATTCTCAACTCAGTGCTTATCTCTTCTTCTCACCTTCTAATCATATGGATAAATGCGTTGAGGCTAAGCAGTTATTTCTAAAGGAAATCTAATCTCTTAGTTCTCTTTGTCATAATTCAGAGTTTCTTTTCTTTGGCACTATTGACTTTTTTTTTCCTTTTTAGTTGCCAGAGTGTGATGTGCATGAGAGAGAGAGAGAGAGAGAGAGAGAGAGAGTATATGTCCCAAAATATCTCTGCACATAGCCAAATATTCCCATTGAGACCCACTGACATAATCCAAGGCAATTGACAACCCAGTATTTCTTGGGTTGCTGCTCCTGAACTGCCTGCATAGTAAAGCCCAAGAATAAACTGTTTTCCAAACCAAGAACCAGGGCATAGGGTTGATAGAGAGTGAGAGATTGTCCGTGTGCAAGAGAGATGAGTCATTTTCTGTGAATGGTACTGTTCCCACCCTAATCTATACATTCACACATATAAAATAAGTTGTAAGTTAAAAAGTTAATGGAGGGAACCAGCAGTTAGCGTAATGGCTATGTCGCTGGACTCCCATGTAGTCGACCGCGGTTCATGTCCCGGACCCGGTGGCTTAAAACTCACGCCGGGTGCGTGTGCGTGCGTGCCCAAGATCCCGAGAGGAGAAAGGAGGAGAAGGGATTGCGGCATGACCATCCCCCCTCGGGGGTGATTTCTCGCTTTCTGTCTCTATGTCTCTCTCTGTCTGTCTGGCGAGCGCACGCGCCCTACAGTGAAAATCTCTCCAAAAAAAAAAAAATAAATAAAGTTAATGGATAACATTAACTCAACTTTGATCACACCTTGTACAAATCACCTTTAGTGAAGACTATTACTTAGGGTCAGAACTGTGCTGCTCAAGAGATCCCATATGGTGATTGATTTGAATCCCTGACTCGGTTGATCTTAAACATTCTGGACATGTGTAAGTGTCCAGGATTTGACACTGGAGGGCTGGAGGAGGGGGCTTGTGGAATGACCAGCCCCTCTGGAGGGTGCTGGTCTCCTTTTGTGTATGCATGTTCCCTCGCTCTCATATGCATGCCCACATCCTCTATAATGAATCAAAAAAAAAAAAAAAAAAAAGAAGAAAAAAAGGAAAGAAAAATATTATTTAAAATCTAGTTGTTTTGAAAAACCAAAGGTGTTGGTTCACAGTTTTCTTGCAAGCCTAAACTCACAACTGTTAGCAAATGTCAGTTGCTGTCTTTTCACCTTACTTCACCCTGGGTGGACCCCATTGGAGAGGTGATGTTAAATAACAGTGTGTTCCTAAAACATGACATGAAGCAGAAATTTGGCAAAATATCTAGTTGATTTGAAACAAATAGACCAGAACATATGCAGTTTAAAAACACTTCCTGATTCAAGTATTATTCAGACTGACTTTCTACACTAATCAAATTGTTTAAAGTATTCATTTTGCTTGGTATTGTGTCAAAACAACCAAAGTGTCTGATAAATTATTCTTTTCTAGTTTATGACTTCAACTGTATATATTATAAAACTGAATTTGATCTGACAGTTCCATCTCTCTTTCTCATGTGAGTGATAATGTTGATAGAACTGTAGAAGCAACGTCAACAATGAAATGAAATAATTTCAAGGTTTCTTGCTTAGGAAATCTAGGCATTATAGTAGTCTCCCATTATCTGTGGTTTTGTTTTCCAGTTTCAGTTACCCATGGTCTACTGCACTGGGGTTTTTTATTCATATAAGATATTGAGAGAAAGAGGGAGAGAGAGAGAGAGGGAGAGAGAGAGAGCATGAGCCCTCATAGTCACAAAACTTTTGTTACAGTATGTTCTTATAATTGCTCATTATTACTTCTTATTGTTAACCTTTCGTGTGCCTGACTTATAAATTAAACTTTATCATAGTGTTGTAGGTAAGAGGAAAAAAATTAAGATATATAATGTTTGGTACTATCTATAGTTTTAGGCATCTTTTTGGGGGCAGTTGGAACATATCATCCATGGATAAGGGGCAACCACTGTACCAGGAGGTGCCTGAGAAGGCAAAGCAGAGTGTATCCACATGCTACCTATGTGTCTCAATTCTTCCATCGTGGCTATAACCCAGTCAACTCATTTGTTTCTAATTTATGAAAGGATCTGAGAAAAAAATTGCAAATAAATCTACACAACTTCTTATAGGATAAAGCTATGCTTAAATTTGTTTCCTCATTTGAGTGTTTGGGTTTTCTCAAATCCCCATACCTACAATATGCCAATATGCGTATTCTATTCATTTGAAAAACCTGCTTGATGGTTTTCCCTCTGGCATTTTGAATAACTACCAGCTGAAGATGCTAAATAACTCTCAAGTCTGTGCAAGTTAATATTTCTGCCCAGTGTCTAATGAAATACAGCTGCACTCTCAACCACGCGATGTTATCTGCCGTGTGACTTGCACTCGACTGTAATAATGAAATGCTGCCTGCCTCATCCTTAAATTTTGGAGTTGAGGTCTGTGTTGAATAATTTTGGCAGTCTGGTTTTCTCCTAACTTTTTAATTCTATGTGAATTTTAAAGTGCTTTATCCAATGACGTGAAATAAAGATTCAACATGGTGAAGGTGGATTTGGTGACATAATTGCACTTAAGTACTTATCTTCATACTTGCCTTCCCTCCGTTAACTCCTCTCCCTGTTTTTCCCGCCCCCAGCATGAGATTTGATGCCGGGCATCTGTCCTGATCTTCCTAACTCTGCCCACATCTGGATTTAAATTACCTTTAATTATACCCTCAAGGAGCCCAATTTTCTCTGCAGAAGAATTGTCCTACAGAGTTCCCTAGTTATATTAGGTTCAGGCTCATTAATTTCTCTGCTAATTTTAATTTCTCCTGAGTAGTAGATCATTGGCCAAAGTATAAAATTTCAATGAAAGACTAAGATAGAAAGATGAAAAAACAACAGTTCAGATGAGGAATAATTTAAATAAGAGACAAATCATTGAGAGCAGTGAGGACATTTGGTCTTCTGCACCAGAATGTTATTAGCCCAGCTACACAAAATAGTTACATATTCAAGATTCAGAATAAATTTAATAAGATCTGCTGCACTTTTTGATTAATTTCCTGTTATGTTTTTCTGGGAGGAAGGTGAGTTTGGTATAGGGCTGCACCACCTTTGTTTCCCTGAGGACCGTTCCGTTCAGAGTTGCAAAGTAAGATGTTTTTGGATAAATGTATTGCTGGATCTGATTTGGAGGGCTGCAAACAAAGAAAGGAAAGGCTTCCTGTATAAAGGTCCCTCCCTCATATTGGGTTGTTAAAAAAGTGATGATGCATTTTTGCATAGATAAACATATCATAAGTTTTCCAATGACCCAACAGAACTTTTTAACATGCTCACACTAAATGGCCCATGAAAACCTGATATTGTTAAGATCAACACAGCAATCTCAGTGTCTTATCCCCAAGATAGGTGTCAGGTAAATATAGTAGTCGGTCTGGCATTTAAACTTAAATTGTGTTATGAAGGCTCTTTAGGTTTCTGGCATCCCTGTTACTTTATTCTTTTTTTTTTGGAGAGATTTTCACTGTAGGGCGCGTGCGCTCGCCAGACAGACAGAGAGAGACATAGAGACAGAAAGCGAGAAATCACCCCCCAGGGGGGATGGTCACACCACAATCGCAATCGCTTCTCCTCCTTTCTCCTCTCGGGATCTTGGGCACGCACGCACACGCGCCCGGTGTGAGTTTTAAGCCACCGGGTCCGGGACACGAACCGCGGTTGACTACGTGGGAGTCCAGCGACATAGCCATTACGCTAACTGCTGGTTCCCCCTGTTACCTTATTCTTGTTGTAGTTTAAGATTGGATTTTTAGGCAGAGTCTCACAGGACATTTACATCCTAGTGGTCCCCCCGTAGCTAGAAAGCTCTGTCTTCAGTTTTACACATTCGTGGGTATATTAAGACACTGAGGACATAGGTAGCATGGACCCTGGGAAAGTATAGAGAGTATTTTATGGCAGAAACTGAAAGAATGCAAAATATAATAGTGGAGACAGCAAGTATAGAGTCCAGAGACTGTCTAGGAGAGGGTGGACAGTTGAGATAGCAGAAAGGGATTCAGAGGAAATAAAAACTATTTAACTGACACAACAATGGAAAGTTATTGTGAATGGTAGTATCTCTGATTTGCTTGACATGTGTTGCATTTATGCTTTGAGAACCCACATTGTATGCTGTAAAATTGCACAATTATTAAATGTAAATACATTTTTTAGAGAGGTTTTTGCCATAGGGTACATGCACTTGTCAGAGAGAAAGAGAAAGACCAAGAGGCAGAAAGAGAGAAATCACCCGCTGGGACAGGAATAAGGCCCAATGAGTAGGTAAATAGGGCAAGGAGCCCTGAAGAAGAGTTACTATGATAGGAAATGGACACATGTATATATTATGATAGAGGCAGCTTATGAAATGGAGTCACTCTGGCCAAGCTTTTGAGAAGGGTCATTCACCTAGAAATCAAGTATCAGCTCTAATTGCTTGCTCACACAGAGAGCTTCTTACAACCAGAGATATTTTACAGCTTGCTTGGTCAGTCACAGCCTAACAGGAAATGCAACCTGGCCCTCTTCAAACCCTTTTCCTCCCACTCTTCCTGGCACCTGACTCTTAGTGTGAGAAGGTTGCTGTCTTCCTTCCTGCCACACCAGATATACACACAAGATTCACCACTGGGTTGGGACACTAAGTCAACATCTGGGCAGTGCATCCAGATATGGATGCTCATTCCTTCAAAGACCACCTTGGGCATGTGTGATTAGATAATTAAATTCCTCACCTGAGAGGAATACCAAGTTCAAGAAAAAACACGAGAAACCAAATGAAGAGGCCAGGTACTATGGCAGATCTTCCCCTGCTAAATATTCATTTCCAAACCACAGGATTAAATTATCTAACCTCATGCCCAATGTAGTTGTTCTTATCTGGCAGTTGCCCATCCCCATGCCTGAAAGAAATCATTACTTTTCTACTAAACCTTCTCTTTTTCTACTTTACCAGTGTTTGTGGTTTTTCATTATGGATCTCAGGGCAGGTCTCTTACCTTAGAGACCTTGTCTAAAGAACCCAGGACTTCACACAACCCAGCTCACTCCCCCATTTTTTAACAGCACTCCCTGTAGGCAGCTCACTCCTTGCAAACTCCTTTTGAGCAGTACTAAGCTTGTGAAAGACCTGGTATTTCTCCTCAATATGACATCCAGTCCTTCTGCAAGCCACTTCTCTCTTCTCACACAGTTAGCATCTCAGAGACTGAACAAGCCTAAATAAAAAGAAGAAACCTCAACAAAGCCCCTTTGACACAGATAAAAATCCATTGCCTCAGTTTTTCATTGGCAACTTATTTCTTGGGACCCACTCCCTGCCTGGGAGCTCTGATCTTTTTTCCTCTCTCTTAGTAAACTCTCCACTTTATTATTCCTTCTTTGTGACCATGTCTCTAATTCTTTGTGAGCATGAGACAAAGCATCAGGTTCACTGTTGTCTTGAACTGGGCGTTGGGTCCATGCACTCCAACTTCCTGCATCATAATTTTCCTGCATCATTAGGTGATTTTATTTTTAGGTTCTTGGGGAACAAAGTGCTATCAACAGATTATTCACTTACATGAAGTACCTAAAGCAGTCAAATTCATACAGACAGTAGAAAGGTGGTTACCAGGACTGGGAGGAGGGAAGTGTGGGACATTATTATTTAATGGGTGCTGAATTCCAGTTGGAATGATGGATAGGGGTGATGGGCATACAACATTGTGAATGTATTTAATGCCACCGAATTGTGGCACATAAAAATAGTTTAAAAATATCCATAGTTAAAAAATGTAGAAAGAGAAATATACTAGGGAAAAAAGAAAGGCAACTTCAAAGTTTTGAGGTCCGTGAGTGAGAGATGAACATCATTTCACAGTTCAGGGAGGATGTGAGAAACAGAAGTTCCTAGATCCTTGAGGATAAATACAAATAAAAATCAAATAGAAATTAAAATCAACATTATACAACTGTAGTTCAGGAAAGAGAGTTTTCAGGAAAAACTGTGCTTACGTTTTTAAGAATTGAAAACTATGAAAAGTCGAGCAGACTTCCATTGAACATGACCCACATAAGATCTGCAAACAGGACATTACAGATTTGTCATTTAATGAGGATTTAATTAGCAATCAAAAGAAAAAATATAGAGTCAGAAAATGAATCTAATCAAATTGATTATTGAGCACATCAGAAGATATCTTGCAACCTTACAACTTCGGATTCTTCTCTGAATGAAGACTAAAGTGCAGTTGTGAGTTGTCACTTACACACAGAAAGTCTTACATGCAATTACTAGAATGGAGCAAAAAGGCCACATAAGTAGCAAACAACTGATAGCATTCCACACAGACAAGTAAATGCTGATAGAGGACATTGCCAATAATGTTCTTTAAAAAAACATATACATAAAAAAAGAAAAATTTCTAAGTTTACTGGAAATAATTTCAAAATTTAAAGAATGCCAAATGTATAAGATAGGTAAGAAATTGTAAAGCAAATTATCACTATCTAGGATGCAGAATTCAATGCATGATAATTTAAAAGGTAATTGAATGGGAAAAATCTTTACATAAAAGTTTACCATAGGGCGGGCGCCACCACGCCCTACATAAAAGTTTAAAAGGGACATATTACTCAGTTCAATCAGACTGTGGCAGGGACAAAAAATTAAATAGCTAACATTTATTGTACATATTGTTGAACCAAAAGGTAAAATGAAGAATGTTGAAAAGAGTATTTCATTGATTTTTACACCTGTGGTAAGTGGTAATTATTTTTTAAAGATTTTTGCCATAGAGCACGTGTGCTTGCTGGAGTCAGAGAGAAGAAAAATGAGAAATCAGACCCTAGGGAGGATGGTCATGCCACCATCTCTTCTCCATTCTCCTGCTAGGATTATGAGCAAACACACACATGCACCCAGTGTGATTTTCAAGCTGCCAGGTCTGGGACTTGAACTGTGGTTGGTCATGTTGGAGTTCAGCACCTTAACCACAATGCCACCTGCTGGCCCCAAAGCATACATTAAAAAAAATTAATTGAAGCCCAGAAAATCTCTAATCTTCATTAAATATTAATTCAAAAGATGTAAGAAGGCAACCTAGAATAATGATGTTGACAAGTGAAGGGCCTTGCTGAATGCCAGGCTGCCTGTGACTGCAGGGCCTAACTGCCTAGATCCATGGCTCATCCCCTCCCCTAACTCACATTTGAACTTCAGGTTTGTGTCTTGGGACTTAAGACAAACTTGAACTCCTCCCTGCCCCATCTGGATATCAGCTCAAGAGAAGGGCCTTGCTGGACACCAGGCTGCCTGTGGCTGCAAGGCCTAATGGCCAGGACCATGGCTCTTCCCCTCCCCCACTTGCCTTTGAACTCTTAGGACTTTGGTGTTTTGGATACTGGGGCGCATTGCACCCTGCACGATCTTTGCTTCTGTGTTGAAACTCAGCAGCTCAGTTTCAGGTGCACTTGTTCTTTAGAAACAGGGAGGATTTTGGTCACCCAGGACCAGTGACAACAGAGCAGGGTGCTGGTGAGCAACAGGGAGGCACAGCAGAAAAGAGATTGCCAATTTTACACTCCTGCACACCTTTGAAAGCTCAGAGATACCTTGAATAATTTAGGGCGGAGTGTATATCACCAGATGACTAGGAACAGTTCCAGAGACACAAAAAATATGAGCAACCAACAAACTGTCTCTCCCCCAAGGGAAAACATCAATTCTGTATCACACACAGACAACACAATGGGTTGTCGTGGAAATGTCAGATAAGCAATTCAGAATATTTATAGTGACCAAACTAAATGAGATGCAAGAGAAAAGAGACAACAAGCTCCAGGAGATGAGAAAGTCCTTTCATGATTTGAAAGAAGAACTAGATACCATAAAAAAGAATGGAATTTTTATGGATGAAGAATGTGATACAGGAAATTAAAACCTCCCTCAAAAGTATTAAAAGTAAATCAGATCACTCAGAAGATCGAATCTCATATGTAGAAGACAAAACCTCTGACCTAGAAGAAAGTATCAAAAAGACTGAGAAAAATAAAACCAAACAAGAAAAATGAGGATAATATACAAAAAATACTAGATACTATCAAATGCCTCAACATCTGGATAATTGCTGTCCCAGAAGAGGAAGAAAATAATAAGGGCATTGATAATCTATTCCAGGAAATCCTGCAAGAAAACTTTCCAAACCTAGAGAGGCATTCAAAGATCCAGTCCCAGGAAATACAACGGACCCCAAATAGAATCAACCCAAGAAGATCCTCTCCAAGGCACATCATAGCCAAATTGGCCAAAACCACAAAGACAAGATACTAAAATTGGCAAGAGAGAAACATCAAGTTACTTACAAAGGTTATCCCATCAGGCTAAAAATGGACCTTGTCAGAAACAATACATGCAAGGAAAAAATGGGGAAATATAGTCAAAGTTTTAAATGAAAAACAATTTCAACCAAGAATGCTATACATGGCAAGATTATCCTTCATATGAGAAAAAAAGATAAAAACACTCTTGGCTAAACAAAACCTTGAAAGAATTTACCAACTGCAGACCAGCTCTTCAAGGGGCTCTGAAGGGAGTGCTATACCAGGAAAATTAAAAAGTCAGATGGACAGTCATAAGAGAACAAAAAATAACCAAGAAAATGGCTCACTTAATGATAGAAACAGATCCAGAAATAACGATAATAACATTGACTGTTAATATGTTAAATTATCCAATTAAGAGACACGGACTAGTTGAATGGATAAAACAACAACAACAACAACAACAAACAAAAAACAAAAACAAAAAATCCCCCAAAACCCTCTGTTACCTACAAGAAACACACATTATGGATAAAGACATACATAAACTAAAATCGAAGGACTGGAAAAAGATATTCCATGCAAATGGAAATCAAAAAAGGGCTCGAGTTGTGATACCAATTTCAGACAAAATGGGCTTTAAGACAAAGATCGTAAGAAGAGACAAAGGGCATTATATAATAGTAAGTGGGTTAATTCATCAAGTTGACATAACGTTTATAAATATCTATGCATCCAACTCAGGAGCAACTAAATAAGTGAAGGAAAGACTGCTGGAGCTAAAAGGAGAGATAGGGTGCAACGTTATAATTACTGGGGATCTCAGCACCCCATTATGTCCTTTAGACAGATCTTCTAGACAAAAAACCGAACAGGCTTGACAGACATCTACGCTCACCCCCACATGGAACCTTTTCAAAGATTGACCCTATGATAGGCCACAAGTCAAGCCTTTACAGATTCAAAGGCATAGAAACTATATCCAGCATTTTCTCTGAAAATGATGGAATTCAACTTGATATTAATTTAAGGAAAAATACTCAAAAATACATAAACATGCAGAAACTAAACAACTTACCTCTGAATGACTGCTCAGCAACCAAAGAAATTAAGTCTGAAATCAAATGATTTATGAAAACAAACGATAATGAGAACACTGGTTTCTATAATCTATGGGGCACCACGAAAACAGTCATGAGAGGAAAATTCATAGCAAGTAGTGCACATAAGAAAAAGATTGAAAAAGATTGAAATAGACAACCTAACATCATGCCTCAGGGAATTGGAAATACAGCAACAAAAAAACCTGAAAAATGCCAGGAGAAAAGAAATAATAAAGATTCAAGCAGAAATAGATGAAATAGAAAATAAACAAACTGTACAGAAAATAAATGAAAGTAAAAGCTGATTCTTTGAAAAGATGAACAAGATCGACATACCACTAGCTAGACTGATGAAGAAGAAAGAAACCAGATAAATATGTAATGAAATAGGTAACATTAGAACAGACACAATAGAAATACAAAACATCATTAGAGGATACTATGAGCGACAAAACGCCCACAAACAAGAGAACATGGAGGAGATGGACAAATTCCTGGATGCATATACTCTACAAAGATTGAATCAGGAGGACATAGAACACCTGAATAGACCCATAACAAGCCATGAGATGGAATCAGTAATAAATAACCTCCCAACAAAGAAAAGCCTAGGTCTGGATGGCTTCACTTCTGAACTCTCCAAGACTCAAATTATTTCTAAATATAGAAAAGGCAGGAAACCTTCTAAATTCATTTTATGAAGCCTCTATCATCCTCATTCCCAAAACAGATAAAGACATGACAAAAAAGGAAAACTACAGACCAGTATCTCTGATGAATATAGATGCAAACACTCTCAACAAGATACTTACAAATAATATCCAATAACATTTAACAAGGATTATTCATCACAACCAGGTAGGCTTTATTTCAGGGCTACAAGGGTGGTTCACCATATGCAAGGCCATAAATATAATACACCGTATTAACAGAAGGAAAGATAATGATATGATCATTTCAATTGATGCAGAGAAAGCATTTGATAAATACATCCTTTCATGATTAAGCCTTTCAGCAATATTGGTATAGAAGGATCATTTCTCAACACACTAAAAGCCATATATGAAAAACCTATAGCTAACATTATACTGAATGGGGAAAAGCTAAAAAGTTTTTCCACTAAAAACTGGTACTAGACAAGGCTGCCCACTTTCTCCACTGCTTTTAAAGATAGTGCTGGAAGTCTTAGCCAATGCAATTAGAAAAGAGAATAATATAAAAAGCATTCAAATAGGTAAAAAAAAAAAAAAGAGTTGAAAATATTCTCTATTTGCAGATGACATGATGGTATTCTTAGAAGACCCAAAGGTTTCCATGAAAAAACTTCTCAAAGTAATACATGAATACAGTAAAGTGGCAGGATATGAAATCAACATCCAAAAATCTATAGCATTTCTATAACAAGTTGAACGAACAACAAGTTGAACGAAGTAGAGCTGAAGAAAAAAAAATCCCTTTTACGATAGCTCCAAAATATATAAGATACCTAGGGATAAACCTAACTAAGGAAGTTAAAGGCCTTTACAAAGAAAACTAAAAAAAAACTATTGAAAATGAAATAAAAAAAATGGAAGGGCATCCCATGTTCTTGGATTGGAAGAATTAGCATAATAAAAATGGAAATTCTACCCAAATTAATCTACATCTTTAATGCATTTTTAATCAAGATACTAGGGACATTCTTCACAGATCTAGAAAAGACGATCATAGAATTTGTTTGGATTCATAAAAGACCTTGTATTTCCAAAGCAATTCTGTGTGCTAGAAGAGTGGAGTGGGTGGCATTTCACTCGTTGACCCCAAAATATACTATGAAACTGTGACAAAACAGCATGGTATTAGCACAAAAACAGACAGGTGGATCAATGAAATAGAATAGAGACCCTACAACAATGAGGTACCACCTAACCCCAGTCAGAATATCTAAGATTAAAAAAACAAAAAAATGATAAGTGTTGGCAAGGGTCTGGTGAAAGGGGAACTCTTTTACACTGCTGGTGGGAATGTAAATTGGTCCAGCCACTGTAGAGAACAATTTGGAGATTCCTCAAAAATCTACAAATAGAATTACCATATGATCCAGCAATCCCACTCCTCAGTATCTACTCAAAGGACATACTAATTCATTGGAAAAGTGCTTGCACATCGATGTTTATTGCGGCACTATTCACAATTGCTAAGTCATGTAACCAACCCAAATGCCCCCGTACGGATGAATGGATTGAAAAACCGTGGCACATATACTCTATGGAATACTATTTGACCACAAAAACCAACAAAACCCTGGCTTTTGACAGAAAGTGGAAGAATATGGAAGAGTTACTGCTGAGTAAAGCAAGCCAGACTATGAAGGAGAGACATTGTGTGCCCCCACTTAATATATACTGAGGGTCTGCACTCTGTGACTGAAACTGATTGACTAAAGGTTGTACAAACAAAAGATATGGATGTGAATGCCAGATGTGGTGTGTATGGAGGAGTGGGCCTAAGGTAGGACATTTGGAGGAGGGATACGAAGGCAGAGCATTGACGGGATGGGGAGATGTGGTGTTATTGGTTGAAGATATTTTGATCAACTGGACTGGGGAGAAATGTTCACATATTGAAATGTTTACTTTGTAAGCTAAACAATGTGATCGTATATAAAAAATTTAAAAATAAATAAACAAAACAAAACAAAAGATAAAATGTCCATTGGAGGAAAAAAAAAAAGAATAGAGACCCTAGAAATAAACCCCAAAGCTTATAGCCAACTGAGTTTTGACAAATGATACCAGTCAATCTATTGGGAAAAGGAAAACCTTTTTAGCAAGTGGTCTGAAAAAATTAGGTATCTACCTGCAGAAAGAGGAAACTGAATTTCCATCTTTCACCATTAACAAAAATCAACTCAAAATAGATCAAAGATCTGAACCTAATACCTCACACTATAAAGTGACTGGTGAGAAACTCTGGAAGACATTGGGGTAGGAAAAGACTTTTTAAATAAGACTCCTAAAGCACCGGTAATAATCCCTAAAATAGACTTAGTGGGACTATGTCAAATTAAGAAGTTTCTACATAGCAAAGAACACAGTAATTAGCATGAATTGACAAACCTTAGAATGGGAGAATATTCTTGTAAAATTTGCCTCAGACAAGGGACTGATAACCAGAATACACAGAAACTCAAGCTACTTACCTAAAAAAAAAAGTCTATCCCAATTAAAAAAGGGAAAATAAGCTCTAAGGAAGACATAAGAATAGCCAAAAAGCATATGAGGAAATGCTCAACATCCCTCATCATAAGGGAGATAAAGATTAAAACCACAATGAGATACCACCTAACCTCTGTCAGGATGGCAAAGATTAAAAATACAAAAAGTGATAAAGGTTGGTGGGGTTGTGATGAAAGGTGAACTCTCCTATACTGTTGGTGGGAATGTAAACTGGTTCAGCCACTGTGGAGAACAATATGGAGGTTCCTCAAAGATCTAGAAATAGATCTACCACTGCTGGGTATCTACCCAAAGGACAGGAGAATTCTCAGTCAGAATAGCACTTGCACATCAATGTTTATTGCAGCATTATTCACGATTGCTAAGACATGGAACCAACCCACATGCCCACGAACAGATGAATGGATGGGAAAGATGTGGCACATATACTCTATGGTATACTATTCAGCCATAAAAAACAACAAGACCCTGGCATTTGATAGAAAGCAATCAAATATGGAAGATCTATTGCTGAGTGAAACAAGCCAGGATAAGAAAGAAAGATATTGTATATATCCACTTAATATATACCAACTATCCACACTTTATGGTAGAGATTGAAATATTGGAGGGCATAAAAGCAGTGAAAATAGTTATGGATGCTGAATACAGTGTGGAATGGGGGATGAGGGAGAAGGGAAGAATATAGAGAAGGATAGCAAGAGAATAAATAGAGAGGCATGACATTAGTGGGACAGAAATGGTTTATTACCTGTTGATTATAATATGTATAGTATTCTTGACTGATCTAAGAAGTATTTCATGTTGGGTACATTCTCTTTACAAGCCAAATGATATATAGTGATTGAATGTTTAAAAAGTAATGAGAATAATAATAATAATGATGATGTGAAAAAATGATGAAAAGCTATTTGATGATGATGATGTGGATGTCTTTGTCTTGACTGATCTGCATGGTAATTGTGCTGGAAAAAGAAATCTAATACACTGTAAAGATATATGTGACTACATGTAACATAAAAATTATGATAATAAGTTTTTTTAAAAAAGAGAGAAGTGGGGGCGTGGATGGTGGTGCAGTAGTAAACGGTGATGCTCTGTGAGGCAGACACACATGCGGATGTTGCCAGTTTGCATCCTGAGGCTTGCCTGAGTAGGCTGGTGTATTTGTGCCCATGAACTGGGTTGTCAGAGGCTGGTGATGGATCATGGCATCAAGACCTGTCCAAAGTGCTCTCTCTCTCTTTCATGGAATAACTATATAAACTTAGCAAAAGAGGAATGGACAAGCTAGACTTTGGGATGAAGTATCTGACCCATTCTTTGTGCCAGATGCTTTACACAGTTAAAATTTATTACTAGGAGACATAGTTCCAACTATCCAACTTATAGTCATATTTTCTGGGGGAATAATTTAGAGATTATGTCTGATAATCTCTGGACCAATATAAATTGTCATATTTTGAAGAAATTCATGTCAAATTAAATTTTGCAACCACCCTCAGACAACATTTTTGGGAAATATTATAGAAGCAATCAGATTTAATTTAGATATAATACAAGATGCATTAGAAGAGTTAGGCAGAGCAGTAGAGTCTTTTCAAATAGTGTGATTATGGATTTTGGCAGTAAAAACCCCAATACTGAATTGGTACTTACAAGCATTATGTAGTAGGAAATGATGTTTGCAAAAGGTTACTAGAAACCCAGAGATGTAGGTTTGATTATTCATTTTTTTAAAGAATTAAAAATATTGAAACAACTTCGATAAAATAGTTTTTCTAGATCAAAATGACACAAGAAATATGGAATTATAATAATTGCAATAAAGAGAAGAAAATTAAAATAAAGGAGCGAAAATATTTTAATGACTATGAAGGATAAGACATATATCAGTTTTGAAGCTAACTTCTACAGAGATTATTTCCTGAGCATTATTGATAAGGCATATCCTAAATAAAAACAATTTGAGAAGAATGAGTAATATATTATTATAATATAATAATGTTGGTTTTCTTTGTACTATCTCAACATTGAAAAATTTTAAAGTAGAACTTAAGAAATATAATATGGATTAGTTATTGCTTTAAAACATGGTAAAATTATAAGTGAATTTGGTGCCTCTATTTCTTGCCATTGAAGGGGATCAGAATATGTCACTTTGGAATAAGAATTATTTTGATATGAAAACAAATATGAAAAGAACTCTTTGTTCTCTCTCCACCTTTCTAAAAGCAGGATATACATTTCCTTTCGTGAGGGTTTTCCCTTCCCTCTTTAATACCTGGAAGACAACAACTCTTATCACTGGAGACGGAATGTCAGGACAAAGATGAATCCGTGCAAACAAACCTTACTAAAACAACCCCTTTCTGTCATTAGTGTTTAATGTGTATTAATTAACCTTGTGAAACTTTCCTTTAGAAGTCCAAGCCCCTTTTATTTTGTAATTTCTTCACAATTTATTGCCTTTTGCTAAAATAGTATATAAGCACCTCCCTCACCTACCATTTTCCTTCCTTCCTTCCTTCCTTCCTTCCTTCCTTCCTTCCTTCCTTCCTTCCTTCCTTCCTTCCTTCCTTCTTTCAAGGTGTTTGCCATAGGGTATGTGTGCTTGCTGGAGAGACAGAGAGAGAAAAAGTGAAAAATCATCCCCCGGGGCATGACCACACCTCAATCCCTTCTCCATCCTCCTGGGAGTCTGGGTATGCATGCATTACTCCCAGTGTGGGTTTCAAGTTGCTAGATCTGGAACTTGAACTGTGGTCGGCCATGTAGGAGTACATCTTTTTACTTTTTTTAATTAAAAATATTTATTAAATTTTACTTATTCATTTATTTTAATTTGACCACATACACATGTGTATGCACACACAGGCACACACAGACACACACACACACAGAGAGAAGAGAGAGAGAAAGAGAGAGAGAGACTGAGAAAACAAGTCTCCAGGTCTGGGACTTGAACCACAGTCGGCTATGTGGGAGTCCAGCACCTTAACCATCATGCTGCCTACTGGTCCAGGAGTACAACATCTTAACCACTATGCCACCTGCTGGCCCTGCCATTTTCATTTAATCTCTTCTGTGGGTCTTCACTTTTCTGTTAAGACCTCCATACACCTAAAAATGAAAATATAAACGTTAAATAAAATTTATATGGCTTTTTGTATAAACCTGTTTATTTGTCTTGTCAGTCTAACTTGCAGTTTACAGTTATAGAATGTAAGAGGATAGATGGAAGTTTCTCCTCCCATACAGCATTGTTACTATTATTTTTTAATTTGCCAGAGGGTGCAAGCACTCAACAGAGATACAGAGAGATGGAGAAAGAAAGGAGAGGCAGGAGGCAATCCCCAATAGGGCATGACCATACCTTAATCCCTTCTCTTCCATTTTTCCCTCCTTTTGGGATTTTGGGCATGTGTACACATGTGTCTGGTGTGTTTTGAACCGTGCAGTCAGCCATGTGGGATCTGGCTTTCTTAACCACCAGGTCACAAGTTGACCCAGTATTGTTATTTTTTAATGTTTATGTCAGTTATTAAGCTATTGTTTCTCAGCTCCAAATGTATTCTTTTGCACTGGGTTTTGTGATGCTGGGGCTAGGACTCTCTAAACCACTTTTCACATTTTCAGCTGGCTCCATGGTAGTCTATGCTGTATGGGGTATCTCCTGTGGGAGATATAGTGGGAGACAGGGAAACTAGAAGAAAAGAAAGGATAGCTCCTTCCTGATTTCTTCCTCTTCCCATGAAAGTAATTTTGGATGTCTTCATCCTGGCAAAAGGAATGCCTCCCAGCTGAAGCCAGTCTGCAGTTTTCCAGCACTTGTAGAACCAGACTCATGATGCCCCATTGCTGATTCAGCAACAGCAACTATCAATATATAGCTAAATCTGGTGACCTCTCCTTTGGGATCTTGACTCAGGTATTTTAAGTTTCAAGTTTTGTTCATTTTAACCTCTTTTTGTTCCTGTCCAGCCCTAGAGGTAGTAATTGCTTCTTGTACTAGCTACCCCAATCATACCTTAGAGGTTTTATTTTTAACTAACTTTTCTTTAGAGTTTTTGTTTGTTTGTTTGTTGTTATAGAGCATGTATGCTCACTGAAAAGAGAGAGAGAGTGAGAGAGAGAAATCACCCCCTGGGGGATGGCCATGCCACAATCCCTTCTCCACCATTCCCATTTTGGGTTTTTGGGCTTTTGGGTACACATGCAAATGTACCTGGTGTGAGTTTCAAGCTGCTGGGTCTGGGGCTTAAACCATGGTCGACCACATGGGAGTCTAGCACCTTAACCACTATGCTGCCTCTTGGCCTCATACCTCAGAGTTTTCATAACTTTTTTATTCCTAAACTTTATAAAAGTAAAAAGAAACTATGCTAATTATGTATAACATAAAGTTTACCACATAGCCATTCTTACATGGACAGTTCAGCAGTGTCAAGTACATTCAATCTGTTGTACAATAGCGTCGGGAACTCTTCATTTGGCAAAGCTGAAATTCTGTGCCCATTAAATAATATAATTTAGGAACCTCTTTTAAGATGACTCATACACAGTTTGTCCTCTTATGACTTACATTATGTCTTCAAGGTTGGTACATGTTGTAGCATGAAACTGTATTTCTTTCCTTTTTAAGGCTGAATAATGTTCCGTGGTACATTTGTACCACATTTTGTGTTCATTGATCTGCTGATGGATACTTGGGTCGGAGTTCTCTTGTTATCTGAAGTAGTTCTTCCTGTCTAGTTATCTGTTTATAGTAACTTCTCTTTCAAATAAGTGGTATGGTTCCTGCCTCCTGACTAGGTTTTCACTGATGATGATAGTAATTTTAGAAAAAATGCCAAGTGTGGTGGTGCATGTCTGTATCTCAGGTACTTAGGAAGCTGAAGGAGGAGGATTACAACATAGTGAGACCTTAGCTTAAAAAACATATTTTGAAAAGCTGTCTTTCATATTAGACTGGGATGGTCTGTGACTAGACAGCATGTGTAGAAAGCTTATCTTCTGGGTTTAGGAGCTCTTGTTTCTCTGGAGAGAGGAGTAGTTCAATTGTTAGAGGCACTGGCCAGCTTCATGAGTTCTGGGACAGAGATGAGGGTCTTTAGAGTTAGAAGACCCAGTTTATGGAACTGTTTGCGTGGGTGTATCAAGAGAATCCAGTCTGAAACGATACTTCTCCTTGTTTAGTTTCTCATGCTACAGTTTTTTTTTTTTTTGAGAGATTTTTGCTATAGGATATGTGTGCTCACTGAGGAGATTGAGAGAGAGAGAGAGAGAGAGAGAGAGAGAGAGAGATCCTCCCCCTGCCAGGGGATAGTCTTGCCTCAGTCTCTTCTCCTCTGTTCTTATCTTGGGATTTTGAGCACATACTCACACGTGCCTGGAGTGAGTTTCAAGCCTCCAGGTCTGGTGCTCCAACCACAGTTGACCATGTGGGAATCCAGCCCCTTAACCATACGCCACCTGCTTGCCTCCTGTGCTGCAGTCTTTATAGTTTTTATATTAGTAAATCTGTCTTCTCTTTACTTCTAATCCTGGCATTAGGAGTGCTTTGCAGAAAGACCATCCACCATTCACCCTGTAGTCCTAACAATAGTTTTAAAATAAATTGCACCCCCCCACTCCCCACCAGTGTCTATGGGAATTTGTAGGTTTTGAGCCGATTCTTTCCCTGGAAATACTGTGGATTTTGTAGTAGCTTTCTCTTGTGTTTCTGGATATGTACTTCTTTGCCAGTCTGACTTTATGCTTTTTACTTTGCAAGAAATCTATAATCTCTCTTTTTTTCTTTTTTAAGAGAGATTTTTGCTATAGGGTGTGTGCGCTTACCAGAGAGACAGAGAGAGACAGAGAGACAGAAAGCAAGAAATCACCTCCTAGGGAGATGGCCATGCTACAATCAATTCTCCATTCTCCTCTGGGGATTTTGGGCATGCGTACATATGTGACTGGCATGAGTTTTAAGCTGCTGGGTCTGAGACTCGAACTGAGGTTGACTATGTGGGAGTCCAGAGCTATAACCATTATGCCATCTGCTGGTCCCCTCTCAAATCTTCTGATATCATGCCTTTTATTTTTCTTGCATTATGTAAGGGGTCTTCAAAAATTTCATGAAAATATGTATTGTGAAACAACTGCCTGTATTTCAAAATATTTTTCCAATAAACTCATATTTTAATTACATTTTTTTCCACAATGCTTTTGAACCCCCCTTGTATTGGTTTAGTCTTTTTAAATAGTAGGATTCTAATATCTCAAGGGATTTTGAAGAAGAGTGGAGGTGTTTTTAGACCTCTGTTTTAATCCAATCTTCTATATGCCTTTCTATAATTTTTTTTCCTAAAAGTTCCTATACAGGGATTTTACTTTTATAATAACAAGGGAAAAAAAGCCACATTCTCACAAAGATTGAATTATTTTCCATATAGACAATTGATACCACAAAGTTATAAACTTTTAGATACTTCAGAAGGAAATATAGCTATTATATAGGGTTGTTGGAAAAGTCACGATCTATTTTTCTATGATTTTTCTAGACAAAAATGGGTCTTGGCTTTTCCGACAACCCAATAATTCATAAAACTTCCAGGGATAACACATTGCAACTTAATTTCTTACACAATATTTTCTTCATTTTATAATTACATGAATAAATAATGTATGAAAATGAAATGGCAATTATGATCATCATATCAGTGGAAACATTCACAAAGTCATTTGGGTAGATTCAGTGCTAACAAGAATTTATTGTGTATTTAAATTTTTATTCATCTAGGTATCATTTAACTTGGGCTCAGGTCCCCAAGGATTTTCAGTGAAGTGAAAAAATAATTTCAGAAATGAACTGTGAGCAAATGAACTGCTTGCAAATGCATGTGTCTGTTGTGTAGATATTACTCACGATTTCTTAGTACAAGAGCTTCTAAGTAACTGATGCTCGTGGCCTTGGCAATGTTTACTGAATGCCTGCTGGGCATTGTGCTAGTGCTGGGACACAATGGATAAACAAATAGGTGTAGTCCCTGCTCCCCGTGGGACTTATACTCTGCTGGGAGATAGAGAGGCATTTTCCATATGATATGCTAAATAATAGAAAGAAATCCAGGGAACTCTGGAAGATAGAGAATGGGTACTGCATTCACCCTCGGGTACCAGGGAACAGTAGATTGTGACATGAAGAACAAAGAAAGGGATGAAAGAGTATTGAAGGCCGACAACAAAGCCATGTTCTCTTTGCATCAGGCTCTTGGCATATAGTGTGGTCTCTACCAGAGTCCTGCTATGGTCTTACTAGGAGGTGTCTGGAGTGAGTATGTTTTGAGATGCTTATTTTTCTTATATAATTTTCTCTGGATTGTCACAATGCCTTTAGTACCATAGCTAGCCGTGAGTTGTAACATTTCTATCCTTTCTTCCTTTCTGTCTCCTTTCTTCTCTGCTTCTATTTTTCCTTCCTTCTTCTTCCCTCCTCCAAAACTTGCTGCCTACACAGGCTGGCCATTATCCAACTAGAATGTGTCTTCCTCTTAATCTTTCTAGAGATTTATCATAAGAGGCATAGCAACTCTCTAGAACCCTGTCTGTTGAATGCTCCACCAAAACTCAAGTTAAAATACATTTTTGGAACATTAAGAACAATGTCCTCTTTTGTCTTTGTTATTATCATAAACATTTTTTTATCCAATGTACTCATATTATATATTAAAAATGATGCTAAGTGTAACCATAATATTCAATATCACAAGTGGCTACAAAACATTAATTCCTGCAAACAGATTTTATACTGTCAGTATCAGTACTGATACGTTTAAAAACAGATATTCGTGTTTCAATTTAGTATTCACCAAAGGTTTCTAAGGTAATCTAAAATTAGGTTAAGATCATTTTAGCTTAATTTTGTACTAAACTATATGTTTTTTAAATGAAACTTGAAAGCAGAAGAAGTGATCCTCTTAATTGTGATATCTATAGTAAAAGTGTTTTGTAGATTTCTGTTTTAGAGTTAAAAAGAAAAACAAAACATTTTATTGAGTGGTGATGTAGGAGAATGTAATAGGGTAGTGCCAAAATCTGTTGCCAGCCCGGCCACAGTGAGACTGGTGGTAGGACGCTTCTGCATGACATTGGAGCCATGTGGGAGGCCAGGGTTTGATCCTAGGCCAACCTGAATATGCCTGGCCCAAGCTGCCTGAAAGGGTGGGAAAAGGATCACAGTTTGGTAAGACCCTGTCAATGTTACCTCTTTCTTTCTCTCTCATTAAAGAAAGAAGTAAGATAAACTTAAAAAAAAAATCTGTTCCCTAGCAAACCATTCTAAATCTCGGTGGCTTAAAACAATAATTATTCTCTGAACCTATTGTTGGCTAAGAGTGGCTTGACTCAAGGCTAGAATGGAATAAATTAGCTCTGCTCCAGGTCCTGGATCCTTCCTGCAGGACCAGCAAATAGCCCAGGTTTTTTAGTCCACTTTATGTTGCTATAACAGAATAGTCAAGTGAGTAATTTATAAAGAAAAGAGATTTATTTGTCACAGTTCTGCATGCTGAAATTTCCAAGGGCATGACACTGGCATCAGCTCAGCATCTGGCAAGGGCCTTTTAACTGCATCATGACATGATGGAAAGGCAAGCAAGTGTGTGTGTCAGGGGTCAAGACAAGGCTGCTTTTATAATGACCTGCTCTTGAGATAGTCTGTGAGCCCATTAATCCATTAATTGACTAATCTCCTTGTATTTGGCTCTAACTCTTAATACTGTTATAATGGCAGTGAATAGTTTCAAATGCATTTCAGCAGGGACATTCGAACAATAGCATTGAGTGTGTTCTTCCCAGATGGATGACCGAGGTAAAGAAAGCAGGTACGCCCATGCAGGGTCTCTAGAAGCCAACATTCAGAACTGGCAAACTGTCACTTCTGCCTCATTGTATTAGGTCGTTGGGAAAATCATGACCTATTTTTCTGTCTTTCTGTGCAAAAATACGTCATGACTTTCCCAACAACCCAATATTAGTCAAAGCAAGGCTTCTGGCCATAAGGGAGAGGAAGGGACTACGCTGTCACAGGGAGAGGCCGTTACAAGGTTTTATGGGAAGAGCCATGTACACAAGGACAGGTGAATACGAAGGGCCATGGATGTAATCTGTGCACAGAAACTGCCTGGTTATTTGGGAGACTGTTTCCTTTTTTCTTGGAGCCATGGTTATAACATATTTACTTGCCTCTCATGCCTGGCTATCTGACCAAATTCTTGCTGAGGGAATGTGACAGAAATGATCTGACTCAGAAATTTCTCTTAAGAACTCTATGTTATTTCTCTCTCTCTCTCTTTTTTTTCTTTTTGGACTTGATGCAGACAAGCTAGGAAAACACCAAAGCTATGTGTTATGTGTTGACTATAGACAAGATGGAGGATACTATTTCCAACCAGTAACTCCCATTTGAACTTTGAGAGAGAAATAAACTTTGTGTTGGTGCCATTATCATTTCCAGGTTTGTTCATTCAGCAGCTAGACTAACCTTAAATGATGCACGCAATGTGGATATGTACAAGAAAAGGCCCTACCCGTGTCTCCAGAGTTCCTAGAGAGCACTTGGAGACACATTGGTCTAATGCCAGTTAGGCTCAACTTTAATCCCTTCAGGAACATCATTGCCTAAATCCAGGAGGCAAATCCTTGATTATTCTGAGGTGGTAGAGACATTCTTTCTGATCACCAGAATAGAATATAACCTTTTAGAGCAATTATAACACCTTAGTGATTCAAATAAGTCTTCTCAAACATGTTGGGAATGGAATTGTCTTTCAGCCTCCATTAGGCCTCTTGCAGTTTCATTGCTTCCTTGGTACCATCAGATTCCTTTAGTGGGTACAGAGAAGAAAAATTATTAGAAGTATTGGTGTGTAGGTTTTGTCCTGCTACATGAACTTAGGCTTCCCAGGCTGTGCTCTTTAACAAGGCTCCACTAACACCAAGTATCCTATTATTATTATTTTTTCCCCACAGTAAACACCAGGTATACCCTTGTTTAGAATTTAGAATGTCTATGTTATTTTACAGTTTTGTTTTAGGCATACAATCCATGATAGATTTTAAAACATTATCCATTTGGACATGTTATCTTCAATAGTCATTTAAATCTTTTTTTTTTATTTGGAGCAATTTTGTCTCCTACAGAAGCATCCTGATTTTATCAGAGATAATGCCATCATACTCCATCCATCAGGGAAAATTTCCCCCTTAGGTTCTAAAGTTAGAAATGCTACTTGCCTCTAAGTTTTTTCTTTATTTTTTTCTCCCTATTTAGTAACAACTACAGTGTATTTATGACATTAGCAAGCCTCAGGGGAAACATTTGGAAATCACCTCCTTTTATGAGTTAGAGAAAATGTCTCATCGTCTAGCTCACTGAATATTCACCAATCCTTCTTGAGCCCCATAATATATCAAAGAAAAGGAGATTAGTACCGAAGATGAAAATAGCTTTAGCCTAAAGAATTAGCAATTAGATGTTTTGTCCCCAGACTACATGGGTTGTTGATAAATTCCCTTTCTGACTCTATCTATCCAGGATTACCCCAATCCTGGTGGATTTCTTTAACCTTTTATTATTTCTAGTGGATTGTTCTTTACAATTAATAATGGCTTACATTTACGGGAAAGTACTGTGTATCAGGCATTTAATATATTCTTTATTTAACTCATAGAAAAATTCTATGAGCCAATCAATGTTCCCTATTTAGTGGATGAGCCAGTGAGGCACAGCTGATAAGAGGTCTGTCTGTGGTTTGAACCCAGTTAGCCTAACTCCAGAGAGTGATTTCTTTCCTCTACGCTAAATGCATAGAACTAAAGTCACTCAATTTGGTTATCAAGGCTGATTCATCTTTTGCTGCATAGGAAGATTAATTTTCTCAAGAACTTCCAATACCTTTATCTTGGCTAAGCTGATGAGTTTAGCTAGACAAAGATGGCTGTTATTAAGGCCTTTTCTCTTCTCTATATAATAAATACTGCTGATTAGTAGTAATAGTGGACACAAACCTTCCCAACTTCCTTATATGATTTGAGCCCATGAAAAATTAGATTTTTATTATTTAATTGTCACTATGTGCATAGATGAATCATATGAGGAAGTAAAATCCTTCTAAATCCTGCTAATCTGGTTGTTATCAGCTAAGCAGGTAAACAGCCATTGCCTCACCCACCTCACCTCAGACTCCCTCCTGAGATTTCATGTCTTCATATGATCCAGCAACTGAAGAGTTAATGTCTGGGAGAGCAGAGGACTTCCTGGCCCTTGCTCCAGCTCTGTGCTAGAGTCCATTCTCATGATATGGTGTCAGTGTTATGCCTTCTGAATGCATCCTCACCTGTACGCATTCTGAGACAGAAGACCACTCCAGGAAGAGCTGTGAATCCAGTCAGGAAAACTAGGTTCTAGACTGTATTCCCTCCAAAAGAGGGAACTTGGTCAAGTTACTTTTGTGCTCTGGATCTCTTTTAATTTATCTATGCAGTGGAAAAAACATGATCAGTTTTTCCTTTGTCACTAACCAAGAGAGGATCATGGGAAAGAAGATGGCCAACAACCTGCTTTACAAATGCAGGGAATGGAGTCTCACTCTCAGCTCAGCAGGGGCTAATGAATGCCCTTTGAGTCCTGCTAGCCCTCCTCAAAGAATGACTATAAATTGTAATTTTTTTTTTCACTACTGGGATTAAGTGCTAGGTATTTTTATGAAGTTACTAATGTTTGGTATTTTAAGTTGTGGTAGAGCACATGACTCTTCACTGCAGGTCCTCTCTTTTCTCCAAATTAGACTCTCAGGCAGTGGATTCATTGTTAGGAGTCAACAGACTGTCTAGAAAGTTAACAGCATGAGGGTTAACTGAAGATTAAACAACTTATTTTCTTAAGGTCAATTGAGAAGTTATGTGAAAACGAAAGCATTAATTTGAAATGTATTTAGAAACTCAGTTTCATCCTCAAACTTATCACCCTAATATTTACTCATTCGTAAATTCATATTTTGGTTACTTTCTTATAGCAGAGATCTTTGATTAGTTTGTCTACAAACATCATAGTTTAAAAGTTTTTTGGTTATAATGCTTAACACTATCAACTTGGTAGTTTCGCTATTTCTAAACACAATTCCTTTAAGTTTGAGCATTTTTTTCTGTGATATCTTCCTTTTTAAAAACAGCTTTAGAGTGATAAAATTTATGTATCATGCAATGCACTCATTTAAAGTGTATAATTCAATAACTTTTAGTATGTTCACAGAGTTGCGCAACCATTACCACAAACAAATTTAGAATTTTCTTCATCCTAAAAGAAACCCCATACCTTTTAGCAATGACTCTCACTTCATTCCAGCACTAGACAACCACTAATCTACTTCTAATGTCTATAGATTTGCCTGTTCGGGACATTTTGCATATACGAAATCATACAATATGGGCTCTTTTGTGACAGACTTCTTCCACTTAGCACACAGTTTTAAGTTAGGTTGTTAAATTATGCTAGAGACAGTGGGCCTTTGAACTCTCTCCAGGTACTTTTGATGAAGTGATTATTAAGGTTTCTGTGGTAAGTTTTTGATAAGAGATAATGTGTTGTCTAGTGATAACTCTTATACTTGATTGCTCTTTGTGTATATGGCCTCACCAAGTAGATTATAAATATTTAGAGACTGTTTTGATGTCTGTGGTTTTGTGTGTCTAAAACAGCACTGCCTTCTGCTGAGAAGTGCTCTGTCCAATTACATGTTCCAGGGACTGAATGAAGGAGTCTGTGTTTAGACTCCCCTACCCAATCTGGGGGCTTGGCAAGTCCTTCTCTGTCATTTTAGAATTGTAAAACCGGACATTGGTTTCCCTACCTTCCTATAGTTAGAGATGATGTGGTTGTGTTTACAAATGTGTGGAAGAAGGTGGTATGGAGTGGAAGAGAATGATCATCTGAAGAGATGAGTCATCTAGAACGCCTGGCAGCAACCATGTTTCTCACTCCATTTGTCTCTGGGGCTCAGGTATATCCACGACCTCCTTGTGTCTACTGGGCACATTATTATGAGGGAACTTCAAAAACTTCATGTAAAATGGAGTCAAAGTACAATGTTAATTTTGGTGCAACATTTTTTGAAATCCATGCATAGTTTTTTTCATAATATATATTTTCCATTAGATTTTGGAAGACCCCTCACATATACATTTTTATCATTTTTATGTATTTTGCAGTTAAGTATTTAGACATGGGAATAATCACTTCATCTAAAGTACCTGGAGAGAGTTCAAAGGCCCACTATCTCTGGCATAATTTAACAACCTAACTTAATTAATATTAAAACCTGATAGGTTTAGCATCTTAAGTATTTTACAGTGACTGAAGATGTCTTCCATGAACAAATTCAAATTCTCCATTTATGTTAGTGACATATCACCACATTTTGTGGACATTTTTCTGATCATTAAAAAATTATGTCTATATGGAATATAATCAGAATTTTTCCACATTTCATTGAATGGTAGATGCTCTTTCTCATTCAGACTTGATTAGTATCATAAAATAAGTAATTGGAAATAGAGGACAGGAAAAAAATCCTCATATATTGCAGAGCGTTTTACTCCTTTAAATGTAATCTTAAGCATTTTGTGTGTCCACTGAGTACTTAAAAAATGAAATGCAGAGTTAATTTATTATTACGTTGTAATATTACATCTACCTGTCATTTAATGATAAGATTTAGGTCTTGACACCTTAAAACTTCTAAGACTATATTCTTATTCAGGTACATATAAAAGAGAAGCTCTAAGAAAAAAATTCTGACCTCTTTTGATATTCTTTTTTTTTTTAATGTGTGTGTATTGCAGAAAAAGAAGTCTTGAGATTTATAACAAATTTTCTAGTGGATATTATTGTCTTTTTTTATGCTGCCTTTTTTTCCCCCTCCAGAGTCCTACTATATCAGTGTTTAAAGGCAAACTTTAACATCGGTTCTTTTTAATAAATGGATTGGATTCCTAGACAAAGCTTGTGAAGGATAAAATAAGAGAAAGGAAAATATACATCTAAGAAAGGAAGTAGGGGAGCCAGTAAGTGGCTTAGTGGTTAAGGTGCTGGACTCTCACATGGCCAACTGTGGATCAAGTCCCAGACCTGGTGGCTTGAAACATGCTGGGCATGTGTGTGTGTTTGCCCAAGATCCTGGGAGAATGGAGGACAAGGTATTGGGGTGTGGCCATACTCCCAACCTCCCCCCACCAGGGAATGATTCTCACTTTCTCTCTCTCCATTTCTCTCTGTGTCTCTGGTGAGTGCACTCGTCCTATAGCATAGATCTCTCTCTCAAAAAAATTAAAAAAAAAAAAAGGAAAAGAAAAAAGAAAGAAAAAAATTAAAGGGGGTGGGGAAGAGACTATGATGGGTCGAGAAGAGGGAGTGGGATGTGAATCAAACTTTTTTTTTTTTTTTTTTTGAGAAGTTTTCGCTATAGGGCATGTGTGCTCTCCAGAAAGAGAGAGAGAGAGAGAAAGCGAGAGATCACCCCCCAGGGGGGATGGCCATGCCACAATCCCTTCTCCTCCATTCTCCTCTTGGAATCTTGGGCACACATGCACAAGCGCCTGGCATGAGTTTAAGCCACTGGGTCCGGGACTTGAACTGTAGTCGACTACATGTGACTCCAGCGACATAGCCATTACACTAACTGCTGGTTCCTGAACCAGATTTCTGACAAAGCAAAAGGCACATTCCCCTAAGCTGGTGCAACTGGCAGGTGGTACTGATCCCAGCAAGAAAGAGGCCCCAGATTTGGGTGGTGATTCCCAGTAGCTGTGGAGAACACTGAGTCCTCATGGGGTCTAGTGTAGCTTGTGGTCAGATGGAAGGTGCTGGACTTCACAGATGTGCAAGATTTCTCTTTTAGGTAGAAAACAAGCATCCTAGTGGCTTCTTTGTGAGAGATAAGACTCAAGGCTAGGAAGATTCAGGGTCCAAATTTGAAAAGGTTTTCTGAGCCATGGCTTTTCAAGTCACTTTATCTGGAGCTATTGCTGGTTGTTAGAGACAGAGTTGGCTAGACTCTGAGCTCCAAATGCTGCAAATACTGCTTTAACCACTTTATCTGTTTTTTTTTTTTATAAGATGAGAGAGAGAGAGAGAGAGAGAAATCGTTCTGCTGCTGAAATATTAAAAAGTTAAAAATCTTTCCTCAGAAGGTATTTCTTCATCCTAATGTGTCAAGGAGGACACACACTGCTCTGAAGGGAGCTGAGCTTGCCCAGGTGTCTGAGCATGGGTAGCACACATGGCCTACCCCATCTCTGAAGGAAGCCACTTTGGCTCTGGCTATCAGTAAGCACTGACATCATCAGGAGCCATGGAAGAGTTCAAAGAAGAAATTCTGGAAGGAGAAATGTGAGATGACAGGAAGAGATTTAAAGAGGGATTACTAGAAGATAAATGCTCAACAGGGAGAGGCCACAATTGTGTCATTTGACCATTAGCCTAATTACAGTCATAGACCAAAGGTCACATGGGGCAAATATCCAGGTTTGAGTCTTGCACATCATCTAGCAGATATTTGGGTTCACGAGGGAGGTTATTTTGTTTTACTTAGTTTTCTGTCAATAGAGCTTGCCAAGGGACTGACCTGTAAAATTGAGTGACCTCTTGGGACAGGAAATAAATTTATTTTGGCCTCAGATAAGAAATAAGTGTAGACATAGTTTATTTAAGTTAAACTTCTATTTTCTGTTGGTGAATGCATGGTCTCTGGGTTGGGGGGATGGGAGGAGCCTTATTAGCCCCTGACTCTCCCCACCCTTGCAGGAGATCCTGTAGGCCCAACCAGCTAGAATGGGGCATTACCCAAAATGAAGAGGCTTAGGACCAGTGATAACACAACCTACCTTTGAAGTCTGAAGATGCCCAACTGGGAAAATTAAAAGACTACCTGCATAAAAAGTGTGTAGATGTGTCTTAAAAATGCACCAATTGTTACAGATCATCTTGTTGATTCCCTACTCCCTGTGCCAGCGAATTGGCACTCTTCTGTCTGGCACACAGTTTTTCCTTTACCCAAACTTCCTATCCATCTCAACACTTCCAAATAGATGTTCCTGAAATATTTTTTAACAAATAAATTAATAGACACTAACTAAAATTCTTTCCCAAGAGAATTTAGAGTCTAATATATAAGTGGAAACGAAGTAAGAGTCATAAAAGAGGCTTAGATAAGCGGGAATAAGAATAGAGACTGTATTATAGTAAGTAAGTAAATTAATAAATAAATATTTGGTCTTTCTTCCAGTGGTAGGTGTGATGAGTGTCTTTTGTTCTAATATTTGGCCTCTCTCCCCCATTTCTGCAGAGAGTTCTTAAATCCCTTGGAATTTTATGAGTGATAGAAGCATCTTTTGTTTCAGTGAGGTGGTGGGCCTTTATTTAGCTTCAGGATAGGGCCTGGTCACCAGAAAGACCAAATAGCAACTTAGAACTTCTAACACTACCTCTGAGCTTCTGTAAAAGGGAAGGAAGTAGAGACTGAGTTAGTAATTGGTCATGGTCATGTGTTGAAACCTCCATAAAAAATCCCTAAATGATTGAGATTGCAGAACTTCTGGTTTGGTGAGCATATCTATGTACTAGGAGGGTGGTGTATCCTAATTCCACAGGGACTGGTCTCCTGAGCTTAAAATCCTTCCAGGCATGGCCTATGTGTTGCTTCATCTGGCTATATATTTATATCCATTCTAAGAAACTGATGATAGTAATAACTTTCCTAAATTCTGTTCTAGGAAATTACTGAAACCAAAGAGAGGAGAGTGAGGACTACCTACTTGGTAGTCAAGTTGGACAGGGTGACTTTATACCAGCCTTAACGCTTGTTGTTGATTTTTTTAAAAAGCACTAAAGATGTCAATAAGTGGTGTAGTGGTTAAGGCGCTAGACTCCCGTGTGGCCAACCACAGTTCAAGTCATAGGTCTGGTGGCTTGAAATTCGTGCTGGGTGTGTGTGTGTGTGTGTGTGTGTGTGTGTGTGCCCAAAATCCCATGAGGAGAATGAAGAGAATGAGAAGGGATTGCGGAATGGCCATTCCCCACTAGAGGGTGATTTCTTGCTTTCTATCTCTCTGTCTCTCTGGCAAGTGCATGTGCCCTATAGCAAAAATCTCTAAAAAAATAATAAAAATAAAATAAAAAGCTATATTAAAAAGCAGCTACTTTTGAAAGTAGGTATAGCTAGACTCCCGTGTGGCCAACCACAGTTCAAGTCATAGGTCTGGTGGCTTGAAATTCGTGCTGGGTGTGTGTGTGTGTGTGTGTGTGTGTGTGTGCGTGCCCAAAATCCCATGAGGAGAATGAAGAGAATGAGAAGGGATTGCGGAATGGCCATTCCCCACTAGAGGGTGATTTCTTGCTTTCTATCTCTCTGTCTCTCTGGCAAGTGCATGTGCCCTATAGCAAAAATCTCTAAAAAAATAATAAAAATAAAATAAAAAGCTATATTAAAAAGCAGCTACTTTTGAAAGTAGGTATACAGACTAAATTAAATTAATGACTTTTGTTTATTGCAAGGTATAATTTTTTCAGTTGATTTAGGAAAAACAAGTCTGGTTTTTCAAAACTTAATTTTTTCACTTTTAAATATTTTATGATTTATTATTTACAGTCAATCATTGTACATCTCTATAGAGTACAATATTACTTTTCAAGGTATGCATGCAATATGCAACAATCAAATCAAGGATATTACTATATATATATATAAATATATACACCATATATATATATTAATATATACAGTCACTGGTATCTACACTTGTCCTCCCTATTATTATATATTAAGATCTTATCATTTCTGCCATAGAATGCAGACAATTGGTATATTAAAAGGGGATATACAATGTTGGTCTTTTATGGTTTGACTTATTTCACTTAGCATTAAATCTTCTATATTCATCCACTTTGAATCAAATGATAGGGTTTTATTATTCTTTATGGCTGAGTAATATTCCATAGTGTATATGTGCCATAGTTTTTCAATCTATTCATCATTCTTGGGTACTTAGGTTGATTCCATGTCTTAGCAATTGTGAATAATGCTGCAATAAACATGGATGTGCATGTGTCTTTATGGCTATTTTCTTATTTGTTGGGTAAATATCAAGGAGTGGGATTACTGTATTTGGTAGTTATTTGGTAATTCTCTGTGTAGACTTTTGAGGAAAATCCATATCGTTTCTCACAGTGGTTGTACTAATTTACATCCCTGTCAACAGTGTAAAAGGGTTCCCTTTTCAGCACAGTCTCACCAGCACTTCTTATTTCTGAGTTGTCTTTAAAAAAAATTTTTTTTTTTTAATCATAGCCATTCTGATTGGGGTTAAGTGGTATCTAATTGTGGTTTTGGTTAATTTCCCTAAAGATAAGAGATGTTGAACATTTTCATGCATTTTGGCCATTCATATGTCTTCCTTAGAGAGTTGTCTGTTCAGCTAATTTGCACACTTTGAATTGGATTATTATTATTATTATTATTATTATTTTATTTTGTTTTTGTGTGTGGGTGTGGGTGAGCTGCTTGAGTTCCCTATATATTTCTGGTTATCAATTCGTTATCTGAAACATAGTTTGCAAATATTTTATCACATTCTAAGGGTTGTCTCTTAAGAAAACTACAGTTTAAAAAATCTAACATTTTGGGGTAATGAACACATGAAATGACATTGTATTCTAGACTATTAAAAGAAATTTCTGTAAGACATTCATTGGAAATTTCAGTTTCATCTGAAAAGCAAGACGAAAGACAAATTGATAGTAAGTACAAAAATAAAGAGAAAGTTTTATCTTAAAATAAAAAATATTTTGTTGTGCAACCATGTGAAAGAAGATAGCAAAAGCTAATTGGGGATGCATGGTAACTCATAGAAGGCTTGAAAGGAAGTAAACTTTATTTCCTTGCAAATAATAAGTTTGAAAAGAAACAATAAAGCATATTGAAAATCTGACAGTGTAGATCAGTTCTGATGGATTTATTCAAAAGATGGAGAAAAGATTGGTGAATACTGCAAAATTTTATGAGGTAATATTACAAGAAATAAAATTTTATTTAATTCCTGCCATTAAAATAACACTGAAATTATAGTTTTGAAAAAGGGAGATGGAGGCAGATCACCAAAGCCCCCTTCCCTGCATGGAGTGTGTTTCAGCCTTAAAGACCACTACCCTAGTTCCTGTCTCAGAGTTAGAAGAAGTAAAGGAGAGCAGGACCACCCAGCCTAAGTTAATCACCAAAACTCCCTGTCCAGCCTGGAGTGTAGGGGGAGGGGCAGCCTCAGAGTGGTGTGAGACTTCAGCTACCTCCTTACATTCTACCTTCCCAGTTCAGCCCTTAGTCACATTGGGACCAGGGGCTTGGGCATATAGGAACTAAACAGCTAAATACAGTGAGGCTATGGAAAAATTCTCTCTCTACACTCACCCCAGCAGAAAAAGGAAAGAAACTCCTTTCTTAAAATCTGGACCCAAAGCTTTCACCATGAATACCATACTGCCATCCACAGTAGTAGCAGGAAACTGGCAAAGAGCTAAATCACACCATAGAGATGTACATGAGCACACAGCTAACAGAAACCTACTCCGAAGAAGTAGTAAGAAGTGGTTATATCACCAGTTGACTAAAAGTTACAGCAGAGTCTCAAGAAATAAGAGAAAATCAGGAAATATTTTCCCCCACCAAGGAATACAATAACTCCTCACCAACAATGGATAAAACACTAGAAATCACAGAATTGTCAGAAAAATTTCAGAATATGTATTGTAACTAAACTCAGTGAGATGCAAGAGAAAAGAGGTAACCAATTCTAGGAGATGAGAAAAGTTTTTCATGTCTTGAAGGAGGCACTCCAAAAAGAGACCCTGAAAAAAACCCAAACAGAACTTCTGGAGATAAAGAATACTCTCCTGGAAATCAAAATCTTCATCATAAATATTAATAGCAGATTAGACCAGGAAGAAGAAAGAATTTCTAATCTTGAAGACAAAACTTCTAATTTAGTTCAAGAAGTGAGGAGAATGGAAAAATAGCCATTAGAAATGAGGACAATGTGGGAAATCCTAGATGCAATTAAATGACCAAATATTTGCATAGTGGGTATTACAGAGGTGAAGAGATGGATAAAGTCATAGAAAATCCCTTTCATGCTCTATTAACTGAAAATTTTTAAACTTTAGAGAGACATGCAGACATCCAAATCCAGGAAATACAAAGAAAACCAAATTAATTTAACATAAAAAGTTACTCTTTAAGGCACATTATAGCCAATGGTAAAAATAAAAGACAAAGTCAATAATCTTAAATAGCAAGAAAGAAATGCCAACTTACTCCAATTAGACTAATAATCAGACCTACCAACTGAAACAGTGCAGTCAAGAAAAGAATGAGAGGATATATTAAAAGTTCTGAAAGAAAACTAGTTTCAGCCAAGGATAATATATTCAGCAATATTATCCTTAAAATGGGAAGGAGAAATAAAATCATTACCAGATAAACAAAAGGTCAAAGAATTAACCCAAACTAGATCAGTTCTTTAGGAAATACTTAAGGGAATACTACACTTGGAAAACTAAAGGAAACTAAATAGAAGTAAGAGGACACAAAACAACAAGGAAAAAAATGAGTAACAAAATGACAGAGATAAGTCCACAGATATCAATACTAACATTGAATGTTAAAGGATTAAATTTCCAAATTAAAAGATACGGAGTAGCTCAATGGATTAAAAAAAAAAGAAGGAACACTCTAAGTGTTACAATAAACATACCTACTGACAAAGATACACATAGACTGAAAGTGAAGGACTGGAAAAGCTATTTTATGCAAACAAATTTTCAAAAGACAGGAGTTGTGATACTGATATCAGACAAAATAGTCTTTAAGATAAAAAAGGCAAAAAGAGACAAAGAAGGACACTACATAGGTCTAAAAGATTAATCTACCAAGAAGATATAACAACTATAAATATGTATGCATACAACACTAAAACACACAAATATGTAAAAAATAAATAAATAAATAAAGTCACAGGACTAAAGGGAGATAGAGACTCAACACATGAATTGTTGGTGTTTTAAAAATCCCACTGTCACCACTGGACAGGTCATTTAGACAAAAAAATTGAGGGAGGGGACCAGCAGTTAGTGTAATGGCTATGTTGCTGGACTCCCACGTAGTCAACCGTGGTTCGCATCCCGGACCCAGTGACTTAAAACTCACGCCAGGCGCGTGTGTGTGTGTGCCCAAGATCCCGAGAGGAGAATGGAGGAGAAGGGATTGCGGCGTGGCCATCCCCCCTGGGGAGTGATTTCTCGCTTTTTGTCTTTCTGTCTCTCTCTGTCTGTCTGGCGAGCGCACGCTCCCTATAGTGAAAACCTCTCCAAAAAAAAAAAAAAAAAAACCTAAGGGAGATATGAACTAACGATACCATAAACCAAATGGACCTGATATACATATGTAGAACATCTCACATAGCAGCTACAAAATACACTTTATTCTAATCTTCACAAGAAACATTTTCAAAGATTGACCACATAGGGCATGAAATAAGCCTCTACATATTTAAAAGTATAGTAACTATATCCAGCATCTTTTTTCACTATAATAGAATTGAATTTGAAATCAACCACAGAAAAAGCCCTCAAAAATATATAAAAACATGGAAACCAAGGAAACTATTCTAGAATGATTTCCGAACTACTGAATAAGTTAAGACTGACATAAAAAGATTAACTGAAACCAACGATAACAAACACTCCACTCTCCATATGACCTTTGGGTCATAGTGAAAGCAGTTATAAGAAAGCAGCTGTAAGTTCACAGCCATTAGTGCTCACAAGGAGAAAAAAATAGAACAGTGGCAAATAAATAATATTGCATCTCAAGGAACTGGAAAAGCAACAACAAAAAATCCCACCAAAAATAACAGAAAAAAAGAAATAGTAGAGAATAGAGCTGAAACAAATGAAATAAAGCATAAAATAACTATACAAAAAATCATTGAAACAAAAAGTTAGATTCTTTGTCAGAGAATAAGCAAAATTGATAACCAAGAAAAATAGAGAAAGGAACCAGATAGATAAAATCAGTGACAAAATAGGTAATATTTCAACTGATATTTTAGAAATACAAAAAATTAGGATTTTGACCACTGAAAACCATCTGCCCAGACTTTACCTTCCTGCTCCCCAGGTCTAGCTAGAAGTCAGGATAAGCCTAACAGCAGCCATCTATAATTGAGTTCTGAGTGGTCCCATTAAGGGATTTCCACCACCGGCCCAGATTTGACCCTCCTGCTCTCCAGGTCTAGCCAGGAGCCAAGTTAGAGCACCCTATTTATTCTATCTCTTGCCATCTCTCTCTCTCTTTAATTTGTTTTTTAATTTTTAAACTTAGCTCTCTGCTGCTCTTTTGACTTATTTTTCCCTCTCTCTCTATCTTTTTTTTTTTTTTTTTTGTGGATATTTGAAACTAGATGATGGTAATAGATACCTGAGTTGGCCCACTTTTTGACTTGCTGGCATTATTTAAATAATGTTCCTTCTCTTTTGTGAAATCTGTCTTTTTAACTAAAATTAGGTATTCTTTATAAGCAGGGAGTAAGTTTTGTTTTTTTTTTTAAAGAATTATTTAACTTTATTTATTTATTTAAATATTACCAGAGAGAAATAGAGAGAGAGAGAGCAAGTGAGCGAGCAAGCCACCCTCCAGGTCCAGGACTCAAACCACAGTCCGCCATGTGGGAGTCCAGCGCCCTTGACCACCATGTCACCTGCCAGCCCTGACAGGGAGTAAGTTTCAAAGGTCTTCATTCTCTCATTTCCCAGCACAGTACGAGGCACATACATGGTGCTGAACTCACGCCAGGCGCGTGTGTGTGTGTGCCCAAGATCCCGAGAGGAGAATGGAGGAGAAGGGATTGCGGCGTGGCCATCCCCCCTGGGGAGTGATTTCTCGCTTTTTGTCTTTCTGTCTCTCTCTGTCTGTCTGGCGAGCGCACGCTCCCTATAGTGAAAACCTCTCCAAAAAAAAAAAAAAAAACCTAAGGGAGATATGAACTAACGATACCATAAACCAAATGGACCTGATATACATATGTAGAACATCTCACATAGCAGCTACAAAATACACTTTATTCTAATCTTCACAAGAAACATTTTCAAAGATTGACCACATAGGGCATGAAATAAGCCTCTACATATTTAAAAGTATAGTAACTATATCCAGCATCTTTTTTCACTATAATAGAATTGAATTTGAAATCAACCACAGAAAAAGCCCTCAAAAATATATAAAAACATGGAAACCAAGGAAACTATTCTAGAATGATTTCCGAACTACTGAATAAGTTAAGACTGACATAAAAAGATTAACTGAAACCAACGATAACAAACACTCCACTCTCCATATGACCTTTGGGTCATAGTGAAAGCAGTTATAAGAAAGCAGCTGTAAGTTCACAGCCATTAGTGCTCACAAGGAGAAAAAAATAGAACAGTGGCAAATAAATAATATTGCATCTCAAGGAACTGGAAAAGCAACAACAAAAAATCCCACCAAAAATAACAGAAAAAAAGAAATAGTAGAGAATAGAGCTGAAACAAATGAAATAAAGCATAAAATAACTATACAAAAAATCATTGAAACAAAAAGTTAGATTCTTTGTCAGAGAATAAGCAAAATTGATAACCAAGAAAAATAGAGAAAGGAACCAGATAGATAAAATCAGTGACAAAATAGGTAATATTTCAACTGATATTTTAGAAATACAAAAAATTAGGATTTTGACCACTGAAAACCATCTGCCCAGACTTTACCTTCCTGCTCCCCAGGTCTAGCTAGAAGTCAGGATAAGCCTAACAGCAGCCATCTATAATTGAGTTCTGAGTGGTCCCATTAAGGGATTTCCACCACCGGCCCAGATTTGACCCTCCTGCTCTCCAGGTCTAGCCAGGAGCCAAGTTAGAGCACCCTATTTATTCTATCTCTTGCCATCTCTCTCTCTCTTTAATTTGTTTTTTAATTTTTAAACTTAGCTCTCTGCTGCTCTTTTGACTTATTTTTCCCTCTCTCTCTATCTTTTTTTTTTTTTTTTTTGAGAGGTTTTTGCTATAGGGTGCATGCCCTTGCCAGGAAGACAGAGAGGGACAGAGAAACAAAAAGCGAGAAATCGCCCCCCAGGGAGGATGGCCAACAGTGCTCCGCATGGTTTTCATTTTTGACAAAACTTTTTTTCTTCTCTTTTTCTTATTTTTTTCTTTTTTTCTATTCCTTTTCCTTTTTACCTTTCTCACTTTTCTGCTCAGCCTTCACAGACTGATTTTCTAGACAAGTCTAGGTGCTAAGTAACTAAATATCTGAATACTTTTAGGGTCAGATTAATCCTCGATTTGTGCTGAATCAGCTGTGCAAAGGGAGAAAAATGGTACTGTTTAGAGAGTGCGGGTCACCTCCTTCTGCATACCTCTGAATGCTCAGATTTAACTCCAAAAATAGGAAAAAATAGTATTTCCATCAGATGTCCAGAAATAGTATAATATAAAAATTATATAATCCATCAGATGTTCAGAAGCCACTGCAGAGGCACAAGAAATATGAGAAACCAAGAAAATATCTCTCTTCTAATGGAAAAGAATAACTCCTTTTCCTCCACAAAGAATAGAAGGGACCTAATGGAAATGCCAGATAAAAAATTAAAAATGTTTATAATGACAAAACTAACAGAGATGCAAGAGAATAGACAATGAACTCCAGAGGATGCAGGAGAAAAGAGACATCAAGTTGCAGGAAAAATATGAGAAACCAAGAAAATATCTCTCTTCTAATGGAAAAGAATAACTCCTTTTCCTCCACAAAGAATAGAAGGGACCTAATGGAAATGCCAGATAAAAAATTAAAAATGTTTATAATGACAAAACTAACAGAGATGCAAGAGAATAGACAATGAACTCCAGAGGATGCAGGAGAAAAGAGACATCAAGTTGCAGGAAGTGAAGTTCTTGCACAATCTGAAAGAGGAAATACACATCATAAAAAGAATCAAACAGAATTGTTAGAGATAAAGGTTGTAATACAGGAAATCAAAACTTCCATTGAAAATATTAAAAGCAGATTAGGTCATGCATAAGATCGAATCACAGATGTAGAAGATAGAACCTCTGACCTAGAAAAATTCACCAAAAAGACTGAGCAAATAACCCCCCAAAATGAGACTAACATATGAGTAATACTAGATATCATTAAATGCCCTAACATCCAAGTCATCGGTATCCCAGAAGGTGAAGAAGCTAATAAAGGTGTTGATAATCTACTCCATGAAATCCTAGAAGAAAACTTTCCAAACCTAGAAAGGCACTCCAATATCCAGAACCAAGAAATACAAAGGACCCCACATAGAACAAAACCAAGAAGATCTTCTTTAAGGCACTTCATAGCCAGACTGACCAAAACTAAAGACAGAGACATACTAAAACTGTCTAGAGAGATACGTTACATTACTTTCAAAGGCTATCCTATCAGGCTAACATCAGATCTTTCATCAGAAACATTGCAAGCAAGGACAGAATAGGAAAATATATGCAAAATGTTAAGTGAAAAACAATTTCAAGCAAGAATACTATATCCAGCAAGATTATCTTTCTTTCTTTTTTTAATTAATTAAGTTTTTATATACATTCAATCACATTGTTTAGCTTACAATGTAAGCATTTCAATATGTGAACATTTCTCCCTACTCCTCCACACATACCTCATCTGACATTCTCACCCATCTCTTGTGTTTGTACAACCTTTAGTCAATCAGTTTCAGTCATAGAGTGCAGACATTCAGTATGTGTTAAGTGTGGACATACAATGTCTGTACTTCATATCCTGGCTTGCCTCACTCAGCAGTAAATCTTCCATATTTGTCCACTTTTTGTCAAAAGTCAGGGTTTTGTTGGTTTTTATGGCTGAATAGTATTCCATAGAGTGTATGTGCCACAGTTTTCATCTGTACTGGGGCATTTGGGTGGTTCCATGTCTTAGCAATCATGAATAGTGCTACAATAAACATCGATGTGGAAGCACTTTTCCAATGAAGAATTATTATGTCCTTTGGGTAGATACCGAGGAGTGGGATTTCTGGATCATATGGTAGTCCTATTTGTAGATTTTTGAGGGATCTCCAAATTGTTCTCCACAGTGGCTGGACCAATTTACATTCCCACCAACAGTGTAAAAGAGTTCCCCTTTCACCACACCCCCGCCAACAGTTATCATTTTTTTTTTTTTAATTTTAGACATTCTGACTGGGGTTAGATGGTATCTGATTGTTGTTTTGATCTGCATTTCCCTTACAATGAAGGATGTTGAGCATTTTTTCATATGCCTTTTGGCTATTCGTATGTCATCTTAAGAGTTTCTTTTTCAACTCCTTCTCCCACGTTTAAATAGGATTGATCATCTTTTTTCCAAATAGCTGCTTGAGTTCCTTGTGTATTCTGGTTATCAGTCCCTTACTGATGCATAATTTACAAAAATATTTTCCCATTCTGAGGGCTGTCTATTCACACTAATTATTGTGTCTTTTGCCATGCAGAAACTTCTTAGTCTGATGTAATCACACTTGTCTATTTGGGGGATTAAGAATATCTTTCAAATGGGAAAAAAAGACAAGAACATTCCCAGATTAAAAAAACCTGAAAGAATTTACCAACACCAGAGCAGCTCTCCAAGAAGTCCCTAAGGGAGTTATATACCAGGAAATCTAAAGTTGGACACGCAGAAATAAGAGTACAAGAAACAACCAAGAGAATGGCCAACCTAATGGTACGGACAAGTCTGGAGTTGAATGTTAACTTCCAGAGTTTAAATGGAAAGAACAGACCACAGTAACACTGAAAATTCAATAGAAGAGAGATTAATTACATGAGTCTGAACTAGTGAAACAAAATTCTTTTACTGTAAACTACAACATTACTGATTTTCTTTGCTGCTTTGATTTCCATATTTAAGGATTTTTTGTCTTCTCCTGAACTGTCGATAGGTTCATCTACCTACTGTTTGAACTGAATTCTAACCTTTTTCCTGGCTTTAAGTTTTAAGGAAATTTCTCTTAACATTTTTTGATTTTGATCTATTAAAACTAAAACATTTTTTGAAATTAAATGCATTAAAAATATCTATTAATACCTACTTAATGACTGCAGTAAGCTATATAGCTCCAGCATGGTGCTACTTTATTGTATGTGTACTTTACTCACTGAGATTTGTGCTTAAAGTCAGACATGCGTTCAGAAATATGTATATATCAGTTGTGCTTGCTATTGAAAATCTTTAAATTAATTAAGATCTGTAGTGAAACAATTAAATGTGGAAAAAAGGCATGGAAAACAACTGTACATTCCAGAGTTGGTGTCAGAGGAGGGGAAGAGTTGGCAGAGAGTGAGAGACAGGGATTCAAGTGGAGAAAAAAAATATCAAAATATATAAGAAACAAGAAATAGAAAATTATTTGTTGATGATAACATTATGATTATATTCTTGATTGAACCAATATACAATGCATACAGGATGTAAAATCTCATTCTGTATACTGTATTGATATATAGTGAATGACTAAATAAATAAAATTTAAAAAATAAATAATAAATAAAAATAGAAACTTAGGTTTGAGGATATAAAAAATACAAAAAATTATAAGCAACTTATAAGCAATATTATGAGCAGCTATGTGCCCACAAGCTAGAAAACTTAGATGCGAGGGAAAAATTTCTGGACACATGCAGGTTAACTAGCCTGAAACAGGATGAAATAGAAAACCTGAATAGACCAATAATGATTGAATCAGTAATGAATAGTTTACCAACAGAGAAAAGTCCAGGTCCAGATGGCTTCACTTCTGAATTCTACAAAACTTTTAAAGAAGGGACCAGGAGGTGGCATGGTAGTTAAAGGAGCTGGACTGTCACATGGCTGACCACAGTCCTAGAACTAGCCTGAAACAGGATGAAATAGAAAACCTGAATAGACCAATAATGATTGAATCAGTAATGAATAGTTTACCAACAGAGAAAAGTCCAGGTCCAGATGGCTTCACTTCTGAATTCTACAAAACTTTTAAAGAAGGGACCAGGAGGTGGCATGGTAGTTAAAGGAGCTGGACTGTCACATGGCTGACCACAGTCCTAGACCGAGTCCTAGACCTGGTGGCTTGCTTTCTCACTTTCCCTCTCTCTCTCTCTCTCGCCCTGTCCCTCTCTGGTCAAATTTAAATAAATAAATAAAGCTGAATAAAATAATTCTAAAAATAAAAAAAAAAATTTTTTTTTTTTTTTGGGGAGGTTTTTGCTACAGCGCCGCTCGCCAGATGGATAGAGAAAGACAGAGAAACAGAGAGACAAAAAGCGAGAAATCCTCCCCCAGGGGGATGGCCATGCCGCAATCCCCTCTCCTCCATTCTCCTCTCAGGATCATGGGCACGCATGCATATGTGCCCGGCGTGAGTTCAAGCCACTGGGTCCAGGACTCGAACCGTGACCGACTACGTGGGAGTCCAGTGACATAGCCATTACGCCAACTGTTGGTCCCCCCTGAAAATAAAAAAAAAAACTTTTAAAGAAGATTAAATCTATTTAATTCTATTTCTAAAGATCCAAAAAGAAGGAACCCTTCCAAACTCATTCTATGAAGCCTCCATCATCTTGATACCAAAATCAGACAAGGATATACATACAAAGAAAGAAAACCAAAGACCAGTATACTGATGCAAAAATTCTCAACAAAATACTAGCAAACTAGATCCAACAGCACATTAAGAAAATTATACACCATGACCAGGTAGGCTTCATCTCAGGGATGCAAGGATGGTTCAACATATGCAAGACAATAAGTGTAATACATCACATTAACAGAAAGAAAGATTTAAAAAAACTTGTATGATCATATCTATAGATGCAGAAAATGCATTTGATAAAATACATCCTTTCATGATCAAGACTCTCAGTAAAATAGGGGTATAAGGGACATTTCTCAACTCAATGAAGGCCATATATTTAAGACCCATTGCTAACATCATATTAAATAGGGAAAAGCTGAAAACTTTCCCACTAAAAACTGGAATAAGACAAGGCCTCCCACTTTCTCCATTCCTTTTCAACATAGTGCTAGAAGTCCTAGCCAATGCAATCAAACAAGAGAGCAAATGAAAAAGCTTTCATGTAGGAAAAAAGATGCTAGACTCTTCCAATTTGCAGATGATATGATTATATACATAGAAAATCCAAAGCAATACACACACACACACACACACACACACACACACACACACAATTCCTAGAATAGATACAAAGCTTACGAAATCAATATCCCCAAATCAATAGCATTTTTATACAACAGCAATGAACAGACTGAGACAGAAATGAAGAAAGCAATCTCATTTACAATAGCCATAAAACAAATAAGATACTTAGGAATGAATATAATCAAAGAGGTGAAAGATCTCCATAAGGAAAACTATGAAAAACTAAGAAACTGAGTATGATACATAAAAATAAAAAGACACCTCATGTTCTTGGATTTGAAGAGTCAATGTATTCTAAATGTCAGTTCTAACCAAATTAATATACATATTCAATGTGATTCTCATCAAATTACTGTTGACATTCTTCACAGACATAGAAAAACAACCATAAAATTTGCCCTGGAATGGGAACCAGCAGTTAGCGTAATGGCTATGTTGCTGGACTCCCACGTAGTCGACCGTGGTTCCCGTCCTGGGTCCAGTGGCTTAACACTCACGCCGGGCGCGCGGCCGGGCGCGTGTGCGTGCGTGCCCAAGATCCGAAGAGGAAAATGGAGGAGAAGGGATTGCGACGTGACCGTCCCCCTGGGGGGTGATTTCTCGCTTTCTGTCTCTATGTCTCTGTCTGGTAAGCGCACGCGCCCTATAGCGAAAACCTCTCAAAAAAAAAAAAAATTGCTCTGGAATCATAAAAGACCCTGTATATCCAAAGCAATATTTGCAAAAAGAATAAGATAGGAGGCATCTCACTACCTGACTTCAAAATATATTGCAAGTGGTGATAGTCAAACAGTGTGGTACTAAAGCAAAAGCAGACACATAGACCAATGGAAAAGAATAGAGAATCCAGAAACAAACTCTAAATCTTACAGTCAACTGATGTTTGCCAAAGGGTACAAGATAAAATAATGTAGTTAAAAAAGTCTTTTCAGCAAATAGTGCTGGAAGAACTAGGTTCTTTCCTGAAGGCAAATGAGACTGCCCCCTATCTCTCATTAACAAGATTCAATGAAAATGGCTCAATAATTTAAATGTAAAGCCTCGAACTATAAAACTACTGGTAGAAAACTTAGAGGAAACTTGAAGACTTGGAGTAGGCAAATAATTTTTGAATAAGACTCCTAAAGTGCAGGCAATACATCCCAAAATAGACAAGTGGGATTACATCAGGCTAAAAATCTTCTTCACAGCAAAGGAAACAGAAATTAGAGCAAAGATGCAGCCTTAAGAATGGGAGAAAATATTTGCAAACTATTACTCAGACAAAGGATTGATAACTAGAGTATGTAAGAATCTCAAGCAACTCACTCATAAAGAAAAATAATGATCTAGTTAAAAATGGACAAATGAGCTGAATAGACAACCCTCCAAAGAAGACATGAATGGGCAAAAGGTGTATGAAAAATGTTCAAAGTCTCTTATCATAAGGGAAATGCAAATTAAAACCACAATGAGATACCTTTTAACCCCAGTTAGAATGGCTAAGATAAAACATATAAAGAATGTCAAGTACTGGTGAGGCTGTCATGAAAAGGGAACCCGCTTACCTGTTGGTGGGAATGTGAATTAGTATAGCCACTGTGGAAAACAAGATGAAGATTTCTCAAATGCCTACAAATATAACTATCATATGATCTAGTAATCCCACTTCTTGGTATTTACTCAAAGGATAGGGAAACTCTCAGTTGGGAAGACTCTTGCAACCTTCGTGTTCATTGCAGCATTATTCACAATTGCTAAGACATGGAATCACTCAAAGTGTCCCAAAACTGATGACTGGGTTGAAAAACTATGGCATATATATATACTATGAAATACTACTCAGCAATGGGATCTTATAATTTGATTCAAAGTGGATAACCCCCCAAATAGACAAGGGATTGCATATATATTGCATTATATGAAAGTCTTAATGTTAAGTGAAGTGAGCCAGACTTTGAAAGAAACACACTATATATTCCTACCTAATGTGCACCAAATGTTTGCACTTTATAGTAGAAACTGAAAGACCCAACTATATGATAGTAGAGAGGGAAAATTAGATAGCAGAAACAGTAAGGAAGGGGAGTAGATGGTGCAGGATGGGTGGGAAGAAAAAAAGGTAAACATTTAATAGGAAAAAAAAATGTAAAGCAGTCTGTTGAAAAAAATCTGCAATTTTTGCTTTATAAAAAAAAGTGCTAAAAAAAGGAAGTGGAGCAGACTAAAAGCCCTTTGCTCTGGCTGATCTGAAGTGGTGATAAATCCAGGTCTGTGTTGAATATTATGTGAAATATGTTTGGTTGATGGAAATGGAAACTAGAAAAGATTATAAATAGATCAAGCCAAATAAATTATCCTTATAAATGACTGATACAATTAAAAAAAAAAAAAGCACGCTCAGAAAAATGGAAAAAAAAAAACCAAACAGATTTCAGGTGTTGATGGAAGAACCAGAGTTGGGTGAGAAATTAGTATGGGAATGGGAATCAGGTTACCTGAGGCTCCTTCTCTGAGCAAAGAGAGATGGAAATGTTAAGTACGCACAGGGAGTTCTGGAGAAAAGAGAATCTAGGCAGTAATGTTAGATGACCTTGATTTTAGGCATGTAGGAGGAGGCAAGTTCATTGTCCCACTGAGATGAAGGGAGAGGGTGAACTGGAGATTTGTACTGGGGAAGATTTGCTTGAGTTTGATGGGAATTATAGCTGGTATGGCAGGGAATAGCAGAAATGATGTGACTATGGTTCAGGGGTTCCTCATAAAGCATTGGAGAAAAGGGGAGGACATGGTGTCATTGGTGTTTGGGAGCAGTATGCATTGGACTTTTTTGACCAATGGAAGTGCCAGACTCAGCTGGCTGGGTTGACCAGAGCTCTTTCCATCTGTCACAGTCAGCATTCATTTCTTCTGACACCTCCTGTCACACAGACGTGTGAGGTGGTTGTACTCAAGGAGGCTTATGTTTGTCAGCCCACCTGGGCTCTGACATGATTTCAGCCTCCTATCTTTTTCCTTCATCCACTTCATCCTGTTAAAAGCACCTTCTTGAGTCACAGTTGACATGCTTTTGGATTTAATAGTCTCCCCTGTGAATTTACTTTGTGATTTGGGAAATAGAACATAGAAGGTAAAATGAAAAGAAAAAGAAAGAAAGGAAGAAAAAGAAATCTCCAACCACATTTTCCTTATCAGGGGATTTCAGAGCTATGACCATACACATTTGCAACAGATTTCTGTCATCTGGCTCAGGAGAAGAAAGATGAAGAGTTCTAGGGAGATAGAGCAAGGGAAAGGAGAGTGAAAAGCAAAGGTGACTTGTCCAGCTCCCAATTTCGTTTTCCTGATGAAACAGTGACTTCTAAGTATCATTTTCTCAAAAAGTCACTGTGTCCTCAGATGTTCACCCCTCCTCATTCCCCCTTCATTCACTTAATCAGTGAAAGTTCTCAGGCTCCATGCTACATCTTCTGTCTCAATTATTGTGATAACTTAGTTCATTTGGTCCTTCGTTTGATTTAAGAAAATTAGCAAACATTTATTGGGAGATGACTAGGAGCAGGCTCCAAGTCTCAGAGTGTGAGCAATACAGAGAGAAATAAGAAGTCTGTAGTAGGTGGGACAGGAGGTTAGCAGCATCGTGTGATGCACCTGAGAGGTGCTTTCAGCTGGGAGGGCTTGGGAACATTTCCAATTAGAATGGTTTAGAACCAGGCTTGTGAGATGTAAGGAATGAGACAAGATTTTGACCAGATACTGGAGGGAAAGGGTAGAGCCTTCATGGTAGAGAAAACAACGTGAGCAAAGCACAGGAGGTGAGAGATCAGGCATGGTATGATTGGAGCAAAAACAATGTGAGGAGGGGTAATGGTGGCCTGGACTTGATGGCTCTGCTTGGGAGTTTGGATTTTCTTCTGTGAGCACTTCAAAGCCTTTGGAGGCATACCTGTACTTCACTGCAAAACTTTCTCATTTATCTGTTTGCAGTTACATCTGTGTCTTCCTGTTTCATCTGTTAAGAAGGAGAATCTGGACTTTCTTTGGAAGCTGCGATGCTATTTTTTGAATTTTGTGCTTTCTGCTCATTCCTTTTTATCTGAGTCTCGATATTTTGCTTGGCTTTTCTTGATTGCCTTCTTGTGTTATCTACACACAGCAATTTCATTTGCGTCGATGCTTTGGGGAGTTCAAGACCACAATTTTGCCAATTTTCAGTTTTAATAAGTTTTCTCACCTTTTCATGGCTGTCTTTAAAAAGTAAAAAAAATGCGCATGCAATGTGAAAATAATGGTGTTCTGAATATTATTTGTTATGTCACAGCTGAGATGAAAACATTGAGAAACACAGGAGCATCTTATTCCCTGAGGAGAGTTTTGGCCCTAAAAAATACTTTAAACAAAAGTTGACAGATAAGAAAATGAAAAGGAGGATATTGATATATATATATATATATATGCATCTTATTCCCTGAGGAGAGTTTTGGCCCTAAAAAATACTTTAAACAAAAGTTGACAGATAAGAAAATGAAAAGGAGGATATTGATATATATATATATATATATATGAGAGAGAGAGAGAGAGAGAGAGAGAGTAAGCTCAGTAATGCAAATCTTGAGAATTCTCTTGTGGCTCTTAGTAGATGCTTAATTATATATGAATTATTAGTTCTATTCTCAGAGAGCAGTTTGTGGTTAGATGAGAGATAAAGAGATCTTTTCTCCCATGCTTGGTGCAAGGTAGATTTTTAATTATTTGTTTAATCTCCAAGCTCCTCTGTGCTATGTTGTATTTTTTTTTAATAAAAAGGAGAAAACATGCTAAATATTTAGTCAAAGGAAAATTTTTGAAATATGTGGCACATCCACTTATTGGATGCTTGTGTCATTCAAAAGGCGATTACTGAGACTATTACAGAAAAACATTATGCTGTAACGTTAAAGGGAGGAGAGCAGAATATAAAATTACATATTGACTGAGATTTTAGACACTTAAAAAATTAATTGCATCTACTGTACAGACAGCATCTCAGAGACTGGATGTAAAAACTGAATCCAGTAACTAGTTAAAGGCGACTCCTAGGAGGGGCTGAGCAAATACAGGACTACAAACTGTCCATTCCCACAGCATAAAGGTGAAACTAAGTGAGGAAGAGAATTCCTGAGTGTGAATAAGTGTTTTCAAAAGAGTAAGACCTGCTTTCAGTAAATAGTGTTGCTGACCTACCATCCATATATCAAAAAAAAAAAAAAGAAAAAATCAAACTTTCTTCCTATTCGCTCCCTTGTTCTTCATATTTTGTTCTTTCTACTCAAATACTTTACTTTTTATTTGGGTCATTTACTCTAAATTTAATACACAAATTGTATCAGTCTGCTTATTGCTATTATAACAGAATATCGTAGACTGGATAACTTACAAAGAATGTAATTTTTTGGTTCACGGTCCTGGAAGCTGAGAAGTCCAAGAGCAGGGTGCTGGAATTTGGTGAGGGCCATCCCATAGCAGAAAGGTAGAAGGCAAAAAGTATGTGAAACAGAGAAGGGAAGGTGAACTAATGTTTAAGCCCACCCACTCCTGTGATAAGTGACCCTCTCTTAGAGAAAGAGCATTAAACTGTTTGGGAGGGCTCTGTCTAATCACCTCTTAAATGTCCTTTCTCTTAATATGGTGACATTGGGGGACATATTCAAACCATAGCATAGATTATCTCTATTTTCAAATTAATAGTGTTTGTGGACCTCCAAGAAAACCCAGACTCTCTGGTAAGGCACCTGTTGCCTAATAGGTCTCTGGGTGGTTAATAAATCAATGTGTCCACATTAAGACTTCTGGCTGCTTCTTTCCTAGAGTATCTGGGAATAGAATCAGCCAAAACAGTTGTTTGTCTCTTACAGACACAGAATTGAAAAGGTAGCTTAGGCAGATGAGCAGGTAGGAGGCCCTTGGCATATTGTCATAAAGTTGCTCATCATTATATGATGATCTAGAAATAAAATCTTGCTGGAAAAAAGAAAGCAGGGGCGGGGGGGGGGGGAATGGCTATGAGTTTTGTGAATTTTGAGATGTCTTCTCTGAAATGGAAGAGAATCATCATTAGAGGTTTTTACTTTCTTACCAGAAGTTACTCCAGCATTTCCTCTTCTCCAGTGCTTAGCCTTCTTTTCCTTTCTCGTTACCCTCTTGACCTTTCCTGCCATCATATTTAGGGGCTGTGATTTCTTGCTGACATCTAGATTACTTCTTGGAGTGCAGGGCAGAGGTACTGTTTGCCGAGTTTCCCACCTTTACTGTAATAACATAGCCATATCAATCTAGAATGAATAAGAAAAAGCAAAACCCAAAATCTACCTCAAATCTTTTTTTCCTGCATTTGCAGCAGTGGAGGTGAGCATAACCTATTTCAGAGATGTCTAACCTTAGAAATTAATACAAATCTGCTTAAATAAGCTGATATTTTCCCTTTCAACTACCCCCTCATATATATCTATTGGCTAATTTTTGACTGGCATGTATATCTGCACCAAATGGCACATGTCTGAAATTATTGCTTGTTATTAGTGGTGTCTCTGAACAGAATGAGTTGACTAACTTCTTTTTTATTTTCTTGATACCTCACCTGCTAACCTCTGAGCCCAGGGGACCACAGAATGTCAAATTGAATGAAGTCCAAAGATAATCTGAATGATTTGGTTTGTCCTTTGTTTGTTTGCTTGTTTGTTTGCTTGCTTGCTTGCTTCCTTCCTTCCTCCCTTCCTTCCTTCCTTCCTTCCTTTCTCCCTCTCTCTCTCTCTCTCTTTTGCTATAGGGGATGTGCACTCACTGGAGAGAGACAGAGAGAGAGAGAGAGAGAGAGAGAAGGTAAGAACTCCCTTCTCATCCCCTCAACCAGGGGAGATGGCCATGCCACAGTCCCTTCTCCATTTTCATATTGGGATTTAGGGCACATATGCACACATGACCAGCATGTTTTTCAAGTCACTGGGTCCAAGACTTGAACTGAACAGTTGGCCTTGTGGGATCCAGTGCCTTAACCCCCACACCCTCTGAGGGCCCTGTCCTCTCATATTCTAGATGAGAAAAGTGATGATAAAATCATGTTTAGAATCACTTATCTACAGATTGTGACAGATTGTAGGACAAATTCTCAGGCTACTTCTATTCCATTCTGGGTCCTTGTAATTGTATAATTGTGCTTACTTGAGTTACATTCTTGTAGGAAAAGAATTTTGAAGGAAAAGTCCAGATTTCCTTCATAGCATTGTCCAAGCCCCATCTTTTTAAGAAAACTTTTGCAGATAAACTCAGTCATAAGAAAACTCTGAAATCCTCTTAAACAGTTTTTAAAGTCATGCAAGGCTTTTGCAGTCTACAGTATGGCCATAATTAACTAGTTAGGGTTCATTATGTACATGTTTTATCCTCCCTAATGGGCTGTAAGAGCTACTTGAAGGCAGGCATCTTGCCTTTTTAATTTTTGTTTGTCTCATAATGCCGGGCACAGTGCTAGGCATTGGTGGATATTCACTAAGGCGTGAAAGCAAATGAATGAGAGAACAAATGAATGAATGAATGAATGAACAATGAACCTGAACGTGCCCTTTGTTCTCGCCCGCCCAGAGTGGGACTGCTGTGAATCAAAATGTGATGACTCTCCGGGGATCAGGAGCTTTGTGAGTTACTGAGAAGTCTTTCTGTCTCTCTGGCTGAACGAGCAGTGATAACATTAAAACCGCAACCTTGGAGTAGCTAGCAGTGATTTAGGGAGTACATTCATATGGGCTGTTCATAAATAAATCAACCAAATTGCTGTCGAATGAATGAATGAATGAATGAACAATGAACCTGAACGTGCCCTTTGTTCTCGCCCAGAGTGGGACTGCTGTGAATCAAAATGTGATGACTCTCCGGGGATCAGGAGCTTTGTGAGTTACTGAGAAGTCTTTCTGTCTCTCTGGCTGAACGAGCAGTGATAACATTAAAACCGCAACCTTGGAGTAGCTAGCAGTGATTTAGGGAGTACATTCATATGGGCTGTTCATAAATAAATCAACCAAATTGCTGTCACTAGCCAGTCAGGCAGGGGTGCCCCTTAACAGAGCAGATTTCTGGTGTTTACCTGGCTAGGACACCATTTGCTTCTGAAAATTGCTCTGGCGTTTAGTGTGTGCTGCACAGCTTGGGGCTACTGTCCATCACCAATTGCCTCTTTGGAGGTTTTCCCCACCCAGATAGGAGAGGGGAGAACTAACTCTTCCTTTAGTTGTTGTGGTTATAGTAGCCTGGGACAGCCCCTCTCCCAACTGTAGGTGTTTCCCACATTGTGGCTGATTTTTTTTTTGGCCCAGATTTCTTCACTTCCTCATTTTTCTTATGGGGGATTCTGGGACTACAGAGCTCAAAGGCTGTGTCTCAATAAATAACTTGTGGGAAACTCTGCTAATAAGAAAAACTTTCTTTAAATTCCTACCATCTCAAAGAATAAGTGGGTTTTAGAAATGATGCTTCTTCTTTCCCATTGAACTACTTTTGCATCATTATCTTAATCCCAAAGGCCAAGATCTTATTGAGCTGATTTATATTTCAGAGCTAATAGGAGATGACTAATGAAGATGATCCAAGTTTGTTCATTCCTGAATAACTTATTCAACAACAAATATTCATTGAGTACCTCACGTGTGTCAGGGACTATGACAGGATTTGGGGTATAAATGTGGAATAGTCTTTGCTTTCAAGGGATTTTATATTCTGGTAGGGGTAGTACCTCTGTGTACTGATGAGAGTATAATGGGACCAGCCCTAGTGGAGAATGAGAAAAGGCACTAGGAATAAGGATAAGAGAGAAAATTTTTCTGGGGAAAGATTTACTACATTGGGACTTCAGGAATGCGTAGGGTTTCACCACAGTAAAGGGAGATGGATTCCTGACCCAGGGAGCACAGTAGAGAAAGGATAAGATGGTGCATTCAAGGCTTTAGGACCGGTCGCTAAGGTGTCTGTTCATCCACATGCAGTGATTGAGTTAGTCCATGAGGCAGGCTCTGGGCTGACCACTGTGTCAGGTGCACATACTGCTGCCTCAGGCAGGGTCTCTGTCCTGCAGGACTTGAAGGTTCAAATGAAAGGTGGAATTCATGGGGAGAGACTGGGGGGATAATGTTGAGAAGTTAGGCTGATTTCAGCTTAGGAGAAACCCTGACATTGGGCTTCTGGTTGTGGACTTTGGCCAACAATGCTTCTGATTACTGTGTCTAAGCCAGTTAGATGAAGGACATGAATGGTGTTTCTAATTTTTTGCTTTTACAAATACTATTGCAATGAGTAACTGTACCTACATCATTGCTTGCATGTGAGAGCGTACCTGTATGATCAATTTCTTAAATGGAATAAATGGATGGAAAGGCGTGCATCTAGAGTTTTGGTAAATTTTGACAAATCACTATCCTTCAAGATTGTATCAGTGTTTACTTCCTACAGCAGTATATGAGATAAGCTTCTTTCCTTACTCTGATGAGTGTAAACATACATACACATGTGTGTGAACATATACACACCCAATATATACCTTCATGGAAACACAAATGATCAAGCCCTCATTCTTTCTAAGATACAAATGCATGATTTTGAGATGAAAGAAATTTTGTATTCTATACATTCTATCTTGGTTCAGACTTCTGTCCTATGGGAACTCAGAGTGAAGCATTATGGGAAGGACTGGTCAGCCACCAGGTTGTTACTGTCAAAGATTAGGAGAGTCCTCATACACAGCTACTGAATGGGGCTCTTAATAATTCACAGTGGATGGATCATTTATGAATGCTCAAACTTTCCCTGACTTTCTACCCCCCATACTTTCAGCTCATGCCATTTTCTGAGGAAATAATCTCTCTCAGTTTCATCTACCCTAAACATTTAGTCCTCAAATGTGAAAGCTCATTTAATCAGTCTACCACATCAATAATTCTTTATAAATATTAGTGATTTTCATGGCATAAAAAGATCATGGCATATTATTATTTGGGCATGGTATAAGACCTTCAGACTTAAATCTGTGACTCCCCACACTGGTAAGAGTTTGAAAATGAGAGTAAAATGTTATGGTTTTCAGCCATAAATATCATACATATAAAATGAGAGACAATTGATATTTGACTCAACTATCTCACTCATCCGCTCCATCTTCCCTCTGACTACATGGGGATATATATACTAATAACAGACTATTCACATTAAGTGTGAAAGTACTCAACAAAAACTTACAAGGAATGACCTTGCAGCTTTTAGCAAAAATGTTGAGGGTAAGGTACACAGTTAAATTGCTGAATACTGAAACTGGCTGTAGTTTTATTGCTAACTTCTGTAGTAAACAGATACTCATTATTTATGGGATTTTAAAAATCAACCATAAAAGCACTTTACATTAATTGAGAGTCTGCTCTGGAAGACACTCTATTAGACAATATAGATAATAAAGAAAAAAACAAATTTATCAGAGTCCTAGCTCATGAAAAAATTAGGGAGGAGTTGTGAAGTTAAAACACAAATATATTACTGATTTCATAACTATATGAGAGTTAACAGTATGAGATTATAAAATATGAAACTTTGGTGCAGAGCAGCTGGACCTAAGTGACTTAAATAGTCCTGAATTGGTGGGTTTTGAACCCTTACCTAGAAGAACTCACCACAGCAGCAGGAAAGCTTGCTGGTGTTTTTCTCCCGAACATTGAGTTCCATTCATTCATGTGAATCTTGAATATCCCTTTGGGTTGGCCTGCATACTTTGCTTTGGTTGTCTCTCTTTAGGGGTCTTCACAATACTCCTCTCCTTTTCTCCACACCTTGGTACTCCACCCAGGACAGCGTTGCCTTCCATCCTTTCCACAGAGCTTTATAACTTTCACTTACCCCCATTAATCATAGCAACCCTATCCTATTGAATCTGAAATCACTACATGATCCAAAATCTCACTCCTAGGTATGCACCACAAATAATTGAAAACAGAGATCCAAAGAACTGCTTGCACACAAATGCTGACAGCAGTACTTTTTACAATAGTGAAAAGGTAAAAACAACCCAAGTGTCCATCAACAGATGAATGGCTAACCAAATTGTGGTATATCCACGCAAAGGAATGTTACTTAGCCATGAAGCATAATGAAGTACTGTTATTATGTCATGTAACTGTGCTGCAATGTGGATGAATCTCAAAGACATTGTGCTGAGTGAAAGAAGTGAGACACAAAAGGCCACATATTATATTATTTTATTTATATAAATTATCCAGAATAGATTTATCCATAGAGATAGAGAGCAGATTGGTGATTGCCAAGGGCTGGAGGAGGAGTAGGTGGGGAGCAATTACTTAATGGGTAAGGAGTTTTATTTTGAAGGAATGAAAATATGGAACTAGATAGAGATGGTGATTGTAGAGCATTGTGAATGTACTAAATGTCACTGAATTGACTTTACAATGGTCAATTTTAGGCTGGCCCATATTTACAATGGTTAAGTGCTATGCACTGGGAGCTGGATCCCACATGGTTGACCACTGTTTGAGTCTTGGCCCCAGTGGCTTGAAAAATCATACTGGGTACGTGTACATGTATACCCCAAATCCTGATGAGATGGAGAAATGGAGGAAAAAGTACACCCCATTAGAAGAGTACTTTCTCTTTTCCTATCTCTCTCTTTTTGTCTTTCTGTTTCTCTCTGGTGAACACACATGCCCTTTGGCAAATGATTAAAGAAAATAATAAAAAGCCAATTTAATGGGAATATGACGTCAATTAAAAAACAAAAAGCAAATAAAACAAGACAATTCCTTCAGGAAAGATACTGCTGGGATCCAGTAGGTTAAGTGCTCTTTCTCCTGAGAAAATGCTTTCCAGGGAAGTCTTTGCATGAACAAAACCTTAACCCAGAAGAGTGAGTTTCTGGATGTAGTTTAAGCAAATGACAACAATCTCTCAGATAAGTACAAGGATTTATCACTTACATCCAACATCTTGCACAATCTTGACAGTGTTTTCCTTATTGCTTCTCTTCATCTCAGCAGACCAAAAGATTCCAGTGCACACTCTGTCACATGAGATAACATCAACCCACCTCTGTATTTGAATTTGAACTACTCACTTAGGCCCAGAGCAAAGGTCATTCTCTGAAACCTTACCTGGTGCTTGCCTGAGAGAAAGAGAGAGTAAGTAACCCCCCCCCCCCCCAGGGTGGGGGGGAAAGGACACCCCCCCCCCCCCATGGTGTGTGGTCGGGCCACAATCCTTTTTATTTTATTTCATTTCTTTATCCTGTCAGAATCTTGGGCATGCACACACATGTTTCCAGCTGTTTATTCAAGCTGTGGCTGGAGCTTGAACCATAGTTGGTCATGGGGTTCTGGTTCCTTATGCATAGTACTGACTAACTGCCTGCCTGTCCCTTTGGCAATCATCTACCCTTTTACTTTGGTCATGTGGACCTGGCTGACTATCCATTTATTCATTCATCCAACAAGTATTTATTGAGTTCTAACTTTGTGTCAGGTACTGTTCCACTGGAGAGTTGTAAACAGCAGAGTATGACAAAGAAAGTGCATTACAAAGACCCCTTTGCTTGGTTGTGTGAAGAGTGGCTTTGAGTCTGACAAGGTGGAAGGAGGGAGAGCAAGATAATGTGTATTGCAGTTGTCTTCACAAAGAGGAAGGAGGCTTAGGATATGCGGTAGCCATGGGGTTGGTTTTGGACTAAATTTTGGAAGTTGAACAAAGAAGACTTGGTGATGGGTGAGATACAGGTGGGGATGAGGAAAGGGAGGCAAAAGCTTATGCCTTGAGCAGTGAGATGACTAGACTTCCTCTTTCCTGATGTAGGGGTACTGGGGAAGGAGGAGGCTTGGAAAGGAGTTTTGTCAATCATGATTTAGATATGATACTTTTGAGGGTATTGATGTGGGGCTCAGTGGAGAGATCAGTTTAAATACCTATTTACAAGTTGGTAGAGAAAGTACTAAAACCCACAAGAACAGATGAGATCAACTTAGAGAGCAGAAGAAGGTTTGGGACTGAGCTGCACTAATGAAAGAAGGGACTAACTAACTAACTAACTAACTAACATATATGTAGGATATCTTTATATCTCTAAAATACAATTTTTATTTATGTATGCATTGATATTAACATATAATTATACATATTAGTGGGGTACAATGTAGTTTTCAGTACAAGAATAGAATGTGTAATGATTAGATCAGGGTAATTAGTTTATTTATTATCTCAACCAATTTTTATAACTTTGTGCTGCGAACATTCAAAATGCTCTTTTCTAGTTACTCCGAGATACACAGTAAGTTGTTGCTAACTGTAGTTTCCCTACGATACTTTATGTCCCTGGAACGGTTCCTGTTACCTCTGTGTAATTTGTTTCTATTAGTCAACATCCCGCTATTCCTGCCCTCCTGCCTCCAGCTCCTATATTTAGAGGACAGGCAGGAGAGGACCCAGCAAAGGAAACAGAAGAAATGGCCAGAGTTAGAAAGGAAAGGAAGAAATGTAGCCTCCAGGAATTTCAGGAACAAGAGAGTTTCTAGCAGAAAAAGTGTCCATTTATATCAGGGGTGCCGAGAGGATGAATGGGATGAGACCAGAAGGAACCAGTGACCTCGGCATCATGTGGAGGTGGTTGTGATGGTTAAGGCAGTTTCAACCCAGTGGATGGAGTGGGAATCTATAGGGTGATGAGAGTGGGAGGAAAGGAGATGGGGACTATGTAGACCACCCTCTCTAGATTTTTCTGTGAAGTTTCGCAGTGACCTTGGCAAACTAGGTTGAGGCAGATATGGGATCTGGAGTGTTCTGCTTTTTTCAGTGAAGCAACAAAACAAACCAAACCATAAAACCGTAAAGCACGTTTATAGGTTGATAAGAACAACAACCCTGAGGCAACAGATTTGGTAATACTTGGACACCTGGGGGTGGCTGATCTCCATTTGTAGGACCATATTTTTATTTAAGGAAAATGATTATGCTCTTTGTATGTACCAAGGACTACTGTGCACTTTCATGCAGTGTATGTGTGTGTGTGAGACTGCATAGTATGTATGTATGATTATATACATAGCTATGTATGTGCATACATGCTGTTTTCACCTCTACTTCCTGATCACAGCAGGAGCAAAATCCCCAGGGAGATGAAAGAAGACAGATCCTGCCCAAGGGCAGTGCTGTTTGGAGAGGCTACTGTGGAAAGATGGAAAAAAATAAGTTATGTCCATTTTGAGAGATTCTAGGAATAAGAGTGAAAATTACTTGAGAAAAGTGAAAGTTGCTAACCATAGTTCCCTGACAATTTTGGGAAGACTATACACAGACCAACATGCACATACACAAACACACACACATATACACACATACATACCTATGCATGTAAACATACATACCTATGCACACACACACACACACACACACACACACACACACACACCATGAAAGTGCACAGTAGTGCTTGGTACATATGAGGTGCATAATCATTTTCCTTAATGAAAAATATGATCCTACAAATGGAGATCAGCCACTGCAGGTGTCCAAGTATTATAAGATCTGCTGCCTTGGGGCCTGAGACATAGGGAGGGGAGATGGAAAATGTTTGAGGAACAGAGTGCATAAGCAGGAAGAAGAAAGATAGTTTAGTGCAGGAGATAAAAGCAGAAAGAAAGACAAGAGGAGACTCAAGGCTGCAGCGGCTGAGCAAGGTCAGCAGCTGTGACTGTCTGCCCTGAGCACGGGCCTCTGTGGCTGCTGGGGTGGCTTTGCCCTTAACTGACAGCTGAGGAGCTAGAGTCACAGGAAACCGCTGGAGTCAGCACAGGTGCAGTGCAAAGCGGGCTCTGCTCCGCCTGTGGGAAAGGAAGTGTGGGTGACAGTGGCTTGGCTATAATTAGCACCCACCACCGGTAGCCTGGAAAGCTGCCTGCTCAGTGCCAGTGAGTGAAACCAGGCGGGTGCAAAGAGCCCGGGGAAGCTCAGCTGAGGAGCTAGAGTCACAGGAAACCGCTGGAGTCAGCACAGGTGCAGTGCAAAGCGGGCTCTGCTCCGCCTGTGGGAAAGGAAGTGTGGGTGACAGTGGCTTGGCTATAATTAGCACCCACCACCGGTAGCCTGGAAAGCTCCCTGCTCAGTGCCAGTGAGTGAAACCAGGCGGGTGCAAAGAGCCCGGGGAAGCTCCAGCTGGTGGCTGGCCAGTGCTGGCCCAGGGAACACAGCCCTACAGGCTGGCCATGCCGGCGCGCCCTGGAGCCAGCCAGACTCGTGTGAGAAGCAGGGTGTCCAGAATTCCTTGACTCTCACTTATCTGTCTGGGCAAACGTCCTTGATGGCTAGCTTTTTCTGGCCATGCCTGTGAGGATGGTACTGCCTTGGCAGACAGGGGAGCCTGGCCTTGGCAGCACATGGAGGGCAATGCTTTCCCAAGGACTCGTCTCCTGGGAGAGTCTTTCTAATGTCTTGGCGCCTTCGCTCCTGTATCCCCCAGGCAGGCTTATCTTTGGCATACTGTTTATTTCCCTCCTGGGGACTTTTCTTTTTCTTTTCTTTTTTTTTTTTTTTAATTCTTTGCAGTGAAATTGGGAGAAAAACCATTCCCAGAGCTTTGCTCTTCCTCTGTGTGTGTTGGTTTGCAGGAGCAATGTCTGGGAGGGAAAAGGTCAAGCAGAGCACTGGGGGAGAAGGACAAACACAACCTGCTGCTCCTGCCCCTTTATGGACATTTCAATGCTGAACAGTGTCTGCCTCCCTCTGCCATCCTCATCAGCAGGACTGCCACCCTGATGGGTCATTTTTAGGCAGAGCCCCACCTCTCCAAAATAGGGTGGCCCTGAATGTGGGTGGCCCTGAATGCAGCCACTTCTCCTGCTCCTCCTGTCTAATCCTAAGAAAAGTTCTTCCTTTTATGGATCCCAATTATTTTTCTTGCAACTCTCAATCTTGAATCCTGGTTTTCTCTCTGGATATTCCAGAGTTAACTGACTTCCTGTTCCAAATACCCCTCCCCTTGCCTTTTTTCTTTTTAAAGTTTTATTTATTTCTTGAGAGAGAGACAGAGAGAGAGAGAGAGAAAGAGAGAGAGAGAGAGAGACACCTCCAACAGGTGGATGTTGAGATCCTCCCCCACCTCAGCCAGCCTCAGCCCCATGGGACTACTCAAGTGCCCAGAGAGACCTTGGGACATGAACCTGGGCCTTTCCATGTGGCCTCAGCATTGTAGATCATTGAATCACTGCCATACCATGGCTAGCCAAAGTTCTCCTTTTATATTTGTGAAAAAAATGATTATTTCTCACCTGTTTTCTTTTTCTAGGTTGATCAGCTCCAAGTACATAAGCCACTCATTCATTAACTCCCCCAGTATTTGCTTCTTGCCAGTTAAGCACCTTCTACTGTGCATAGTGCTAGGTTACACTGTTAATAAATGTAGCCCTAGATCTGGAGAAACCCACATTTTTGTTTAAAGAAATACTAGTGGGCAAAGTAGAAACATGACAGAGAATTAAAATGTGGTGTGATAAAAGGTATAAGACTATAATAGCGATAAAAGTTTCTACTGCCTGTTGAAGAGCTGTGCGTGCCATGTACAGTATTTTACTTGGAACTCAGGACACCCCTGTGATGTGGGCATCACTATCAACTTGTAAAGTCAAGTGCGCTGCCCAGCTTCAGGAGGCTATTTAAGGTGGCTGCCAACCTTACAGTGAAGGGTGAATTCAGGATTTCTAACACAGAGGCAAACCTTACCCTCAGGGTCACACGCCAAGACCAAGGATCTGAACTCAGACCATCTGACTGCAGGGCCCGCCTGTTTGACCACTGTGGGGGGTTGTGGGAACACCAAAGAAGCAGGATGTAGGAGCATCCTCAGTGGGTTGCTGCCTCAGACCTGCATGAGGCTGTTTTGAGATCCTCCCCCAGCAGGAAGCTGCATGTGCTAGTGCTGACCTATCTCTGACCTTGCTGTGGTTCTTGGCATGAGCCATTCAGTTTCTCATTATTGACCTCTCTGCTACCCCAAGCACATGCTTTCTTTTAGATCTTTCTTCACAGTTTTGAGAGAGAGAATGCAAAGGTAAGGCAACCCATGTACCTCTCGCAAGAGTCCATTCAGAGAGGAATCACCTTTCAGAGCCAACCTGGGAGCTGTTAAGTTAAATTCTCCCACTTGGAACCCAGTAGTTGTCCTGGAGAGAACAGGCAGAGCTATTCTCTATCACCTGGCAGCCTTGTTTAAACTACTAGGCA
>NW_006160110.1:1486438-1517088 GCF_000334495.1 Tupaia belangeri chinensis | reverse complement strand
CTCTTTCGCACACAGAAATCAACAGGTGGTTGTTGGCAGGGCCTGTTGGGGCTGAGCAGGCTTGGACAGCCCCACAGGAGACTAATGATTCTGCTCTCCTGTCTCACAGCAGGGTTCTCACAATTGCATATTTCAGCCTGGCATGTGTGCATCTGCTTTTTGCAGTCACGTACTGGATAATGATATGTTGGTCAATGACAGCACATAAATGATATGGTCCTGAAGATTCTGAAAGGCTATACCATACAGCGTAGGCAGTGTAGGCTATACTACCTAGGTCACTCTGATGTTCACACAATGACAAACTCACCAAACGGTGCATTTCTCAAAATGTATCCTCGTTGTTAAATGATGCATGATTGTACATTTTCAAAATTTATTGTCAAAATTTATTGTTCTTCTCTTTTGTGGTTTTCGAGTTCATGGTTTTTAAAAATTTCAATGGGATTTCTAATTGGTAGATTAGGGAAATACACAAAAACATTTTATGAGGACTTCATCCACTTGGTTTATAAAATTTCCCATGCTATAATTGTGGAACGAGGGAAGGGTGAGACATACATCGAGGTGCCTTTATGGTTTACTCAACAGATGTACATGAAGTATGCTGATTAATGGATCCCTGTCAGCCTGGAATTCCTTGGCCTTGAAGAAGACAGAAGGTAGAATTCTTGTATTTTCAGACAGAAGAAAGGTCAAGATGGGATATTTAATTGCTTAGATAAAAGAATCAAGATTCACAAGTCTTGATTGGCTAGTCATCTTGATGACTACAATAATGAATTTAAAATCTAGCCATATTTAAAAGTGATATATGGAAGATTAGTAGTTAAACTTGTTTTGAATTCTATTTACTTATTTATGTATTTAAATTGTGCTGGAGGGTGCATAATTCCAGGAAGAGAGTGGAGGAGAAGGGATTGAGGCATAGCCATCCCCCTGGGGAGTGATTTCTCACTTTCCCTCTTTTTGTCTCTGTCTCTCAGGCAAGCACATGTGCCCTATAGAAAAAAACCCTCTTAAAAAAAAACTGCAAATAGTTAAATGCTTTCTCTCTGGAAACTTTCCTATCACCTTTATAAAACAAAGATTGTATTCAGCTGTGGTACCTATTCATTATGAAGATAAAGATAGAGGTTTGATAGGTATTTTTGTTACTCTTTGTTATTCTCTCTTCATTGCTTTTCTTGCTCTCTTTTCTAAGTTGATGATATATTTCTTACTTTAGAGAATGCTATATCTATTAATAGGAGGCTTCTGATATTGTTTTGACTGACTTTTATGATCTAACTTGAGCAGATCTAGGTTATTTGATGATAAGTTTGCATGTATGATTTTGTGACACATTTGTGGTGTTATTTGCATTTATGTTTAGGTGACGTGTGTGTGGTGGTCTTTGCATGCGTGTTTATATGGTGCATGACCATTGGTGGTCAGGATGTAAGGAAACTGTGCCTATGAAGAGGTGGCTGCTGTCATTCTCTGAGTCTGTGTAGAGCTTGTGAAGGAGTGGGAGGCTCTCACGTGCAGCTATAAAGGAGAGCATCTGCTCCAAAAGCATCTTTAAGTGAAGAAAAGTTGTCAGGATTTTATCCAATTTAGTATAATAGAACACTTAAATAGAGACCAAAGCAAGCTGAGACTTACTTTTCGTATAAGAAGAAGCTGAGAGATACCAATTGCCAGCTTTAGTTCTGTGGTTTAATGTTCTTAGCTCTTACTTCACAGTCACAAGATGGCTGCTGTAGCTCCAGTCACCATGTCAGTATTCAAAGAAGGGAAAAAGGAGGGGAAAGAAGAAAAAAGGAAGAAGGTGAAAGAGAGTTTACATCAACTTTTATTAAGAAATGCAAATGCATTCTTACAAGCCTTTTCTAGCAGATTTCAACTCATAACTTATAGACCAGAATTTTCCCTTCTGCCAATTATAAATGGGACAATTTGAGACATTTGTACAATGCTTTAGTAATATGAGAGGAACCAAGAAAAGGAAATGGAGTTATTTGTAACTTGTAAATAGTTTAGGGACATTAATCTGAGAGGATGGACTATCAGTCTCAGAAATTTAACTTGATATTTATACAGAGAGCTATGCTTTGTATACTTACATATTTTGGGGATTAAAAGAAAGAGGCAAGGGATAAAGATTTTGATAACTGTCCACTGAACTTAAATTATGTACAGTATAGGATATGAAATTGATCATGAAAACTCCCCTTGTGATTTGCTACAGCCATTCTTTGGGAAAAAAACAATTTATAAGCTATTTCTTTATAATCTCTGTTTTTTATTATAAACATGGTGATAACAGTGTTCTGGGTTATTGAGTTCTGGGTTTCAGAAGATCCTCCCTCTCCATTTGAGAGTTGTATTTTGGTAATTGAGACCAGGATTTGACTCCTTGTGTTCACAATGCTACTCAATTAAATTAGGGATTTCATGGGGAGAACAATAAAAGCCCAAATTCTGTAATTATGCTATTTACTTAATATGTATGAGCATGCAGATCTTTCAAGTGGTAATATAAAATAGGCATTGCGTTCTTAGGCTCTAAATGCTGGTTCTAGAAAATGTGTTTAGTACTATAACTGATTGTTTAATGGGACTTCAAGCATCTGGCGAGGGAGGTTTGAATTAGCTTCTTTTTATAAATGAGGAAAATAAGGAACTGGGGAGTTAGGGAACTTGCCTGAAGTTTCCCAAATAGAGCTGGGGTTCAAAGTGCATCCTGTGTGATCCAACATCCTTGGACCTTTCTTCTTTAGGAGGATGTCCAAAGCTTGGAGAAGCTCCTAAAACATGGTGTGTCTAGGTAGAGAGATGAGGCTTGGATTGAGAAGATTATTCTGTGGACCAGAGGTCACCATGGTTTGTTGTCAGTGTTTTGTCCTCGTGAATTAGCATGTGCATGTTGTGATGGTTTTAAGAGTAAACTTGATTGGACTAAGGAATACCTAGAAACTTCACAAAGCACTATTTGGGTGTGTCTATGAGTGCGTGTGGGTCTTTCCATGGGTATTAACGTGGGAGTCTAAGTAGCTCAGGGTGGAAAATCTACCCTCAGTGTGGGCAGGCATAATCCAACAAAAGACCAGGAGAGGACAAATACGGAAAGCAGGTGGTTTTCTTTGAGAGGGGACCAGACAGCCTTTCTGTTGCCTTGGACATCAGAACTGCTGAGTGAAGCAAGCCAGGTTATGAAGGAGAGACATTGTATGTCCCCACTTAATATATACTGAGTATCCACACTGCGACTGAAACTGATTGACTAAAGGATATAGAAACATAGTAAATAGATGTGAATACCAGATTATAGTGTGTGTGAAAGAGTAGAGTCTGAGGAAGGACATTTAGAAGATAGAGAGACAAATCATTAATGGGACAAAGAAATGTTGTATTATCTGTTGAAGATAATTTTATAGTTTTATCAACTACACTAGGGAGAAATGTTCACATGTTGAAATATTTACTTTGTAAGCTAAATAACGTGATTGAATGTATAAAAGAAAATGAAATACAAAAAAATTAATCTAAAAAAAACCCTCAAGCTCATTTGCCTTCAGACTCCAGGATTTATACAAATGGCCCCCCAGGTTCTTAGGTTTTTAGCTTTGAACTGAGTTACATGATCTGCTTCTTTGGCACTGAAGCCTCAGGGCTTGGACTGAAACAGCTACAGGATACAGAATTTCTGTATCTCCAGCTTGCAGGTGGCCTGCTATGGGATTTCTCACCTGCCATCATTGTGTGAGCTGAGTCCCAGTCCCCTGATAATTCCCCTCTTATGTCTCTATACATATCCTGTTGGTACCATCTCCAGAGAACCCTAATACACATGTGATTCAGTGATTTAGATGAGAACCCATGAGATTGATCTGGATAGCAACTGTGGATCTTTGCTGTGGAGTGGGTGCCATCTGTCTGTTTCTGTTTCCCAACACAAAGGGGACTGTGATCTCAGATGCTTGTCCTTCTGGATGTCCAGCTGGTCCTGGGTTGATGTCCTGTGGATTTTTGGCAAGCCCTTTTACCACGCTTGCCATTGTATTCCTGGCCATTATACATGCATTGACCCCCACCCCCCACCCCGTCTAGCATCACTCAGGATGGACTCAGCCCCATTCTCCCTTGTATCCCCAACCCCTGAAGGGAGACTGAACATTTTCAGAAGAACTTTTAAAGGTATAACAAGAGGGGTTCATTGAACAGAAGCCTTTCTTGTCACACATAAGCATGGTTGGTACAACTCATTTCTCTTCTTTTCCTTCCTAAGGGAACCTGCTTTTGAAGCCTATCCTTGGACGTTTCCCTCCTTCTTTCTCTTGTGGTGCCTGTTCCCTGCAGGGGAAACTGCAGATGGGCAGATAAACATGTGCCAGAGCAGGTGTGTGAGGATTTACTTTGCATTCAGAGGCTCTTCCTTATGGATGACGAGGCCAGTTTTCCCATTTGTAGAAAACACCATGACTTTGGATGACTGTTAACAGTACTGGTAAAACTAAGAATAAAGTAAACAGAAAGGGTATATTTACATTCTTGTTTTCATCACTAACTCTCTGGTATCTGGTTTAACACTCTTCAAACAAACCATTATATATTATACTACATACTCATGTGTATATATCCACATACATGTGCATGCACATTTTATACATAGATACACACCTCTGTGTTTGGGATACAGTTGTTAGCATGCTGGAGTAATGGACTGAGCTTCCCTTTGTTTCTATTCTTAAATTTTTTTCTTTTTTCATGTTTATTTTGAAATTATGATTTCTGGTTTATAATCATTGTACAGCTTTTTGTGTACAGTATGGTTTTTCAAAGCAAATAGTATGTAATAATCAAATTAAGGATTTAGACATAGCTATTGTCTTCAACCTCGAACATTATATAACGTTTTATACGTTTAATAGTTCTATAAGACTTTTTAAAAAAATATATGTTGAATAGTCAGTGACATGTTTACTTAGCTGTGGTATACATAATGTCCATAACATGGACATTACTTTTAGACACAGTAATTCCTTTTTGAGAAATGATACCAAGGAAATAATTTAAAAGAAAGTTATAAAATACATGAATGTATTTTTTTTTTAATCTCTTTTTTTTGGTAGAGGTTTTTTCCTATAGGGTGCTTGCGCTCGCCGGAAAGACAGAGACAGACAGAGACAGAAAGCGAGTAATCACCCCCAGGGGGGATGGCCATCCCGCAATCCCTTCTCCTCCATTCTCCTCTCGGGATCTTGGGCACGCACGCACGCACATGCGCCTGGCCTGAGTTTAAGCCACCGGGTCCAGGACTTGAATTGTGGTTGACTACATGGGAGTCCAGCGACACAGACATTACACTAACTGCTGGTCCCTGAATGCATTTTTTTTTTTTTTAACACGCTGGGTGTAGTAATTTATAGTTTACGAGGCCTCATTTCCTCTTCACAACAACCCTCCAACATAAGTAGTTTTATGTTTCCTCCTTATCTTATAAATGAGGGAACAGGCTTAGAGAGTTGGTCTAACTTCTTTAAGACTGCACAGTTAATTGAGTGGTTTGGAAAGTTCTGCTCAGTTGGGAAAATGGGGAAACCTAATCAGGAGGTAGGACACTAATCAAACAGATCTACAACAGGCCCAGCTGTTGTGGTATGAGCTGTAGAGGTGCTCCTTAGTCTGGAACCACATGGGAAGCCTGAGTTTGATTCCCAGGCCTTGTGGTATGCATTTGTAATTCCAGGGACTTGAAGAGGCAGAGGCAGGAGGACTGTGATATGGTGAGACTCTTTTTTTAAAAAAAGGGTGGACAATTTGGGACCAGCAGATAGTGTAATGGTTGTCTCTGGACTCCCATGTGACTGTGGTTCAAGTCCTGGATATAGAGGCTTAAAACTTACACCGGGTGCTTGTGTACATGCCCAAAATCCCGAGAGGAGAATGGAGAAGGGATTGTGGTGTGGCCATACCCCTGCGGGGGCGATTTCTCACTTTCTGTCTCTCTCTGTCTGTTCCTTCAATTCCCCAGTGAAGGAACTTTTCATTAACTTGTAGTATGCTAACTTCATGAACATCATGTTTTTTTTTTTTTTTGAGAGATTTTTGCTACAGGGCGTGTGCGCATGCCAGAAAGACAGAGAGATAGAAAGCAAGAAATCCCCTGGGGGGGGATGGCCACACTGCAATCTGTTCTCCTCTCAAGATCTTGGGCATGTAGGCACATGTGCCCCATGTGAGTTTAAGCCACTGGGTCTGGGACTTGAACTGCGGTTGACTACATGGGAGTTCAGTGACACAGCCATTACGTTAACTGCTCCTCCCAGGAGGCTTTACATACTGTAGTTATAGAGACTGTGAAACAGGATGGAGGAATGTTTTTAGCATAAATTGTTAAAACATAAAACAGAAGTTAGAGAGGCCAGCAGGAGGCATGGTGACTAAGATGCTGAACTCCCACATGGCCAGTTGTGGTTCGAATTCCAGACTTGGCAGCTTGAAAATCATTCTGGGTGCATTGTGTGTGCATGTCCAAAATCCTGGGAGGAGAGTAGAGGAGAAAGTATTGCAGTGTGGCCATCCCCACTGGGTAGTGCTTTGTTACTTTCCCTCTCACTGTCTCTTTTCAGTAAGTACATGTGCCTTATGGCAAAAACCTAAAAGAAAAAAACAAAACATAACCAATAATGAAGTCCCCCCAAAAGTTAGTGTAAGTTTAAATGCAAGAAACAGTTGTATTAAAAGAATTGAAACTAAAGTTTCATATTTTTTTCTTTTTTAAAAAGAATATTTATTTAATTTTATTGTTATTATTTAAAAATCTGCTATAGGGCATGTGTGCTCATCAGAGAGAGAGAGAGAGATGGAGAGAAAGAGAAAGTAAGAAGGCAAGCTGTCAGGTCCGGGACTCAAACTGTGGTCAGCCATATGGGAGTCCAATGCTTTAACTACTATGCCACCTGCTGGCTCCTTATAATACTTTTTTTCCTAATATATGTCGAATTTCTTCATAATGAAAAGACTTCAGTTTAGAAAAGGTGACACAGAGAACTGAAGCATTTTTTCCTACCAATTTAGACCAAAATCAATACAATATTGGCTTCCTTAATATAAATAGTAATAAAAGAAAATTCAAATACTAATAAAAATGAACATTTATTTATTTAGACAGAGTCTTGTTAGAATCCTCCTGCCTTAATCTCCTGGCTGGCTGGCAGTACAGGTGTATGCTACTAAACTAAGCTCTTTTTTTTTTTTTTTTTTTCTTGGGGCAGAGTCTCGCTGTGTTTCTCAAGCCAGTCTTGAGTTCATGATTCTTCTCCCTCAACCTCCCATCCTTCATGATATACTGGGAATGAACTTTGGTCTCCTATGTGGTTCCAGTCTGCAGAGTATAATGTCTGAGCAGGGAGTGCCACCAAGGCTGGGCCAGGAAAAAATTTTAAAAAAGAACATTCATTGGGAACCAGCAGTTAGTGTAATGGCTATGTCACTGGACTCCCACGTAGTCGACCATGGTTTGTGTCCCGGACTCGGTGGCTTAAAACTCACGCCAGGTGCGTGTGCGTGTGTGCCCAAGATCCCGAGAGGAGAATGGAGGAGAAGGGATTGTGGCATGACCATCCCCCCTGGGGGGTGATTTCTCACTTTCTGTCTCTATGTCTCTGTCTGTCTGGCGAGCACATGTGCCCTGTAGCGAAAACCTCTCCAAAAAAAACAAAAAAAACAAAACAAAAAAAAAGAACATTCATTGAATGTAAGTGCAGTGCTAAATGCCTTGTTCATGCCTAATTCCATTTACTAACAACTCCATGGAGATTAGGGACTATTATAATTTCCACTTTGTAGATGAGAACCTCCTGTCTGAGAATGGTTTAATAACTTCCCAAGTTTTGAAAGTTAGAAGTGAAGACAGAGGACTCTGCCTCCAAATACAAACAGTCCTTCCATGTGTGTCCTGAAAAGGTCATTAAATTTTCTAGCCCATTTTACATGTGTTTACCCACAACATATTAGTTTCCCAGACTCTTTTTTTTTTCCTCTGAAGATGTAAGAACTTTAGTTGGTTGACATTCATCAGCCATTCACAAAGTATGCAATTATTTACAACTCCTTTTGGTGCATCCACCAATAGCTAATGGCATGCATTAAAGAGGTAGAGATTTATGACCTTTGCAAAACAAGGATCTGGAATAGCAGAGGGTGCTGAGGAATGCTTCTGAGTGTAATGCTAATTTCTGGTCCTCTACAGGCTTAGTGGCAGCATTGGCCACAATTTTAGCTCTTGTGGTAGGGGTGTTTTATAGTCTGTGAGATAGAAGTGAGAGGAGGATATTTGGCATCTTTAAGATGCAGAGGTTGGGGCTGCATGTCATATCCCAAAGGACAGTAATAGCCCCATGCTTTCTCTAAATATCTGGGAAGAAAAGAAAGCCAACATTTTATTTCTCTTAGTCTGAATTTATAGGACAAATGCCTCAGTTGTCAATCTTTTTTTTTTTTTTTTAGAAGATTTTGCCTTAGGGTTCATGTGCTTGCTGGAGAGAGAGACAGAGGCATAGCTAGTGAGAGGGAAAGTGAGAAATCATCCCTAAAGGAGATGGCCATGCCATAATCCTGTCTCCTTCATTTTCCTCTTGGTATCATGGGCATGCATGCACAAGCACGCACACCCACCTGATGTGTTTCAAGCTACTGGGTCCAGGACTCAAACTGTGGTCGACCCTGTGGGATTTTAGTGATGTAATCACTATGCCATCTTCTGGTCCCAATCTTTAAGTGGGTTTGCTATTCTCTGTGAGAGGGTGCACCCTGAGTTTCTTGGTTTTACTTTGGCTGGGATATTTCTAGAGGCATGAATGCATCTCAAGACCTGAGTATTAAACCTATTGTCAAAGTCTCCTTCCTTGCTGCAAGTAGTATAGCTGGTCTTTGGGGACTGATTACTCTTTGAAAAAGAGAATTACAGAAGGCTTCAGAGAACGGAACACAAAGCTACTCTTTTGCTTGGCCCCCTTGAAAGAACTGGCTTCCAGGTACCTCTCCTTTACAGGATGAAGTTTTTAATGTGTAGATTTCAGGTCCCTTACCTCTTACCTTTCCCATTTCCTTTCTCAAAGCATGTGCTCTTTCAAGTTCTTTGTTGTGTATCTTTTTGATGAATGTCCTATCTTTCTTTTCAAACTAAGCAAAATAGAATCATCTGGATCTGTCCCTCCTTCTCTCATTTTCATTATTGCTCTCAGTTATTTTACATCTTGAGATATGTTCTTATTCTAGGGCTTTTATTCTTTGGCGTGAAAATTGATCCAGTACTAATTCTCCTCAGCACTATGCCTAACATCTCTCCTCTTCAAAGCACTTCACAAAGATTAAGTAATTAATCTCTCAACACCCTTTGTCTTGTGAGGACTATTAATTGTTGGATAACAACAGGAAGGAAAACGGAAATGATCCTTAACATTTTCATAAATATCTTCAAGCTTCAAAACACATTTCCACTATTAGCTCGAATAAAGAATAGGGGACAGAGGAGATTTTGAGAGGCAACTTCTCTGCCTCCTTCATGAGATTCTCCATCAAGGACTTTGGTGAAGAGTCTTTAAGGGACTAGGTGGCGCCAGCTTCATATAAAGACTTGATTATGAGTTTAACTCTAGTTCTACTTTTCCTTCTGAATTAGAACCACAGAAAGTTAGAGCTTCAGGTCTTAGAGATATAGTAAGTCAGTCCTTTGGCTTCTTTCTTTCTTTACTTTATTTTTATTTTTTTGAAGAGGTTTTTGCTATAGGGCGCGTGTGCTTGCCAGACAGACAGAGAGAGAAAGAGAGACAGAAAGCGAGAAATCACTCCTCAGGGGGTATGGCCACGCTGCAATTCCTTCTCCTCCATTCTCCTCTTGGGATCTTGGGCACGTATGCACACGCACCCGGCATGAGTTTAAGCCACTGGGTCCGGGATGTGAACCGCGGTTGACTACATGGGAGTCCAGCAGCATAGCCATTATGCTAACTGCTGGTCCCAGTCCTTTGGCTTTATAGATGCAAAAACTAAGGCTTAGCATCCACGCGTGGGCTCCTGTGTGAAGTGGAGGTTACTGGCTGTAGCCAGCTTAGCTGGTTGCCAAAGATAGAAGAGCCACTGTTGTGCAAAAATACTCTTAGTACATTTTGGGAAAATATATCATTTATCTTCAAAGCAAGTCAACTGATACTTGATTTTAACAAACACTCCATTACGGTGTTCACTGTAGCAAATTCTCTAATTATAAGTTTTATGGCAACTCCCATTACTAAACCATTTCTATCCCTCTCTCAGCTGTGTGAAAAACTATAAATTGGGTGGAAACTTCCATGCCTGGACCCTGCCTGGTAGAGAATAGATAGCTTCTGGGAGCCCAGAGAAGGAAAGGAAATCTCATTAGCTGCCTGAGTTGTTGTTAAATGAGAAGAAATATAAGCATATTCCTTTTCCAAGTTTACAAAAGAGTCCAATGTTTCTTCTCTGTACAGTGAAATTGTGAAAAAGGAGGCAGAAAGACCTTGTTTTCAAAGCCATATTGAATCACTAAGAATAGTTGAGGGGGGAAAATGCTTTACTAAATCACTTCAGAGCATGCTGTGGATGGAGTTGCCATGATTTCAACATTTACTCTGCTATGTTCAAGTTTTACATTTTCTTGTTTTGTCTTGTTACTGTGTCTTTGTAATTCTGAGTTCCTGGAATTAGAGGAAGGGTTTGAAAGTCTAGCTTGGAAGAAAGATTTAGCTTGATATGCATCCTAGTTTGTGGTAATTTCTGAGGTGGTAAGAACTATATGTTAAATTGGATTAAATTGATTTTATACACAGTTGATGTAATAATGCACATGAAAACTGATACGTGACAAAGATGTTCTGGAACAGGATTTGAGATGCTTAAAGGAATCTTTCCTTACCTTGTCTTGAAATAAAACCTTGATTATTCAATCACAAGCAGACTTCTTACCTTCAAGCCAGAAATGATTGTCTTTGTTTGCTGTGTTTTTGATTCTGAGAGCTCTTACGCATGTTTCCATGGGTCCTGATCCTCATAATCTTTCTAGGATTACTTCCATTTCTTAGATTCCTTTAATTCTCAACCACTCCCCTGCCAGCTTTTACCTAGATGTCTTTATTTTCAAAATTCTGGGAGCATTTACTTCCCATACTACCAGATCAACATTAAACACTTATAAATTTATTTTTATGGTTACAAATTATTTAATATACATTGCTTGTTCCCCTATCTTGAATATTTGTTTTGTATTCTTTGTAATCTTTTCATGTATGTATCCAATTTTAGTATTTAAGGAAATTCTAGGATATAGCATGTGCTTAGTCAGCCTTGCTGAGTTATAATATAGTATCTGGGGGGAGTGTCTTATTTTCCTTATTGACTGAAAGCTGTCTAATAGAAAATCTTTTGGTAATTCATCTTTTATGTGCTTTCTTCATTTGGTGTTTAATAAATACTTGAACATGAATGATTTTGATCACTTGAGCTTTTTAGAGAGGTTATTCATCTTTAGCTCCCCTCAAAATCTTGAGATGGTCATCACCGTTCTGGGCATTGGTGATTCCACTTCTGATTTTTACAGCTACCTCTGATGGTATGTAGTGATCATATTATTTTGGGATGCTGTCACTTTTCCTCTAATACTTAGGTCTTTGTAAAAATGGTTTCTATGTATAGTACCTATTGTCACTTTTTCTTCATTGTTCACCTATGCAGTCATAAATTTCAGAAACAGGATTATTGGCTCAGCTGCCGTGGTCAGGCAGTGGAGGATCTGCTACTCAGTGCTGGAACTCAGTGCTGGGTAGGCTCTGGATGTGTGTTCTGGGTTGACCTCAACATGCCTGGCATTCTTTCCGTGATCCTGACTCTGTCTATGTATGTGGAGGGATTTGCAGCACGAAGACCTGTAGAGGGTATCTATCTCCCTCCTATAAAGGAAATACATAAACTCAAAAAAACTATAGTGTTTTAAAAGCTATATGTAAAAACAAAATGGGATTACTGATATATTCTGTACACTACCTCTTTGTGATATTACTTCTAGCAACCTTAAGCCTTGTTTAGAAATATGGAGATAGCGGATTCTTTCTCTACCTGTGAGCCTCAGTTTCTTCTATGTGGTCTCGGGAAAATCTGCTGCTGTGCTGACCACGCTCTGCTGAACAAGGTGTCCATGAAGGCACCAGTGGAAGACTACCAATATGGATTGGCCTTTCTCTTTGCCATTGAGAAGATCAATAAGAGCCTCCATTTGTTCCTGAATCTTTCCCTGGGTTATGATCTCTACAATGCATTTACCAATGACAAAAGAACTTTAGAAAATACTGTTTTTGCTCTTGGGAGGGAATCAGACCCCGCCAAACTACAATGGCTCGACCCAGAAATAGCCTGTTGCTATCATTGTAGGAAAACAACATTTTCAGCCCTAGTTGGAACTCTTTTGGAACTGTACAAAAGCCCTCAGACTCCTGAATCTGTGTGTAGCCACAACTGTGTTCCAAAATTCCAGAAAATTCCCCAAGAAGGAAGACCTGTTTGCTGCTTTATTTGTGCTTCTTGCCTAGAGTCAGATATTTCAAATCAAACAGGTATGAAATATGTGACTACACTATCAGTCTCTACTATTGCTCAATAAAAAGGAAACTATTACTATTAGAAATGAAACTAGGGGCTAGAAAGTGGCATGGTGGTTGAGCTATTGTCCCATGAGTTCAATTTCCAACCCAGAAACTCAAAAGTCATGCCAGGCACATGTACATGTGGGCTGAAAATCCTGAAAGAGGAAGAGAACTGTGGCATGGTCATACCTCTGAAGGGTGATTCGTCACTTTTTGTCTATCTTTCTGGTTAGCACACAAACTTTATAGCAAAATTCTTCTTAAAGAGGAAGAGAACTGTGGCATGGTCATACCCCTGAAGGGTGATTCATCACTTTTTCTCTGTCGTTCTGGTTAGCACACAAACTTTATAGCCAAATTCTTCTTTAAAAATAAATTAATAAATGAAACATAGAGCATCACAGTTATTAATTAAAAAAAAAGAAATGTGGGGATAAAAGTATTGGATAGAAGTACTATCAAAACACTGACCTACCTAAGTTGAAACCATTGTTACCACAGCCACCTCCTTGCCCCATCCCTTCTTTCCCAGTGCTGTTGCAGGTCCAGAGCTGACAGTGGGTCAGAGCTTGGAGGGTGCTCTGTTTGCATTCCTTTTCTTCATTATGGTATTACAGATGCTCTGCCCAAGAACCTTAAATCCTGACTTCTTTGTTGACTGAGTTAATATTTATTTTATTTTTTAAAAAAGATTCTTTCATGAGGGAGAGGGGAGCGAGCACACACTGCCAACAGAGGGTTGATGTTGTGATCCACCCAGCTGCAACCTGTCACATAGCCATGTGTGTGCTCCATGTACTCAGGGAAGTCTTCACATGTGAATGTGGAGGCTTCCCACGTGAGTCAGCCTTGCAGAGTATCATATTTCACTGCTGAACAACTATGTGGTCCCCAAATTTGAAAAAAAAAAATTTATACTTTAATGAAAGTCTCACAACTCACAAGTATTATTTTCAAAAGTGATAAGCTTATTTTTGAGTTGGATTCTATTATCACTGTATAACTATTCCTTCACTAGTCAAATTATTAATGTACTGTAGCTTACATAGTTCCTCAAACATACTAAATATTTTGAAATGTACAAATTCATACTAAATATTTTGAAATGTACAAGAATTAAAATATTTTGAATATTTTACCTCATCATTTAATGAACATTTACTCAGTAGGTACTCTGTGATGTTTAGTGAACAACTAAAGAAAGGACATATCTTGTCTTTGCTCTTCAGAGGTTTGCAATCTAGAAAGTATTTGGAACAGCTTCTGAGTTAAGGATCTGAGAATTTAAATAGAGGCAGAGGCTGCCTATCTGGAGTTTGGGGTCCCAGAGAAAAGTACATTTTGAGATTGTGATCATTGGAAGGAATCTGGAAAACCTTTAATAAGGGGAAGAATTTCCATGAAGACCTGATGATTGAGCAGGCGAAGAAAGAGGTGAATTGGGAGGATTACAACAGGCCAAGGAAAGGGCTGGAGCAGATGGATTACAACACACGAGCATCCTAGAGAGGCATGCCAGCAAGAGGGGCCAGAATGTGAGGGATGACAAAACTAAAACCATCCAGACACTCTTTTTCTCGAATAATACTCATTTTTCCATTTATTTCTTGTGGCTGACCATTATTAATGTACAAGTACAATTAACATTGTTCCTGTAGATGGACTGAAAGTGCCAAAACCATTGCCAAGGGGAAAATAAAAGGTACTTTGGAAAAGATAGCAGTGGATGGAGTTATCAAATCAGCAGCAGCAGCCCCTTGATGGAGTGAAAGAGTCTGAGCTGCAGATATGTGCTTAATCCCTGGAGTTTTCCTTAACAGGCAGAGAAAATCTCCATGGAATAGCAAAAATAGCAAAAATTCAAAGTCAGGGGCCCTGGGGTCTAAATTTGCTGAGTGACCCTGGGGAAATCATTTCCTCTTTCTAGGTCTTAACATCTCATCTGAAAAGTGAAGTGGCTGGATAAGAAAGGCTTTAGGGTTTTTTCAGCTCATCCTGTGGTTCCCTTGGCTAGTGTTTTTCAAGCTTTCTTGCATATCACCTACATTTGGGAGCTTTGGTCTCTGAGCATTAAGAGGAAATTGCTCTCTTTTTCTGAAATTCTTATGAACCACCTCGTTCCCCAAGGATTCTTCTGCATGAGTCCACATTGAGAAAATCTTCAAAGTCTTTCCAGACTGGCCTAGCCTACATTTGACTTGCTTTTTCCCAACTCTAGAGTATTGATTTCTTGAGGAGAGATTATTTTTAACAATTTGTTTTCCTGAACTGAGCATCAGAGAAGGTCAGCCTGTCTCTCTTTCCCACCATCCCCCACCCATTCTTTTTTTAAAAATTTGCCAAAAGGCACGAGAGAGAGAGAGAGAGAGAGAGAGAGAGAGGAAATGACAAAGCACCACTTATGGGGCATGGTTATGCTGCAAAAACTTCTCCTCCACTTCTCCCTTATTTTAGTTTTTGGGCACATATGCATATGTGCCTGACGTGTTTCTCCAACTGCTAGTCCAGGACTTGAATTGCATTGTCACCCATGTGGGGCCCACCATGCTACCAGCTGGCTCCAAGACTTACTTATTTCAATAAATCTTTATTGAGACTTCCTGTCAAGTATTGGGGGCACAAGGACAAACACTGATGAGAGAGCATTGTCCAATTAGGAGGACATATCTGCAAATGAATCAATGCATGGTAATTTGTTGATTGATTAGATAAGCATGTAATACTCTTTAAAGCCTAAAACCTGAATATTTATTGATCTTCCCCTACTTTGGCATTAAATAACTATGATCTAAGATCTTCAAAGGTATATATTCTCATGGAAGGGCAAAGATCATATCAGTCATTGTCAACCTATTGAATATTCACAAAGCTAAAGATGGTTTGTAAAATCCTAGTACCAGTGCCCTATTGATGAGCTGAACATATATATGTTCAGTCAATTTCTAAAATATTTAGGATAGAGTGGCTTTGTTTCAAAACTGTCCTTCCCCATTATTTCTCTTTTCTTTAACTTCTCCTGGCCTCTCTAAATTTTACCCATTTCTCCCCTACCCCATTCGCCTTTCTCCCCAATTTCTGCTGATAAATATATATATATATTTTTTTTTTTTTCCCTCATCCTCTTCTAGGCAACTTTATTAAGGAATGGCTATGGGTAAAGTACAGATGATTATTTTACCTAGATCATTATTTAAGCTCAATAGCAAAGTTTTAGTGGCGAAGGGAATTGAGGCTCAGTGGGTCTGAGCCATTTGGCTGAGGTCATACATTAAGAGGAAGATCTCAGCATTTTATGACTTTTGATGAAAACATTGCTGATTTTCTTCTAGGCTTTGTTTTCCAGTTTTGAGGACTTTTGTCCTATTTTTGAGCTGCCAGTAGGTTCATGTACCTACTATTTGAACAGAATTCTAACATGTTTCCTGGCTTTAAGTTTTCAGTAAAGTTCCTTCTATTTCTTTGATTTATTAAAGCAAAAACTGCTTTTCTTGAAATTAAAAATTCTCCTTCTCTCTGTCTCTTTCTGGTGAGGACACACAACCTATGGAAAAAATACACACACACACACATATACACATGTATATATATGAAACTAGAACTGGAAAATTAATGATGATAATATTAATGATGATAACATGTATGATTAAGCCACTACACAGTGTATTTTGGGTGGGAAATCACATTTTGTATGCTGTGACAATGCTCAGAGAATTAATATAAATAAATAAATTAATTAAAAATGTTTCAGAAGAAAATTACAGTGCACTTGTAACTAGATTCTTGCTTTGTCCATAGTTTTAGTTTAAGGTATTTTGTGAATCAATAAAATGTGGGGAAAAATGTAAAATAATAATAATAAAATAAAATAACAAAAAGAGGAAGATCTCAGAGTAAAGCCTAGGTCAGTCTACATTATAACCCCGCCTCCATGCGTTTTCCTTCCCAGGAGCTTTCTTTTATCAATTAAGTGTACCTGAAACTTCCAGTAACTTCTGGATTGATAAGATGGCTATGTATTCTTTTTTAAAATATACAATTATTTGAGAAACAAATAGCTAAGACTTGAAAAAAGTGCCAGTCTGGGTCCTTTGGAATTTTTTTAACTGAGCACCAACATCTCCTCAAAGGCAAGAAACAGCAATTAGGATAAAAGAGAGTAGGAAATAAAAGGAATAATCAATGTAGTGATCACTCTTGAAAAACTGTAGCCCACCATATCTTTCCATTTTGATTATAACCTCTAAGCTTCCCAGGGGTGTTTGGGGCATGCATGTTATCTGAAAACATGTTTCTAACTCATTGCATTTACAAGAACTGCTATAATTAAGGGAAGATTCTCTGAGTTACAATGAGTGTAACAATTATATGTGTTTTCCTTCTGACATTCCTTACCACTTCTTGTTTGTAAATAAAAAAGTATCCCAGCTCTGGTGTTTATGTATAAGGAGTTTCCCCCACCCACCCCCAAATATGTATGTATATTTCTGGATGTTGCTTAGTTTTGTATTTTTTTCTTTTCTGTTTTATTTATTTATTTATTTATTTATTTTTTTGAGAGGTTTTTCGCTATAGGGCGTGTGCGCTCGCCAGACAGACAGAGAGAGACAGAGAGACAGAAAGCAAGAAATCAGCCCCCCCAGGGGGGATGGCCACGCCGCAATCCCTTCTCCTCCATTCTCCTCCTGGGATCTTGGGCACACACGCATATGCACTCGGCGTGAGTTTTAAGCCACCAGGTCCGGGACACGAACCGCAGTTGACTACATGGGAGTCCAGCCACATAGCCATTACGCTAACTGCTGGTTCCCTGTATTTTTTTAAATTTTCTTCAGTTTAGCTAAAGTTGAAAATAATAATGTAAATTCAGAGTGAAATATAATTTCTATTGTTATTTTAATTTCATAATGTTTACCTATCTAATAATGGTTGAAAATTAATTCTGGGATCACACCTGTTTAACTACTTATTGAGTGAAGTTGATTTGACATTAATAATATGACTGAGGAAATCGAGAAACCTGATTCTTTGTGTTTTTCCTCATTTCATAAGACTCCTTAAATCTGGCAATAAAATTTCTCTTACATTAGAGTAGATAATTGACTTACCAGTTCCTTTTCAACCTTGATCTGGAATTCTCCTAATTTTTGAATTATAATGCTTTCTGTTTCCCCAATTATGATTGCACGATTTTAGCCTAGGGCAACCATAGGATAGTCTGACTTGACTCGTCTGAATCTCTTCTGCGTACTGTAGAGTGACCATTTTCAACCCGTATGGAAGGTGTGGCTGGCTGAGACAGCTTCTTATAGAGTCCTTAACTAAGGGTGAAGAGAAATATGTCGTCCATAAATTGTACTAATGCTGTGACTTAAAATAATAGTATGTCTTCTGAAGGACCTCAAATTGTGCTACATTATGTCATGACTAACAAATATTTGTTTAGCATATACTGTGCAACAGGCACAAAACTAGGTATTAATGCAAAACTAAATAAGATGGACCAGCCCGTGGACTGGTGGCTAAAGTAGCTAGATTCCACATAGTCAAACTCTTGGTTTGAGTTCTGGTCCTGAGGCTTAGGAAATATGCCAAGTACATGTGGATCCATGTCCAAAGTTCCCAAATGAAAGTGAAGTGGAGAAGGGATTACCATGTGGTCGTTCTCCATGGGGATGCTTTCTTATGTTCCCTCTTTGATCTCTCTCTCTAGTAAGTGCATGCATTTCTGGCAAAAAAGAAAACAAGCAAACAGCAACAACAAAAACATCTAAAAAAGGTACAATCCTTGTCTTCAGAGTTTCTTTATCAAACAAGGTATTAGAGATGGCTGAACTTCCTTCCTTTCTTTCTTTCTTTCTTTCTTTCTTTCTTTCTTTCTTTCTTTCTTTCTTTCTTTCTTTCTCTCTCTTTAAATTTAATTTTATCTATTTATTTATTTACTTTTTTTTTATACATTCAATCACATTATTTAGCTTACAAAGTGAACATTTCAATGTGTGAACATTTCTCCCCGGTCCAGTTGATCAAAATATAACAACACTACCTCCCTGTCCCGACAGTGCTCTGTCTCCGTATCCTGTATGGAAAAGACGTGTGCATCTTCTTTCTAAGCAGTTCTATTTTATCAGTTAAGTCTGCCTGAAAAGTCAGATAACTTCTGGAAAAGTTAGTGAAAATAATACTTTAGGATTTGAATGGTCAATTGTATGATATCAATCATTTTAGCTATCATAAAGTTGTTATGAACATGTGTATAAAAGTGTGTGTGTGGACATATTTTCATTTTCCCTGGATAAGTGCCGTAGCATAAAAGGGCTGGATTACATGGTATGCGTAGATTTGAAATGATAAGAAACTGTTGAACTTTTCCAGAGCATCCTGTTTTACACTCTCATCTGCAACATGCAATAATTTCAGTTGCTCTGTGTGTTCATCCACACAGTATTACTAGTTATTTTAATTTCAGTCATTTCAGTTACTGTACAGAATTATTTCACTGTGAATGTATACAACTATTGATTCTGAGTATCTTCTCAGATGCCCACTGGCCATTCAAGTATCTTATTTTGTAATGTGTCTTTGGTCTATTTAAAAAGTGTAATGTTTGACTTACTATTATTGAATTACAGGTTTTTGTATATTCTAGATGAGTCTTTTGCCATATAATGAGTTTGAATGTTTCCTCTTTATATCATTTTAACAATGATGTCATTCAGCAAACAAAAGTGTTTAATTAAAAGTCCAATTTATATATTTTTTGCTTTTATGATTTATACTTTTTGTGTTCTAAGAAACCTTCATTTTTCTCAAGGTCACAAAAGTTCCTTTTATGTTTTCTTATAGAAATGTGATGCTTTATAAACATAGACAAAGACATAGGTCTATGATACATTACAAATGAACTTTTTTGTATGGTGTGAGGTAAGGGTCAAGGTTCATTTTCATCTATATGAATATACAATTTTTCAGCACCCGTTATTGAAAGCACTCTTCTTTCCTGTCATTAAATGTCCTTGGTGTCCTTGTTGAAGGGCAAGTGACCATGTATATGAATCTATTTCTGGTCTCTTGATTCTGGCTTATTGATCAATGTATCTGGCCTTATGCTAATACCACCCTCTCTTGAGTACTGTAGGTTTATGGTAAGTTGTAGTATCAGTTAATGCAAGCTCTCCAGCATTCTTTTAAAAATTATTTTATTCTTTCTAGTGGCTGAATAGTTTATGTGAGTGTGTGTATGTGTGTGTGTACACACCATATTTTCTTTTCCCATTGATCTATTGATGGATATCTAAGTTGATTCCATATCTTGGCTGTCATGAATAGTGTTGCAATAAACATTGGGATATAGATTTCTTTATAACGTGTTAATTTCCTTTCTTTGGATAAATGCCTAATTGTGAGATTACTGAATCATATGACAGTCCTATTTTCAGTGTTTTTGAGGCGCTTCATACTGTTTTCCATACTGGCTGTACTAATTTACACTCTTACCAACAGTGTAAAAGAGTTCTTTTTCTTCATTATGGTCAGTATTTAGTATTTTTATTTTGTCTTTTTGATACTAGCTTTTCTAAATGGGGTAAGGTGATAGCTCATCATGGTTTGCTTTGCATTTCCCACATGATCAATGATGTTGAGATTTTTTTCATGTGCTTGTTGGCCATTTATATTTTCTTTTGAGAAATCTCTCTTGAGGTCACTAGCCCACTTTATGTATGTATATATGTATTTTGAGGGAGAGATTTTTGCTGTAGGGCATGTGTGGTCACCCGAGAGACAGAGAGACAGAAAGTGAGAAATCATCCTTCCAGGGGGGATGGCCATGCTACAATCCCTTCTCCTCAATTCTCCTCTCAGGATTTTGGGCATTCATGCATGCACGTCTGGCATGCGTTTTAAGTTGTTGGGATTCGACTCAAACTGTGGTCAACTATGTGGGAGTTCAGTGACATAGCCATTATGCTATCTACTCATCCCTATTAGCCCACTTTAAAATCAGATTTTTGTTTGTTTGTTTGTTTGTTTTTGGCTGCTGAGTTTTTGATTTCCTTGTATATTCTGATTATTCATTTGATAAGTGTATATTTGAAAATATTTTCTTCCATTCTTTCAATTGTCCCTTCACTCTTGATTATTTATTTTTCTGTGCAAAAACTTTTTAGTTTGATATAATCTATTTTGTCAGCTTTTGTTGCCTGTGCTTTTGAAGTTTTATTCAGAAACTCTTTGTCTAGATCAATGTCCTGCAGTGTTTCCATTATTTTTCTTCTAGTGGTTTCATAGTTTCAGGTCTTATATTTATGTCTTTAATCTATTTGAGTTGATTTCTAGTATATGGTAAGAAATAAGGCTTTAGTTTTATCCTTCTGCATTAGACATCGTGTTTCTCCAGGACCATTTATTGAAGAAACTGTTTTTCACCCAGTGAATATTCTTGTCATCTTTGTTGGACATTTGTTGAGCATTTTATCATGAAGTGATGTTGCATTTTATATGCTTTTTCTGCATCTATTGAAATGATAATTTTTTTTGTCTTTCTTTCTGATAATATGGTCTATCACATTTGTTGATTTGTGTATGTTCAACTATCCTTGCATCCCTGGGATAACTCTGGCTAAATCATGGTGTATAATCTTTTTTATTTATTGCTGGATTAAGTTTGCTAGTATTTTGTTGAATAATTTTTTTTTGAGATCTGATCTTATTTATTTCTTTCTCATAAAAATCTTATTTTTGACTGGATTCAGACTTAGAAGTAGAAGCTCTCAGAGAGGACAGCCTGTGTCTCTTTGGAATCTGTTCTTGGCATTTTTCTTTAGCCTCCTTCATTCTCTTGGCCAAAAGTTTAACATATTCTACTGCTTCTTCCTTATTTTTCTTAGTACGTTGTTTCTTGAGAGCAATATGCTGGCATTTGTGTTGCAAGACATGTGGAGTCATAAGATGCTGAATCTTAGGTGCTTTGTTCCTAGGTTTCTTACCTTCTTTATTTAAGGGCTTTCTTACAACATATTTATGGACATTGCCTACTTTAGAGAGATTGAAAAATTTTCAGATTCTTCTAGCCGGTTAATAGTAGTCAAAAGATTCAAAGTGCTGGACCAGAAGTTTCTTTTTTAATACCAATGACTTAAATTAAGTTTACGATTTGTATTAAAGTTCTGTGGCAGAGCTCATACAGGATGCAAGCGCCTGAGGAAGATTTCCAAACAAGATTACGCGGTTTTCCAGTGTGATATATTTGATCGTGTTGGAAAAGGCGGTGGCAGCGCCATTGCAACCTTAATTGAAATGTCAAATTCTCAGGAAACATATTCTCTTGGTAAATATTGGATGTAACCATTGTAACAGCTATTTACTTAGAATGGCAGTGGTTTTAAAGAAATGTAAAATAACCCTAAGCAGGCCATTCACAGATTGGACAGACTTTTTTTTTTTTTTTTTTTTTTAACAATAACCAACTTGAGAATGCTCAGATTGGCATCCACAATGAAACCCCGAACAGATTTTTGCTTTCTTTCTCCAGTTCTCGTTGGTGTGTAATAGGAATGTCCTTTACTCAGTAGCAGGCAGACACGGCCGTGGGTCAAGACACCTGCTTCATAGGGAAACCTTGTCTGTCATTTCCACCACTGATTCAGACAACATAACCCTTCCATTTTTCACCCAAAGCAGCAGCAGCAACTTCTGTGGCCATACGGTTCTCATAAAAAGTTTGCGTTCATCATCCACTTCAATGAGTTTCTGGCAGCTTGTGGCTGGGAAGGAGACATTCAGCTTCATCTTGAATCAGCTGACCTCCTCCAAGTTGCCACGAAAAAGAGCTTTGTTCAAGAATTTTGCATCTATGTTTATCAGATATACTGGTCTATATTTTTCTTTTTGTGTTGTATCTTTGGTTTTGATATAAGGGTAATGATTGCTTTAGATAGTGAGAGTTTTTTCCGCTTTATTATTTTTTTTCTAAATAGTTTGAGGGGAATTAGTGTTAGTTCTTCTTAGAAAGTTTTGTAGTGGTGAAGCCCATCTTAGCCTGGGCTTTTCTTTGTTGGGAGACTTTATTATTGATTTGATCTCATTGCTTGTTATTGATCTATTCAGGTTTTCTATTTCTCATTCAGTTTGGCAGATTATATGTGTCCCAGGATTTACCCATTTCATCTAGGTTTTCCAGTTTGTTCCTATGTAGTTGCCCATAATAGTTACTAATAATCTGTTCTATCAGTTGTAATGGCTCCTTTTCTGTTTTTCTTTTTTTAAAATTTTATTCATCTGAGTGTTCTCTCTTTCATTCTTAGTCTAACTAATGGTTTGTTAATTTTGCTTATCTTTATAAAAAATCAGCTTTTTGTTTTATTATTTGTCTTAGTCTGTTATTGATTTGCTATCAGAGATGCCTGAGACTGGGAGATTTATAAAGAAATAGAAGTTTATTACTCACAATCTGGCTGGCCTACATTATAGCTTGTGGATGCACAGAGGATGGCAGGCATGTGTTGAGAAAATTATATGCATACAGTTCTCTTTTTTATAACAACCAGTTTTCATGAGAACAAATTCCTTTTCATAAGAACTAGAACTCACTGGGTCTTGAGAGACATTATTAATCCATTCACAAGAGTGTTCTTTCCATGATGCAATTGCCATGATCAAATCACTGCTCCTAGGCCTTACTAACTGCCAACACCAATTTTTAAAACATACAACTTTAGGAGACAAACCATTATTTAAATCATAACATTTTGCCCTTGTGTCTTCAAGGGTCATGTGCTTCTGATGTATAAAATACTTATTTCATTCCAGTAGTTCCAAAAGTCTTAGTTTGTTCCAGCATCAACTTAAAGGTCCATGGTGTCATTTGAGACTTAAAGCAACCTCCTTCAAGGTATGATGAGCCTAAAGTCAGAAGAAATTACAGCTCTCAAATATTGGGTTGTTGGAAAAGTCTTGACATATTTTTCTGTTTTCTATGTAAAAATGAATTCTGCACCCCAATAGGATAGCAAAACAGACATGGGTTAAAATTTGCATTATACCAGAATAAGGGAGTAAGCAGTTCTGAAACCAAGAGGGCAGATATTTGACTCTGAAATTCCATGTACCATCTCTTGGACACACTAAGGCTAAGGGGGAAGCCCTCCCCCCCAAATATCACAGTCTTTCCCCCTTGGCCCTATTAGGCTCAGGTAATGCTTCAACTTTCTTCAGTTGGAATGTCATGTCTAAGATTTTTTTTACCCAGACTGATACTGAGTGCTGATAGTTCCACGGTTCTAGTGTCTTGAGGGCAGTTTTATTCTTTAAATCCCATTAGGCTTTCCTTAGATGGGGATTTGATCTGACCTTATATTTTCACATCTACAGGAGGCTCTCTTTTGTGACTCTATTCCCATGGCAGCTTTCTGCCTAGGCCTCCAGCTTCAAAGGGTGAGACACCCTTTGAAATCTAGGAGTCTGTCAGACACTTACAGCTCCTGTGTTTTCCATGCCTGCAGAATTAGCACCATGTGCAATCCCATTTAGATGTGGATACTGCTGCTTCTGCTGCCAAACCCTACAGCCTGTGTCTTCCAGACTGACAGCTTCACGCAGGGATCCTTAGGTCATGGCTGCAACAACTGGTTATTGTACTGGGATGTGCGTAGGGTAGCAAACTTACTCCAAGCCCTTTCCCAGAAAGCATTTTGTGCTCCAGTCTCTGAGCTTGTGATAGGTGGAGAAGTCTTGAAGATCTCTAAATATCTTAGGAGCACTTTTCCCTACTGTTAGCATTTTGACCTCTTCTATCAATACTGATCTCTTTAGCACCCAGTCTCTTGGTCAAATTGCAAAACATGATTTTCATTCTGTCTCACTTGATCGGCCTGCAATTTTCCCATTTTTTCCCACTTAGCTGCTGTTTTCATTACAAAGTCTATCTTTAAGTCATCTCATTTCTTTCTTATTTAACTAATTGCAGTTAACAGTAACCATGCAATTCTTTCTTATTTTGCCTTGAAATTTCATCTACAAAATTGTCATCACTCAAATTCAAAATTCAATGGATTCTTAGGATGTGAACATTTTGTAGCCACCAACTTCTTTGCTATGGTATAATGTGGATGGCATTTTCTCAAATTTTCAATAAGATATTCCTCATTTTCTTCTGAAACTTCATTATAATGGCCTTTTCTGTCCATACTTCTATCAGTCTTCTGGTCACTATTATTTAACTAGCCTTTGATAAATTCCAGTTCATTTTTAAGTTTTTTTTTTTCCTGAGGCTCTACCAGAATCTAGACTTTCCTAGCCTTCTCCAAATTTCTCCCCATTACCCAGATCTGAAACTTCTTTCACATTTTCATATCTGTAGCAACACGATCTTGCCTAATTATGCCAATTTCTTAGTTTAGTATTGCAATGTTGGCAGAAATACCTGAGACTGGATGAATAATAAAGAAATAGAAGTTTATTGACCCACAATTCAAGCCCAGTGGTGTAGGCTCTGTACTAGGTTAGCCTATAACCTGTCTGATAAAAGTACAGAGAATGATGCACAGGTGTAGAAAGAGAGCAAGCTCTGGGTAGCTCTTTCTTCTTTTTTTTATAACTACGAACTCTCACAAGAATAAACCTCTTCTTATAAGAGCTAGAACTGGGTCTCAAGAAACATCATTAACTTACTCATTAGAGTGTTGCCCCCATGATTCAATCATTGTTCTCTACTCCCAGCACCAAATTTGTTTTAGAATAGATACTTTGGGAGACAAATCATTATCCAAATTTATGGTCTTTTGAATTTTATTCATTTATTCATTTTGTCTCAATGTTATTTATTTCTGCTCTGCTCTTCACTATGTTTTTTCTTCTGATATTTTTGGATTCAGGTTGCTCTTGTTTTTCTGTTTTCTTGAAGTGGATTATTAGGTTTTATTACTTGAGATCTTTCAGTTTTTTAATGGAGGCACTTATTGCTATAAACTTTCCTGTTATTACTGCTTTTGCTAAATCCCATAAGCTTTTGGTATGTTGTATTCTTATTTTCATTTTTTACAGGAGTTTTTCAATTTCCTCACTGACACAGTAATTATCAAGAGCAAGTTATTTAGCTTTCATGTATCTGTATGGTTTTCGATGTTTCTTTTGTTATTAATTTCTGCTTTTATTCCATTGTGATCAGCAAAGATACTTGATATAATTTCTACTTCACTAAACTTTTTGAGATTGGTTTGGGAACTTAACATGTGGTCTGTCCTGGAGAATGGTTCATATGTTAATGAGAAGAATGTGTATTCTGTCATTGTTAGATGAAATATTCTGTAAATGTCTATTTGGTCTATGGTGCAGTGGAAGCCCAATGTTTCTTTACTGATTTTCTAGCCAATGTTGAGAGTGGGGTTTGAAGTTTGACTATTGTAACCAAGTTTGTATCTACCTTTATTTCTCAAAATAGTTGCTTTATATATTTGGGTGTTTTATTTTTTGGTGCGTATATGTTTATACTTTTATATCTTTTGCTGAATCGATCCCTTTATTATTATTATTTTCTTTATATAACTTTTGACTTAATGTCTATGTTATTTGGTATAAGACAGCCACTCTGCTTGCTTTAGTTTGCCATCTGCATGTGATTATGTTTTTTCCATACTTTCACTTTTAATTTATGTATAGCTTTCTAGGTCAAGTGAATTTATTGTAAGTAGCATACAGATGAGTCCTGTTTTATTTATTTTTTATATCTGCTTATCTAGTCTATGTCTTTTAAATGGGGAATTGAATCCATTTACATTTATGGTTATTATAGATAGGTTAGAACCTACTCCTATCAGGTTATTAGATACTTTCTGGTTGCTTTGTGTATTATTTGTTTGTTTCTTCATATTTTATTAACTTTTTTTGGTTTTATGGTGAATTTTTATAATGATATAGTTTCATTCTTTTCTATTTCTCATTTGTGTATCGCTGTACCAGTGAGTTTTGTATTTTCATGTGTTTTTATGATGGTAATTTTTGTCCTTTTGCTTCTGAACATAGGAACTTGAAGTTTTTCTTTTTCTCTTTTTCTTGTTTTTTTGGTGTGTGTGGAGTTGATCTAGTGATGGTGAATTGCCTCACTTTGTGCTTGTCTAAAAATGATTTTATCTTTTTCCTTCAGTTCTTTGAGTTTTATGGATATAATATTCTTGGTAGATAGTTTTTTTCCTTTTAGGTTTTCGAATAGGTCATCTTGTTCTCTCCTGCTGCGTAATTTCTGCTATGTGATCTGTTATTAATTGATGGGAATTCTCTGGTTCATGACTTGTTGCTTTACTTTTCCTACTTTTAAAATACTTTCTTTGTCTTTGATTTTTGATAGTTTAACTATAATATGCCTTAATGAGGACCTCTTTGGAAAAGAATCTATTTTAGGATGTTTGAACCTCTTGTATCTGAATGTCTTACCTCTACCATTACTTGGAAGATTTTCGGCAGTTATTTTTTTGAATAAGATTTCTCCTGTTGTTTTTCTGGAACTTTAATAATACAAATACTTGTTCATTGATGGTATTCCTGTCTTACAGGAAGCGTGATTATCTCATGGGCTATTTCTGTTCTTTATTAATATTATTTTTTTCTCTGACTGGATGATCTCTAAAGTCTTTTTAAGATCTAAGATTATTTTTTATTTTTCTGCTTGAACTTGTCTGCTGTGGATGCTCTCAAATTTTTTAATTTAGTTTTTATTTATCATTATTATTTAAATTTTATTTGTAATTATATATATACATATATATAAATATATATGTATATTTATATTTAAGACTTGCTACAGAGCACACACACTTTTCAAAGAGACAGAGAGAGAGAAAGAAAGTGAGAAAGCAAGCCATTAGGTTTGGAACTAGAACCATGGTTTGTCATGTGTGAGTCCAGTGCCTTAACCACCATGTAACCTGCTAGCTCCTTGATTATACTTTTAAATTTATTTATTGCATTCTTCAGTTTGAGAATTTGTTGAGTTCTTTTTTACAGTTTCTATGTCTTTGCTGAATTTCTCTTTCTGTCTGGAATTATTTTCCTGTTTCATTGAATTCCCTATCTGTATTCATTGTTGTAATTCACAGTTTCCCTGGGATCATTATTTTGAATTCCTTTTCATACATTTCAAAAATTTTTTCTTTGAGATCTATTACTGAAGAATTATTGAGTTCCTTAAGAGGTGTAATGTTTCTTTGCATTTTCATGTTTCTTGTGTCCTTTGTTGATGTCTGTACATTTGGTGGACAGTCACTTTTTCTGATCTATGGGGTAGCTTTCTTAGAGGAAGTTTGTGGGTTTTTTCCCCCTGAGGATGTGTCCTATAGTTTTGGTTAGGTAAATTCTTTCAGGTTTTGTTTATCTGAGAATGTTCTTGTCTTCTCTTCCCATATGAAGGTTATCTTGCCTGATATAGTATTCTTGGTTGAAATTGTTTTTCACTCAACGCTTTGAATATATTTTCTCATTCTTTCCTTGCTCGCATTGTTTCCGATGAGAGGTCTGCTGTTAGCCTGATGGGGGTATTCTTTGTAGGTAACTTGATGTTTCTCTCTTGCCAAGTGTAGTATCTTGTCTTTGTCTGTTGCTTTGATCTTCTTGGGTTGATTCTATTTAGGGTCATTTGTATTTTTTAGGTCTAGAATGCCTCTCCAGGTTTGAAAAGTTTTTTTTTTTTTCCCCAGGATTTCATGGAATAGATTATCAATGCCCTTATTGATCTCTTCACCATCAGGGATACCAATTATCCAGATGTTTGGACATTTGATGGTATCTAGTATTTTTTGTATATTATTCTCACTTTTTGGGTTATTTTCTCAGTCTTCAGGGTGGATTTTTTTAGTCTAGCAATTCTGTCTTTTACATCTGAGATTAAATCTTTATGATCCAGCCTGGTTTTAATACTTTCAAGGGAGGTTTTGATCTCCTGTATTACAGCCTTCATCTCTATCAGTTCCATTTGATTCTCCTTTTTTTTGGTGCATATTTCTTCTTTCAGAGCATACAAAAACTTCCTCATCTCCTGGAACTCATTGGCTCTTTTCTCCTGCATCTTCTGGAGTTCATTGTCTCTCTTCTCTTGCATCTCTGTTAACTTGTTTCTGTGAATATTATGAATTCTTTATCAGACATTTCTGCGAGTTCATTTTACTGTGTGTAGATGAAGAGGAGTTATTCTTTTCCCTTGGGGGAGAGATATTTTCTTGGTTTCTCATTTCTCTTGTGCCTCTGCAGTGATTTCGGGTCATCTGATGGATTATACGTTTCTTCCCAAAATCTTGAAGTTCAATCCGAGCTTTCAGAGGCGTGCAGGAGGAGGTGATCTGCAATCTCATGGCTGTTCCGCCTTTTTCCCTTTGTGAATCAGATTTGGTGGGAATTGAGGAATATTCTGACCCTAATAGCATTCAGATGTTTGGCTGTAGTTCACTTGGACCGTCTAAACACTCAGTGCATGGAGGCTGAGCAGTCAAGTGGCGAAGATAAAAGAAAAAGGGAAAGAAAACAGATAAAGAGAAAAAAATACAACAACAACAACAAACAAAAAAATGAAAAAACAGAGAGAGAGAGAGAGAGAGAGAGAGAGAGAAAGAAAGAAATAGAGAAGGATGGAGGAGGGCTACCACTCCTGAATGGGGTCTGGAGCATGAAGTCTTAGCAGAAAATCTTCATTAGTTTAGTCCCTGAAAGCACTAGTTCTCATCTCTAATTGCAGAGTCTTATGTGAGACCTGCACTTTTGCCTCTCCACTTGTGAATGGGGTCTGAAATCTTCATTAGTTTAGTCCCTGAAAGTACTAGTTCCCAGCTCCAATAGCCCAAATAACTTTAATTTCCAAATTCTTCAAACAGAACTTTTGGTGAATTCATCTCTTTAAGTAAGAACATATTCGTTTAATGTTCAGCGTTCTATAAATAAACCTACCAACAGTAATGAAGGAATAAGTCTCTAGTTTCTTCCTTTCCTCTTATATACTCGGCATTAATTTGTTTGAAATATTTCAACAGTTTTCAATGATATAGTTAGTGTCTGTTCAGTTACTGAACCTTTTACATTGGGATTTTGATTCTGGTTTTTAAGTTCCAGTGACCCTTAATGAAAGGTCACTCTGACAGTGACAAAGCTTGTAGGAAAGAAAACAAGGGTTATTGCTTGTAGGAGTGGATGTGTTCCCACCTGAAGTCAGCATTAGTAATGGGTGTCTGGCCTTGAGAAGTGCATTTGCTCTTTCTGACGTCTGTAAGAGGAGGACACAGAGCTGTTGAGTTAAGCCCTTACTGAGATTGCTTTCTCTCCTTGGGATGAAAAATGGTCAAACATGAAACATACTAGCTCAAAATTGGACAAAGCTACTAGTAAATTTATCTCTAGAAAAATTATTTGCTCTGATTCCTGGTCCTCAAAGAATACTACCGAACCTACTGTCAACTGATAGTTAGATTATTAAGGGTGTTATTTTCTGATTTTAATCCACCCTGTTGCAGAAAATCTATTTACTTAAATGACTTTAGATTTGGAAGACAGATCTACTTTGGCTGGAGTTCAGAGAATTGTGAACTAAGTGAGAGGTGTTTACCTTCATTGAATTGCCTTCTAGATAAACAATGACAGCTACAATACTGACCACCTCAACATAAACACTTCCATAATTGGAGTGAAGATATACACAGATCTTTTTATTGACTGAGAGGAAAGAATGGAGGTGTGAAGGAATTAGAAAAGCAAGATGGAGGAAAGAAAAAAAGTGGATCCCTAGAGTAATTTGACTGTAAAGCAAGAAATTGTTTGCAAGAACAAGTCAGATTGTGTGACAAGGTCTGAGGATCAGAGAGGAGCAGTGATTGGTTCTAGTAGACTACTGTCCAAACTGTCCTTACTCAACTATCCTCATGGTGGGTCCAGGGACTCATTGTATCTAAGTAAAATGGTGGAAGTAAGTAGCATTGTGGGGTTCCAGCAGAACCACTATGCCTCTTTGCCCTTCCCATTTTAAATATATCAGAGAGG
>NW_006160110.1:1479470-1486226 GCF_000334495.1 Tupaia belangeri chinensis | reverse complement strand
GGAAAGAGCATTGTCCTTAGGAATTTTCATTGACTGCACTTGGCTTTGAAGAAACCACTGGGAACATCATGAGTTCATGTGCAGAGACATCTCTGAAGGTCAGGGTAAGCTCTTGCTTGCAGAATCCTGATTCAGCTCATTCATACTCTTAGGTGGATGAAGAAAAGTACAAAGAGAAGTGATGAACATGAGGTAAATTCCCAGAGGTGAGACTCTGGTTCTGGGTAAGGGAAGACAAAAGTAGAAGGTCTTTGAATGGGGAAGTCTGGGTAGTAACTGTGGGGAATAAAACTGGGAGGGATCTAGGCTTCCCAAGAGTCCAAGGGCTCAGAAGAAGGGACAAGAAGAAAGGAGGTTCAAGGGGAATTCAGGAATTGCTAGTTGAGACTGGGCTGCTTAGGGAAGCTAGAATAAGTCATGAGTAGGAGAAAATCTAGTCAGAACATTCCTCAAAGCAAAGTTTGAGCACTTTTTGAAATGAAAGATTGAAGTAGAGAGAACTTGAAAGAAAGAAAATAACCCAACCATTTAAGCTTAAGGAAGAACCAGAGTGATAACTAGAGGGGCATAAGAGAAGGAGCTTTGGAAAAGTAGTTAGGCTTTAAACTCAATGTCAAGCCAATTATTTACATGTAAGTGTGAATGCATATAACATAATTTCCTTATTGTAAAACTCAGGATTTCATAACATTGTCATAAAGGATCCAGTTGCACTGGGATAGCTTTGGCCATCATTCAGTGGATCCATTTGAGGACAGAGAAGGAAACAGCTGTGGTTCTAAGGGGAAGGTTCTTAGAGGAACAGCTGCAATTTAATAAGCAAAAATTTCAATAAATGTTCAATAAATGCATTCCAGCAAAGTGCTGGTTATTCCAATCCATGTCCTCAAATGATGTTGCCTTTAAGGGTTATAGCAACCATGTGCTTGGATGATCAAAGGAGAGAGAGCTAGCTAAAGGAACACACATCATAGGCTGGGGGTACTCAGATTGATTAGGGACTGTTGACAAGACTTTTTTTTTCTGTGCATATTCATTGCACACCTGAAAACATTATTTCTTTTCTTTTTTTCTTAAAGAATTATTCACTTAACTTTATTTTACTACTACTACTACTACTACTACTACTACTACTACTATTAAAACTTGACCAGAAAGAAATTGAGAGGGAAAGTGAGAAAGCAAGTTGCTAGGTCTGGGACTTGAAACATGGTAGGCTGTGTGGGAGCCCAGAGCCCCAACTACCACACCTGCTGGCCTCCTGGAAACATTATTTCTAGTGAAATATTTCAGACATATAAATGCTTATAAAAGATAATAGATATTTGTGTAACCACTGTCCAAATTAAGAAACAAATACCAATATCAAAACAGATGAAGTTTCTTGCATAACCATTTCTGACTCATCTCAGTAAGTCTTCACTTGACTTTGAAATCCTGAATGAGCTGAATTCTTATGAGACCTTGACACTTGCATGTCTCTGTATGCTTCAGGACAGTGATAGGGAAGAGAGCTATAAAATAAGGGACTTAAGTCCCAAGAATATCTACCTGGAGAAGCTTCTTTCTTTTAAAATGGAATCTTGTCTTATAGCTGAGACCTTGGGGATCAGACCTCCTACCTAATAACAGCCCAATTTGGGACTTGATTTCTCTGAGTGGCCGAGGGCTTTGAATAATCCAAGGCAGAAATAAGTGCGTAAAGGGGAACTTACTCACCCCATAAGCAGGCCTAAGCTGCTTATCTATGTTAGAAAATAGGAACTTTCAAAAGGAACAATTGTCTCTCTTTGAAGAAACTGTCAGTGGAAAAGCTTTTAAAAATAATTTCCTTGCAAAATGCATAATGCTCTTATGCAGAACTCTCTGACAGTGCTGTTTAGCATCCTCTTCCATTTGTATGAGCTCTGGAATCTGAAATGTTTCATGTGCAGACTCAGAAAATAGCTTGCTTATCACACCATGCCTGTCAGGTGCATTGCGGGTGTCAACCTGTTTGGCTGGTTCTGTGTGATGTGTATATGCTGCTTGGATCAGGACCTTCTCAGGTCCTGGTGCTTGAGGGTTAACAAGAAGTGGATGGGTTAGCAGGATCTTTCTCCCCAGCAATTGCCTGCTTTTCATCCCTAGAACTCTGGACGGATAATAGTTCTTTTAGATTCTCCTACTGGGAAGAGTTGGCCTCAGAGGTTCCACTGGAGAGTAAAAACGATCCTGTATGACATGGATCTCCAATTTTTGGCTGTTGTAATCTGCAGCAGAGGGCATGATTGGTGGGTTCAGAAAGATTTGGCAGGTCTGAGGACTTACAGTAAGTTTGATTAATTGACTAAATTCCACAAAACTGTGGCAAAATAGTAGCCTGTTGTTACTGAGCACTATCATTTACTATGAAAGCAAATATAATATATTGAGCTCTTGTTATTCTCTTAAAAAAATTATCATATTGGTCCTTTTACCAAACCTTATTAGGTAGGTTTTATGATTCCCCATTTTAGAAATGAAGAAGAGATTAAATAACTCGCTTAGAGCCACACAACCTAGTTACAGGCCTGGGGTTGAATGTAGGTCAATGTGGTTAAGTCTGTGTTCTTTTCACCTTGTGAGTAATCCCCTGATTAGTGTGCCTAAGAATCACCTAGAAATGGGATTTTAAAAAATCATTGAGAGTAAGGCACTGGATTCTATATGGTTGGCTGTGTGGTTCAAGTTCCAGACCCAGAGGTTTGAAAATCACACCTGGTGTGTTTGTATGCATGCCCCCAATCCTGACAGGAGACTGGAAGAGAAGGGATTATGGTGGGCACTCTCCCCTAGAGGGTGATTTCTCACTCTCTCTCTCTGGTGAGTGGACATGTCCTATAGAAAAAAGCCAAATACCTGGTCCCTATTCCCTTGGAGTTTTGATTTATTCATTATACAGTGCATCTACTTTTTAAATGTACATTTTCAAGATATTCCACAGGTGATTTTGATACAGGTGATCGAAAAACTGTCTTTGTCCATTTATATTGCTATATCAAAATACTATAGACTGGGTAATTTGTAAATGATAAACATTTATTTCTCATGGTTCTAGAAGCTGTGAAGTCCAAGGTCAAGGTGTTAGCAAGATTGGAGTCTGAGTGAGCATCGCCCCTCCCTAATTCCAAGTTGATATCTTGTTGCATTTTCTGGAGGACAGAATGGTGTGTCCCTGTGCTATGGAAAGTTCAAAGAGGGCAACCTCTTCAACTCGGTCCCATTTATAAGAGTACGAATTCTATTTATGAGTACAGAGCCCTCATATCTTAATCACCTTTCAAAGGTCACACCTCTTAATATTTCGAAATAACAGAATTAAGTTTCAGCATGAAGTTTGGAGGGAACACCGTTATTTGAACCATAGCAAGTACCACTGTATTAGACTTAATATTTGTGTACCTGCCCCTTTCTCCCACCATTTGTATGTCGAAACCTAATCCTCAATATTACAGTATTGGAAGGAAGGGTTTTGAGAGGTTATTGGGTCATAATGGTGGGTCTGTCATAAAAGAGATCTCACATTAGTCTAATTAGACTAATGATAGGATTAGTACCCTTATAAAAAGAGACCTGGACAACTCCTTCATCATTTCTGCCATGTGAGTAGGTGGCTATATAGAAACCAGAAGGCAAAGCCTCATCGAACACTGAATCATCCGGAATCTTGATCTTAGATCAAGAGGGAAAGTGAGAAAGCAAGTTGCTGTTTGAGTTTTTAGTTTACAGAACTTTGAGAAACATGTTTCATTGTTTATAAGTCACACAACATGTGGTATTTTGTTGTAGCAGCCTGAATGGACTGAGATAACTATACTTTGAGAAATACTGTAACATGACTGTATCAATGGCCAACGCATTTTCTGGGCATCTATAGCCATGCAGGAATAGAGAATCTATCATAGTAAGTGGGATGATAAGTCTGATGGTGACCTTCCTTGACTAGGAGACTTATGAAAGGTGGGCTTCAGGTTCTTCAGTGACTTAGGATCCAGCAGGATGTTGACCTAAGTGTGTGCCCTTGGCCTAGGCCTCTGGACCTGCTTCAGAGAATTCAGAAGGTCTGGATGTTTTCTGAACCTTCCCTGATGTCCACCCAGTCAAAACTTTTGAGTGGTAGGTAATGAGATCAGGGTTGCTGTGGGCTTCCTGAACTTCATGTATCTCTGCTTCAAATCCATGAATTATAACTGGTAGAAATGGACCTTGTTTGGGGGAGGATACATGACTGCCATTCTTTGTGACACATATCCACTGATTTATGCTCTGGCCTTTCCTGGAGAGCCAGTTGGACTATTTCCATCCTAGAACAAGGCCTGGAAAGAAAGATGGTACAAATCAACCCTTCCAGGTTTGGCACAAAGTAAAATCTCAGTAAGTACTAGTTGAATGATTTATCCTAAGAAAAAATTTAACAGGTTATAATCTTTACTTACAATCCCTTTACCCAAGCAAGTTGGAAAAGCCAAATTGGCAGGGCCCCTTCTTTTCTCTTTCTCTGTACTCTGCTTCATTGCATTAGCCCTTATTTTCTTCCTTAGTGTTGAGGGTCCTTGTGCTCACAGAGGACTCCCTGGGGGACAGAGAAGTAGGAAGAGGTGCCCTGTCATGGTGGCACCCATGTACCAATTAAGATATCCTGGGGTGGGGGCCAGCAGATGGTGTAGAGATGACATCTCTGGATTCTCACATGGCTGACCACTGTTTGAGTCCTGGACCTGGTGGTTTAAAACTCTCTCCAGACGTGTGTGTGTGTGTGTGTGTGTGTGTGTGTGTGTGTGTGTGTATAAGATCCTGGGAGGAGAATGGAGAAGGGATTGTGGTGTGACCATGCCCCCAGTAGGTGATTTCTCACTTTCCTTCTCACTGTCTCTGTTTCTCTTTCTCTGGTGAGCACATGTAACCTAAGGCAAAAACCTCTAAAAAATGATGTCCTGGGGTTTGGGGTCATATAAAATAATTAGAAAAAGTCTCCTCCAATTAACACATTCAAATTTAGCCAGTTTTTACCCTTACATGAAGAAAATATGGCTGCAAAGCCACCTATTGAGAAGATCTGGAACATTTATAAAGCTTCTAGTCAAGGCAGTCTGACATGTGTCTAATTTCCACAGAACCTTGAGGTCAGAAGATTTGTCAGCTAATTCAAGATAAAATGTCCATGATTTATTGTGCTCTTTTGGAGAGGTTCACATTAAAAAAGGGGGATGCAAAAAAGAACCTCTAACAAAAGCATTTCAGAAAGAAAACTGGCAGGAAATAACTGAGGAATGGATGTATGTTTGAGCCATTCTAATCAGAGGCCTCAGGAAGATTAGCTTATAAACTTGTACTGTCATGGACCCTGCTACATGTGGCCTACGACTCTGGGCACAGTTAAGCACTTCCTATGACTGTAGGTGAGGTTGGGCATATTAAATCTGAACTAAAGATCCTGACTGTGGTTCTCACCTCTGCAGCCACCTGCAGAGATTTCTAGCTGTACAGGGGTCTTCTCAAAGTGGCGTATCTGTGGTACTCTGGAGATATGGGTCCATGGTTGTTACCTTGGAGGTCATCCAGGGAATTTTCAATGCAGTAGAGCAGTGGTTTTTTAACTGGTTCTGTGACCTGCACAGGGGAACATGAACCTGAGTGGGAGTGGCAGTAGATTTGGGAAGAAACTTATAGACACACCAGTAGAGAAAAGCAAGCAGAGATCAAGTGTTCCAGGCATCTCTGATGGAGATTGCAGTGGCCCTGAGCTGTTCCCAGGTTTATAGGGAAAGGGAGGTGGGCAGCAGGATGCAAAGCTGGATGCCTTATTGCATGTAGCAATTGTAAGCAGGTGCTGTGGAACATCTTGTGTCTTGTGGTTCTAGCCTCTTCTAGTCTTCCCTGGCCCTCCCTGGCTAATACACAGTTTCCCTCCACCTCCACTGGCCTAGCAGCATAGGCACAAGGGGAATGTGGGAATGTGCCTTTGCTCATCTTTAAAGGTTACCATTGTTCTGCCCAGATCTGGTCGCTCGATACAAATAGGATGACTTTCCTCCCTCTACCCCAAGAGAACACTTGACAATGTCTAGAGACATTTTTGGTTGTCATAATGGAGGTAAAAAGATGATGTTACTTGCATCTGGGGAGTAGAGGCCAGGGATGCTGCTAAATATCCTACCATGTATAGGACATACTCTCATAACAAAAAATTATTCAATCTAAGCATCAGTGGTGCTGAGGTTGAGGAATACTGAACTAGAAGGAGTCTATTGGTAAAGCACCACACATTTCTTCTACCTGATCAATGGGGACAGGTAAGTGGCTGCAGTTGGGACTGCTGTGGAATTCTGCCTCCTTAGGGGCCTCAGGGACAGTTTGAACTCTAGTTGTGAAACATAAAACCAATTAAGTGATGGGAAGTATCCCTGCTTGACATATCCCCCCTCCCCCAGTATGATAAGGAAAAATTGTAGTTCAATCTGGCCCTCTTTACTTTCCTTAGGACCTCCTGAATAATGAATGTATCCCCTGCCTTCAGGTTTGAATGTCTGAGCTAAATGGCAGGGACTGATCACTTTCTGTCTCTATGCCTGTTTTAGAGTCTTTAGCCTGCAGGGTTTACAGGGGGGACAAAGTGGGGACAGTTCTGTTTTGGTGATTGTGTCCACATAGTTATGTCCTCACAGTTATGTCCACAGCACAGGGTTTGACACACACAGGACACTTCTTAAATATCTGTTGAGTAAGTGGGTACCC
>NW_006160110.1:1469987-1479451 GCF_000334495.1 Tupaia belangeri chinensis | reverse complement strand
TGCTGAACTTGAATAATTGTTTGATGTTCCTCACACCAGACTCTGAGAGCAGTTCCTGTTCGAAGAGACCAAATGCATCTGATAGAGGGAATAGAAGTAGGCTCTCATGTCCACCCTGTCCATGACATGGTGAATTTTGTGCCTCTCACTTTGTTCAGCATAACTTGGTCAGTGTTGGGCTTTGTTGTGAGACATCTCTGTGCCTATGTCCTGCTCCCTTATTCCAGGCAGTATAAGGTTAGTCAAGTGGTGTATACTCAGTGAGCTTCTGCTTTCTCATCTGTAACTCAGTGTGATAGCAACTTGACTTAGTTTATGATGCTTTAGAGGACTACATGAAATAATGCAGTGTCGTGGTAGAAATATAAATGACTGAACATATGAAAACACTTAACAAAATTCCTGGCACTTGAGAGGTATTCAAGAAATATTAATTCTCTCCTTCTTACAAAAAAATGCCATGAAACCACAGAGGAGGAATGGACATGGGAGAAAAGATAGCTATATATTCTGAGCTTTGGAAGAAGGAAGTTAATCAAAATGATGTTTGATGGCCTCTATTTACTCATGTGATATAGGACGATGTCGTTTTCAGAGGAAGGAAGATGGGGAAACGATTTGGACTTGGGAGATAGGGAGAAGGTTTAGGAAGTTGATGTGAGAAGTGCCAAAAAAAGGCTCAAATGGAAATGAGAAGGTGCGTGCTAAAACACAGCTAAAGTGAAAATTGTAGGGTTTTTTTGGATAGCAAAGTACATAGACCTTGCCAGTTTTCTCCTACAGTGTGGATACATGGTAGGAAGAGGAAGCCATCATTCAAGTTGGGTCCATAAACTGTCAGGAGGGCAGGGATATTGATAGCATTGAGGAAGGGAGGGGTATTGATAGTATCAGTAAGAGTACAGGTGAGTTAGGGGGTCCAAGATGGTTGGAAAGGAATGTGAATCCAGGAGATAGGTAGCAGACTAGGAGAAGGAACAGAGGGATTGGGACTGAAAGGAAAGAGGAAGGGAGCAGGAAAAATAGAAAGGCAGAGAACTGAGCTCATAAAAGAGCCTCATGGAGTTTGATATTTTGTAGGAGTAGAAATTCTGGGTGATAAGATGTTGTATAGTGTGGCTGTGTGAATGGGTTACTAAAAAGAGGTGAAGGTCCTTGGAGAAGGACATTGTGCAAATTGACTTTGTCTGGGGTGATAGCAGGAAGTGAGGCAGATGGGAAATAGAGCCATGTGGATGATCCTTGTCACTTGTTGGGGGTATAATGGTGGTTCTAAAAAGATGTATTAGAGTACTATACCCTAGTACCTCAGAATGTGACCTTTCATGGGAATAGAGTCACAGAGGATACAATTATTTAAGTGAGGTGATGCTGGAGTAGAATGAGCCCTTAATCCAATGTGACCATGGTTTTTTCTCAGTGTGGACCCATGGGTGGGAGAGGCAGTCCTTATGCAAGTTGAGCCGCTTGGATGTCAAGAGGGCAGGGACTGTGAGTATCAATGAGGCCAAGGGAATAATGTCCTTACAAAACAGATCACCATGTGAAGACACAGAGACATACTAGGAGAAGATGTCCATATGAGGACAGAGATTGATGTATCTACAAGATAAGGAGTGCTAAGAATTGCTGGCATGTATCAGAAGCTAGGAAGAGGCAAGGAAGGATTCTCTCCTAGCTTTAGAGAGGCTATTTGTCTGGATTAAAGTGGGGTGGGCTCTGAATATCAGTAAATCCAATTGTAGGTCTCAATGAATTTTTCTCAGGGTCTCTTTGAGATTTGGGTCTCAGTGGGGTATACTGATGGTCAGAGGTTTGTGCTGTGGGTTAAAGTGTTGTGTGATGTGGTCACAATTAGGTGTTCTGTGGGTCCTTGAGGCTCTTTTCTGGCTTAAAGTGGGGTGTGCTCTGGTTATCAGTACATCCAATTGTGGGTCTCAATGACTTTTTCTATCTCAGTAAGGTTTGGGTCTCAGTGGAGTATGCTGAGGGTCAGAGTTTTGTGCTGTGGGTTACAGTGATGTGTGCTATGGTCACAATGAAGTGTGCTGTGGGTCCTAGAGGCTTTTTTCTGGCTTAAAATGGAGTTTGCTCTAGGTTTAAGTACATCCAATTATGCGTCTAAATGACTATTTCTCTCCGTCTCAGACAGGTTTGGGTCTCAGTGGGGTATGCTGAGGGTCACAGTTGTGTGCTGTGGGTTACAGTGTTGTGTGCTGTGGTCACAATTACATGTGCTGTGGGTCCTTGAGGCTTTTTTTCTGGTTTAAAGTGGGTGTGCTCTGCATATCAGTACATCCAATTGTGGATCTCCATGACTTTTTCTCTCTGTCTCAGTAAGGTTTGGGTCACAGTGAAGTATGCTGAGGGTCATAGTTTTGTACTGTGGGTTGCAGTGTTGTGTGCTGTGGTCACAATGAGGTGTACTATAGGTCCTTGAGTATTTTCTCTGCCTTTAAGTGGGTGTGCTCTGGGTATCAGTACATCCAATTGTGGGTGTCAATGAGTTTTCTCTTGGTTTCAGCAAGGTTTGGGTCTCAGTAGGATATGCTGCGGGTCAGTTTTGTGCTGTGGGTTACAGTGATGTGTGCTGTGGTCACAATAGGGTGTCACCTTGAGGCTACTGATACCCAGAGCAAACCCCACTTTAGGAGGTTTAAGGGTCTCAATGACTTTTTCTCTCTGTCTCAGTAAGGTTTGGGTTTCAGTGGAGTATGCTGAGCATCAGTTTTGTGCTGAGGTTTACAGTGTCATGTGCTGTGCTGACAATGAGGTATCCTGTGGGTCGCTGAAGGTTTTCAATGGCTTACAGTGGGGTTTGCTCTGAGTATCAGTGCATCCAATTGAGGGTCTCAATGAATTTTTCTCAGGATCTCTTTGAGGTTTGGGTCTCAGTTGGATATGCTGAGGGTCACAGTTTTGTGCTGTGATTTAGAGAGTTGTGTGCAGTCATCACAATGAGGTGTCCTGTGGGTCCTTGAGGCTTTTATCAGGCTTAAGCTGGGGTTTGCTCTGGGTGTCAGTACATCCAGATGTGGATCTCAATGACTTTTTCTCTCGGTCTCAGTGAGGTTTGGGTTTTAGTGGGGTATGCTGAGGGGCACAGTTTTGTGCTGTGGGTTACAATATTGTGTGTTGTGATCTCAACAAGGTGTGCTATGGGTCCTTGAGGCTTTTTTTCTGGCTTAATGTGGGGTGTTTTCTGGGTATCTGTGCATCCAATTATGGGTCTCCATGACTTTTTCTCTCTGTCTCAGTAAGGTTTGGGTCTCATTGGAGTATGCTGTGGGTCCCAGTTTTGTGCTGTGGGTTCCAGTGTTGTGTGCTGTGGTCTCAACGAGATGTTCTGCAGGTCTTAGAGACTTTTTTTGGCATAAAGTGGAGTGTACTCATGGTATCAGTACATCCAAATGTGGGTCTCAAAGAATTGTTCTCAGAATCTCTTTGAGGTTTGGGTCTCAGTGGGGTATGCTGCAGGTCACAAATTTGTTCTGTGGGTTATAGTGTTGTGTGCTGTGGTCACAATAAGGTGTGCTGTGGGCCCTTTAGGCTTTTTTTCTGGCTTATACTGGGGTGTGCTCTGGGTATCAGTACATCCAATTGAGGGTCTCAATGAATTTTTCTCAGGACCTCTTTGAGGTTTGGGACTCAGTGGGGTATGCTGAGGGTCACAGTTTTGTGCTGTGATTTAGAGTTGTGTGCAGTCATCACAATGAGGTGTCTTGTGAGTCCTTGAGGCTTTTATCTGGCTTAAGGTGGGGTTTGCTCTAGGTGTCAGTACATCCAGTTGTGGATCTCAATGACTTTTTCTCTTAGTCTCAGTGAGGTTTGTGTTTTAGTGGGGTATGCTGAGGGTCACAGTTTTATGCTGTGGGTTACAGTGTTGTGTGCTGTGGTTATGATGAGGTGTCCTGTGGGTTCTTGAGGCTTTTTTTCTGGCTTAATGTGGGGTTTTCTCTTGTTATCAGTACATTCAGTTGTGGGTCTCAATGACTTTTTCTCTCAGTGTCAGTGAGGGTTACATCTCAGTGGGATATGCTGAAGGTCACAGTTTTGTCCTGTAGGTTACAGTGTGGTGTGCTGTGGTCACAATGAGGTGTGCTGTGGGTCCTTGAGGATTTTTTCTGGCTTAAAGTGGGGAGTTCTCTGGGTATCAGTACATCCGATTGTAGGTCTCAATGACTTTTCTCTCAGTCTCAGTGAGGTTTGGGTCTCAGTGGGGTGTCCTGAGGTTCACAGTTTTGTGTTGTGGGTTACAGAGTTGTGTTTAGTGGTCACAGTGAGGTGTCTTGTGAGTCCTTGTGGTTTTATTCTGCCTTAAAGTGGGGTTTGCTCTGGGTATCAGTAGATTCAATTGTGGGTCTCCATGAAATTTTCTCACAGTTTCTTTGAGTTGTGTGTCTCAGTGAGGAATTCTGAGGGTCACAGTTTTATGCTGTGGGTTACGGTGTTGTGTTCTCTGGTCACAATAAGGTATGCTGTGGGTCCTTGAGCCTTTTTTCTGGCTTAAATTGGGGTTTTCTCTGGGTACCAGTACATCCGATTGTGGGTCTCAATGACTTTTTTCTCTCTGTATCAGTAAGGTTTGGGTTTTAGTGGGGTATGCTGAGAGTCACAGTTTTGTGCTGTGGTCAGAATCAGGTGTGTTGTGGGTCCATGAGGCTATTTTCTGGCTTAAAGTGGGGTGTGCTCTGGGTATCAGTACATCCAATTTTAGGTCTCAATGACTTTTTCTCTGGGACTCAGTGAGGATTGATTCTCAGTGGGGTATGCTTAAAGTCACAGTTTTGTGCTGTTGGTTACAGTGTTGTGTGCTTTGGTCAGAATCAGGTTTACTGTGGGTCCTTGAGGCTCTTTTCTGGCATAAAGTGGGGTGTGCTTTGGGTATCAGTACATCCAATTGTGGGTCTCTATGGAGTTTTCTCAGGGTCTCAGTGAGGTTTGGGTCTCAGTGGGGTATACTGAGGGTTACATTTTTGTGCTGTGGTTTAGAATGTTGTGTGTAGTTGTCATAATGAGGTGTCCTGTGGGTCCTTGAGGATTTTTCTGGTTTAAAGTGGGTTGTGCTCTCAGTATCGTACATCCAATTGTGGGTCTTAATGCTTTTTTCTCTCGGTCTCATTGAGGTTTGGGTCTCAGTGGGATATGTTGAGGGTCATAGTTTTGTCTGGTGGGTTACAGTGTTGTGTGCAGTGGTCACAATGAGGTGTGCTGTGGGTCCTATAGTGTTTTTTTCTGGCTTAAAATGGGGTGTCCTCTGGGTATCATTACATCCAATTGTGGGTCTCAATGAGTTTTTCTCTTGGTCTCAATGAGATTTGGGTCTCAGTGGGTATGCTGCAGGTCATGGTTTGGTGCTGTGGCTTAGTGTTGTGTGCTGTGGGTCTTTGAGGCATTTTTTTCTGGCTTAAAGTGAGGTGTGCTCTGGGTATCAGTAAATCCAATTGTAGATCTCAATACCTTTTTCTCTCAGTCTCAGTGAGGTTTGGGTGTCAGTGGAATATGCTGAGGATCACATTTTTGTGCTCTGGGTTACAGAGTCGTGTGCTCTCATCTCAATGAGGTGTGCTGTGGGTCCTTGAGGCTTTTTTCTGGTTTAAAGTTGGGTGTGTTCTTGGTATCAGTACATTCAAATGTGTGTCTCCATTAATTTTTCTCAGGATCTCTTTGAGGTGTGTGTCTCAGTGCGGTATGGTGAGGGTCACGGTTTTGTGCTGTGGGTTACAGAGTTGTTTGCAGTGATCACAATTAGGTATGCTGTTGGTCCTTGAGGCTTTTTTCTGGCTTAAAGTGGGTTGTGCTCTGGATATCAGTACATCCAATTGTGGGTCTCAATGAATTTTTCTCAGAGTCTGAGATTTGGGTCTCAGTGGGGTATGCTGAGGGTCACAGTTTTGGGCTATGAGTTACAGTATTGTGTGCTTTCATCACAAAGAGGTGTACTGTGGATCCTTGAGGCTTTTTTCTGGCTTAATGTGGGGTGTGCTCTGAGTATCAGTATGTCTAATTGTGGGCCTCAATTCCTATTTCTATTTGTCTCAGTGAGGTTTGGGTCTTAGTGGGGTATGCTGAGGGTCACAGTTTTGTGCTGTCAGTTGCAGTGTTGTGTGCTGTGGTCACAATGAGATGTACTATAGGTCCTTGAGTATTTTCTCTGCCTTTAAGTGGGTGTGCTCTGGGTATCAGTACATCCAATTGTGGGTCTCAACGAATTTTTCTCAGGTTGTATTTGAGCTTTAGGTCTCAGTCGGATATGCTGAGGGTCACAATGACCCTTCTTACACCTTGATTTCAAACTTGTGGCTCTAGGACTATGAAAGAATTTTTTTTTAAATAAAGCCATCTCTGTCATAGTTTGTTATAACACCCCTTGGAGACAGATGCCATATCTCACCCTTGATTTGAACCTACTCATCCTTTACAGCCTGCTCACCTTGTAGCTTCTCCAGCAAGACTTTATGACTTCCAGTCACATCACCCTATTTTGATTTCCTCATAATTCCAGCTATGCTCTATGTCTGGCACCATTGTGCCTCATTTCAGCATGTAATTCTGATTGATTTTATAATTTCCTTCTACTAGCTTCAAGACTTGTCTTAAGGAGCAAGCAGTTTGTTTTCTCAAATTTCTCACACTTCCTAAGACAATTCTCAACAGCTAGTGGCTCTTACACATACTTGGAAACATCTTGCTCTCTCTTATGTGATACAATTTCGACTTGATCCCCTCATCTAGGTCATTTGCTATATTCTTTTTGGGGGCACCTCCATCCTGCTGGGGTTTGAATACTGATGGGCTCTCCTAGCTCATTATAGAAAACTGTAAAATGAATATAATCCAAAATGCTATCATGTATTTTTTTTATCATGAGACCATTTAAATACAGTAGTGTTCAACTTTAAGGAGACTGCCCCAAATCAAAGTATAAACACAACTGGTCAAATAATGGAGGAAGAAAAGAGATTTTTTTTTTATTAACAGAAGGGTTTTATTTTTCCCCAAAAATCTTTTCAATTGCCTTGTTCTTTAATGCATCTCCCCTTTGTAAATAACTAAGAAATTGTATTTGTACAACTTTCTGAGTTCATGTACACTGTATAAAATGCAATACACTTGTACTGAGAATAAACTGAACTTAGAAAAACAAAGAGGCAGAACGTTGGTGTAAAAGGACTCTATAAATGACACAAACATCTATGCACATAATATCTTTGCAAGTTTCTGCAAAAAATGGTAATAGTGATTGTGTTTGGGAAGGTGAACTAGAGAAACTACAGGATGGAGGGAAGGAAAAATGGATACTTTTCTTTTTATACTATTTTGTGCTATTTTTAAAATTAAATTAATGTGTGCTTATGAGAGAGAGTAGAAAAGAGAGGAAATAAATGGTATAAAGAAGGAAGGAAGGAAAGGAGGAAATATAAAGGTAGCTGAGATGGAGGACAATTAGAAGGCAAAGATAAGATTCCTAAAAGAATGAATTATATAGGCTTGGGTATGAGGTGGATTCCTTCACTTGAATCCAGGCAGGGAGAAGTGGATGAGTGTTCACACACCAATGAATACGTGCTCTCTCACACATGCACACTTCCCTTTCATGATCATACTTAACTACACTTCAAAAGACATGTTCTCATTCAGCTTTTCATGGGGGCAAGATGATGTCTTTCTTGATGTCAGTCTAAGCTGTACAGAGAGGATTTCTCTGCTGACATAATTGCTCAATGTCTGCATCCTAATATCTCTTCATAGGGAACCTCAGTCATTTGGACACTTTGAATACCACAAACAACCTCTTGGCCCACTCCCCTTATGAGAGTCTTTTCTCTTGTGGTTCCACTGCTACTGGCTTCAAAATATGCCTTTCTCTCTTTTCGGATTGAATCAAATGCAGCAGATAATGTAATGACAGCATTTTAGAGCTGGGGTGGGAGGCACTGAAAAGTGGGCTCTGATTTTCCTAGATGGTGAACAACATAGGGAGGAAACTTAGCTCAGGTCAAGTGCCCTAGAGAATTTACAAGTTAGTTAAATTTCAGAGCTGGGGCTTGGCTTCAAGCCATACCCAATACTTTCTCGACATGATGACATCCTAAGAGACACCTCCTGCTTTATCAGAGTGATGGACAGATTATGGACCCTGGGTGGAAATGTTGTGGATAAGTGTGTTTACAGTTCAGATAGCAGCAGAGCTGAATTCTTGATAACATGCTCTTGAGAAGATCATGAACTTGTATAAATTGGCTGTTAAAGGAACGGCTGGTACATTCATCACTGCTTTGGGTTTTAATACTCTCTGGACTGCGTCTGCTTCTTCATTGCATTCAGGTCAATCAGTCCAAAGACACATAGTAGACATGTCACAGATTTGTGTTAAATTAAAACACTGCCTTACAATTATAGAGGAGAGAGGCATCCATCCCTCCTACTAGTTTTACAACCAAATTAAATTCATTCTGAAGAAGAATCCAGGTGAAAAAGTGTGTTCAAGGACAGAAGGAAGGCAGAAACAGAGGCTGTGTGAGCCCATCTTCTGGTTTGTATGTAGTGAAAAGGAGAGAAAAGGAACTGCAGTTAGCTCCATGCTTTTAGCCCCTAGTGGTAATGGGATGCCAACCTCCCTGGGCTGGGTGATATGGCACTGTTTGGGGAAAGAATATAGCTTTTAAGAAGATGGGTGGACAGATAGCCGTGTTGTATGTTCTGAGATTCCTTGTGTAAGAAAAGAACACCAGCTGGAACACAAAACAGTCTAGGATACAGGAACATGTGCTGAAAGGCATGGACATTGGCAAATATGGAGTGGACACATGTTGGAGAAACACAGGGACACAGATGTGCTGAGCATGTAAGATAGTAGTGTTCACCATTTCCCTTGCTCCTGACTCCAAAGCAGGCAAGCAAACACAGTCTTCTTGGACTGAGAGTGTGAAGAGACAGTTATGGTACAGGGTTTCTACACACTGAAGTCATAACCTGCATTTCTTGGCAATCAAGACTCAAGAATGTCATCATTCTCTTGATTCAGCCTGAGTTTTAGAGAAAAACATTGTCCCTATCCAAGAGAAATATGATCACGGAACGTCATGAACTCTGTGTAGGAAGGAGAATTTTTTCTGTAGGCATATGCCCTCCCCAGGGACTTTGAGAACCAGAACCTGAAGATAGCTTTATGTTCCTCTGGCCTAACTCTCATTTAATAAATGAAACACTGAGGTGCAAAGGAGGGATCATGACTTTCCTGGGTCATAAAACCAGCAAGAGTTGGAGACAGAAGTCAAAACTGGGTCATCTTGTTTAAAATTACATGAGTTTCCCAGTAGAACAATGACCTCACTTAAGCCTTTGTAGAACATCTTAAGGTTCAAGAGCAACATGTAAACCATGCAGCAAAGGGTGGCCACCAGGGTCCTTGGCAGAATGAGAATGGTTCCCTTGGGTCCTTGTACATGTGTTTTTTAAAC
>NW_006160110.1:1468283-1469901 GCF_000334495.1 Tupaia belangeri chinensis | reverse complement strand
TCTTTCTTGGCGTCCAGCTTCCTCTTGGTTCCCTCCTATCTCAGGCTGACTATCATGTTTGAATGTCCAGAGGTTATGCCCACCCAACTGGGCTCCCTTTCTGAAGTGTTCAGAAGTCAAAACAACACTTTTTCCTCAGAAACTTGGAATTTTTATTCCTCAAAGAAGAACATCTCTCCATTACATGGTTAGGTGGATTCTATGACTCAAGCAATTCTCTGGGTTGTGTGAAATATTTGCAGTTAACCTGACCATGGTGAAGCCTATTGACCCAGCTGATTCATTCACTGGCACCCTGTCCACTTTGCTGGTGTCCCCTTTCTAATCAGTTCCACTTTTAATGTCTGAGAGCCAGGAGGCAGAAGACAGCAATTTGGCAAAACTGACCAATTCATGTTACTGTGATTCTGAGGCGGGTATAGGGAAACAAATAGCACTTAATTCCTTTCGCATCCATTGAGCTCAAGCATTTCCTAGTTAGGTCCACCTACATATTTATTCACTATTAGTATCTTGTGATTCCTTTTATGAGCAGTGTTCTTGTGCTGCATATACACTGTCTGATTCAGTTCTCTCAGCCTGAGGTAGAGGCATTACTCCACATCCGTAGGCTTAGAGGATGTGACACTGTTAGTAAGAGAAGTCACACCTGAAAACAAGCCTGAACAAGGCCCCTGGGACTCAGAAATAAAAACCCCTCTCCTCAACTCCTTCTTAGCAACCCATTTTCTGGGATCCCTCCCTTCTTGTGAGCTTTGTTTTTCTTTCTCTCTTCTTCAGTAAACTATCTGCTTTCCCATACCGAAACAAACAAACAAACAAAAATGAGTAGTCCTGCTCTCATTTCTGATAGGTGATGGGGGGATATCTTGTCATCTTAACTGACGTCGAAGTCAGCACTATTCTGCCTCCGCAAATAAAGTGCTTCTTGACCTTGCTTCTTCCTTGAATCCCAAACTAATTTTTTTTTTAAATCACTAGCTGTAACCTTGAATTTTGTATGTGGGTGATATAACATTTCTTATTCTAAAGGGGTGAAAAAAAACCTGAGTAAAGGAGACACCATCTGATTTTGGTGTGTAGTTCAGCATTGATGATTAGTACCAAGTTAGGGACTCACCATCTGGCCTGTCTTGTGGCAGTGCTGGGAGAGGGAATTGGTGGGCTAATTAGAAAAATAGCCCATTATGTTCAGCATTGTTCTTGTCTATGGCGAAGAGAATGACCAAGGGAGATGCCTGGGTTGGCCCTGAGAAGACATGTGACTAGGTCAGCTTGATATGGATGACTAGGGCTGATGGAATTCTGCCAAGAGAATGGCCCTGCCTCCCCTCTCCACAAGTAAGGCCCTGAGAAAGGCTCAGAGTTTCACAGAAGAAACCAGGGTGGAGCTTGTGGCACTGTACAAAGGACACAGGCTAAGATTCCAGAAACCTGGATTCTCTCAGACCATGGAAGATGACCCTTCTGGCCTCAGACTATATGGTTTTTATATTTTTCACATCCTAGGTTTCTGTAATTCTGGTCTCTTTTTCCTATAACATGGTGTAAAAGATTCGAATCAGCATTTGCCTGTCCCTTTAGTGTTTTTCTCATAGGTTAAACATGCTTGCATGAC
>NW_006160110.1:1466759-1468082 GCF_000334495.1 Tupaia belangeri chinensis | reverse complement strand
TTCTAGACCCACACCCTCTGTTCTCTCTCAAGTACTGGAATTGATCATTATGTTTCAGAAATGGTCTGACTTGGTGGGAGCGTACAGAGGTTTTTTCCTCAACTTGGCTGCTGGTCTTTAATCACACCATGTCTCCTGAGATATCCCCCTTTCCTCAAGTGACCTGTTAGATAGTGGTTATTCTATCGACACCTGTCGTGACACAAGGTGCTCAGTGGCACAGAGCACATAGTTCTTGTGTTGAGACTCTTAAGGTGCTGAGAAAGCTGGGAAGGACTGTAATTTTGCTTGGGGACTTGGCAAATTTGATAGATTCTCTCATCTTTTCTAAAACTTCCTTTAAAAAATTTCTCCTTTCAACTACTTACTAGATCCTAGCTGTATTCTACCTTTGGTGCCTACTTTGGGAGAAAGTGGAAAAAAAGAATTTGAAGAAGCAGCAGTAAAATTGAAACCAACTTTAGATAAGCTAACTGCACTAAAACCCAGGGACTAACCTTTAAAGCATTTAGTAGGTTCTGTTTGCTAAATTATCTCATTACAGGCTGCCTTGTATCAGTCCTAACTCCACCACTTGACAGATAACCAGAGACCCTGACCCCACAAAGATGAATGTAAACCTGTTTTCCATTAGGGGCAGAGTGAGTAATTATAGGGTGAAGGTCCTGAACATTATAGAGCTGACCCAGCCAACTAGATCAGAGCTCCAGGAATAAAAGCCATCAGCCTGAGAAGATCTTTTCATGTTGGAATGACACTCAGAGCAACCATTTAATAGTTCTGCTCTCATTTCTGGCAGGTGATAGAGGAGAGGATATCTCTGTCATCTTAGCCCTTGGTCTTAAGCCCTATGTTTCTGCCTTTCACCCTTGTCACATTAAATCATGCCAGTCTGGCCCCTTTAGGTATGGGCCATATCTGGATCCCTCCAGAGCCCGGCAAATCCAGATGCCTCATCACTCCTACTTAGGTCAATGCAGCGGGTAGCGTAGCAGAAATCACAAATGCCCACCTGTCTATCTTAAAGGAATAGTTGCCCTCTGTCTGGGCTTTGTGCATTGCTCTGGGGATCCATGGTTAGAGGGGAGGAGACTGTTCTTCATGTGGGTCTATGAGTCTACCTTAGACACAACTATGCAGTCTTAAGAGCTTGACTGTGGCTGTCTACCCTTGTGTGACTCAGAATCCTTGCTGAGGCTGCCCAGGTCATTTTGGAAAATTGTCACACTTTTTAAAAATTATTTTATTGAACTTTATTTAAGTATTTATTTATTTTAATTTAACCAGAAATGGAGAGAGAGAGAGAGAGAGAGAGAGAGAGAG
>NW_006160110.1:1465585-1466181 GCF_000334495.1 Tupaia belangeri chinensis | reverse complement strand
GAAGAAGAGAAGGAGACAGAGAGATAGAGGAGAGAGAGAGAGAGAGAGAAAGAGAGAGAGAGAGAGAGAAAGTCACCAGGTCTGGGACTCAAACTTCAGTTGGCCATGTGGAAGTCCAGTGCCCTTAACCACCACGCCACCAGCTGGCCCCAGGAAAATGGCCAATTTTTATCTTCTCCCATGCCAGTAATAAAAATGAATGAATGCTAAGATGTGTTAAGATTTTCAGGGATATTAGCATTCTCTAACAGAGGAGTTGCCAAACGTTTTTCTGTAGAGGGTTAGATAGTGAGTATTTCAGGCTTTGTGGGTCATACAATCTCTGTTGCAACTATTCAACTCTGCCATTGTAGGAAAAGGCAGCTCTACACAATATTTAAGTGAATACACATAGTCATGTCCCAATAAAAATTTATTTCCTACCAGTGGAATTTGAATGTCATATAATTTTTCACATGGCACAAAGTATTATTCATCTTTTGCTTTAAGAAACTATTTAAACGGCTGGCAGGTGGTGTGGTTGTTGGGGCACTGGATTCCCACATGGCCAACCATGATTTGAGTCCCAGATCTGGCAGCTTGCGTTCTCACTTTCC
>NW_006160110.1:1463664-1465554 GCF_000334495.1 Tupaia belangeri chinensis | reverse complement strand
TTCCCTCTCTGAGCAATTAAAAAAAAATAAGTAAACTAAAATATGTAATTAAAAAAAAACTATTTAAAAATGTAAAACCATACCTAGTTTCCAAGACCTCTGAAAACAAATAGTGAACTGAATCTGGCTTGTAGTTTGCCAACTCTTAATTTAACAATAGCAATGAGTACCTGGCTATAGTCTCTTGGTACCCTCACAGGCTGTAAGCTCCTCTCTTTCTAGAACTTCTTTCCATCCTGAGCCAATTCAGATCAGATGAGGGGAGCCCCATCAGTGGTAGGAACTGTAGTCTCCATTTTACTTCATGCATGCTTTACTCTCTCTCTTATGCCCACTTCACTCATGATCTTTCTGTCTCTGACCACCCAAAAGATCATGAAGTAGTGAGGGTAGAATGTAGGAGAAAAAAACCTGTTCTTGGTTTGATACATTTGAGCAGATAGGACTCTGCTTATGTTGTAACATTGAATATAGTACTGGGTGTCAATAGCTAGACTCTAGGGAGTGCCTCTGTGGTATGTCTGTGTGAGACCTTGGCTTCGGGATCATTATTTGCACAATGGCTACAGTAATACTACTGATATGGAATTCCTCTTGAGAATTAAATAATATAAAATGTGTAAAGTGCTTATAATAGGGAGTGTTCAGAAAACATACACACACACACATAACCCTAAGGAGTTATATGAATATGTGCATATACATGTATATATACACACACACATGCATGTATACATGTATACACACAGGTATACACATATATACACACAGAATGGTGTTTTTCCTTTTTCTTTAATGGGTCACTGAGGCTTTTTATTTTTGCACACAAAACCACTGGGGATCTTGCTTGTGGCCCCTCAGAGATTATACTGGAGATGCATGTGGTTCTAGATACTTGGTGTGAAGCGAAGGGAGAAACAATGAATTGGGTCAATCACATGATTACAGACCTAGGGTTTCCAACAGAGTTCCAGGTGGTCAAAGTTCTAAGGAAGCGGCATGAGTGCCATAGGCCTGGGAGACGGGCTCTAACTACCTAAGCTCCTGTAAGTGTTGGTTGAGCATGCTCGGCCTGAAGTCAGAATCTACTTAGCTGCCTAGTGACTGAGGCCTCTGGATCACCTGCCCTCATCTACATGGCTAGGGGGTTTCTGAAGTTCCTGCTGTCATATTTGGCCTTGCTGCACAGTTCCTCTTCAGTTCTGAGGAGCTGGTTGTACTTAGCCAAGTGCTCAGACTGGCAAGGTGCACCAGTCTTGATCTGCCCAGTGCAGAGCCCTACCATCAGGTCAGTGATGAAGGTATTTTCAGTCTTCCCAGAATTATGAGACACCATAACGCCACAGCTGTTGGACTAGGCCAGCTTGCACACCTGGGGGACTTGGTCACGGAGTTGATATGGTTCAATTTGAGCAGGTGGCGGTTGCATGACTTCTCGTCCACAGCTTGGTGGTGCACTTCGGGTTGGTCACAGTCAGATCATATCCCACCACCTGGATTCCTGCAGTGGCTGTGAACTTCTGCCATGTGTTCCAGTCATACTGGTCAAAGGAGTCTTCAATAGATGCCAGGGTCCAGCCTTGGCGTGGGTGGGTTATCTCGATGGAGGCGGTGAAGGTGAACAGAAGACAGAGACCTCGATGCTTTTTATGCACGTCCTATGCCGGACACCCCTCAAAGATCGCTCTCTGAGGAGTGACAACTGCTAGGAATCATTGTGCCTTTTTATTGAAAATGCGATACATGCAAGTAAATGGGTGAGGGGCAGTAAAAGATTTACTCTAAGGAACAGGGTATACAAAGCATGGAAGCAATAATTATAAAACATGCTGTTTGTCTTGTTAGCTCAGGTAAAATCAATCACAGTTCTCAGGATGAGGAAGTCTATTT
>NW_006160110.1:1451273-1463077 GCF_000334495.1 Tupaia belangeri chinensis | reverse complement strand
TGTCAGTCTTAGGGAACCACATTCCTACAAGATCACTAATTGGCTTTATTGCAATGGTTGGGGGTGATGTTTTACCCTTGCAGGGTACCATAATAACAGTAAAACTCACGGCAGAGAAATTGAATACCGGCCAGTTCAAGGACACAAGGGAGAGCTCGTAAACTGGGCCTTGCCTCAGTTTCTTCCCAGTCCAGGCCTTGCCTTAGAATGGGAGGCAGCATCCTTACCAGCTTGTGTTGCCTGCATGGCCCCGTCAAATAGACACCACTGGGTAGTCCTTGATGAAGGACTTGTACAGGTCAACCAGCTGGTCAGGTGTGATGTACCTACTGGAATCATCAGGAGACTTACAGTCCAGATCATACTTCCCAGACATGAAGAACTCAGAAACAGCCACTTCCATGCCAATGACAACCTTGTCAGTGTAGCCAGCCTTCCTGAATGCTTTCTTTAGCAGCTCTAGGGCTTCTTTGTTCTCCAAGATGTTAGGAGCAAACCCGCCTTCATTACCCACATTGGTGGCATCTTTGCTGTATTTCTCTTTGATGACGTTCTTCAGGTTGTGGTAAACTTCTGCTCCAATGTGCATGGCCTCCCTGAAATTGGCTGCACCCACAGGAAGGATCAGGAACTCCTGCATGGCCAGCTTGTTGACAGCATAAGAGCTGCCATTGATCACGGAACTGCCATGATGACTTCAGAGTTGCCAGTCAAATTGGCAATGTGTTGGTACTGGGACACTCCCTTCTCAATGGCTCCAGCTTTGCAGACAGCAAGAGACACCCCCAGAATGGTGTTTATATCAAACTTAGATTTGTTTTCCATTCCATCCATCTTGATCATCAGTTTGTCAATCTTCTCCTGTTCCATGACATTGACTTTCTTGCTAACCAGGGCAGGTGCAATAGTTTTATTGATGTGCTCAATAGCCTTTGAGACACTCTTTTCCATATAGCAAGTCTTATCATTGTCCCACAGTTCCGGAGCCTTATAGATCCCAGTTGAGGTACCACTGGGCACAGCAGCTCTGAAGAGACCTTTTGAGGTAAACAGATCAACTTTAGCAGTAGGGTTTTCATGAGAGTCTAAGATCTTTCTGGTATGGAGTTGAGAATAGACATGATGAATTTGGTCTCCAAGTCTCATTGCACAGGAAAAAAGAGGGTGCTGAGGACAGCAAGAATGCTGAAACAGCACGATGTTGGTTTTCTTTTCCAAAATGTAGCTTTCATGTTAGCTTGGCTCACAAATATTTGGATGATGGCCTAAAGATACTCTTTATGAAAAGGATAAGACTCAATCTAAAATGTAAGTTTGCTATTGGGGACAATTCTGATGAGGGGAGCTACTTCTGCATAGAGACTGAGATTGTAAACAGTTAAGGCTGATGTGTGAATGGGGCTCATATGTGAATCTGACAAGTCATATTTGGGTTCTGAAAGGTAGATTTCAAATTTCCAAAAGAAGAATGATCAACTCAGGTTTTGAGGAAAATTATTACTTTCTTAGTTTTTAAGTACTGAGAAAGAGGGTGAAAAGTAGTTTTCAATATGAATATTAATTTCCATAGCCCATTTTGGGGAAAAGTTTTATATTCTCTTGTATATCATGGTCATTTTAAGGTGAATTATTAGCTTTTACATCTCAATCTTATGTCACATATTCCAACTTCATTGCTTTGATTTAGTATTCTATCTTTAGCACATTTCCAATGAGAAATTACAGAAGAATTACTGCTGGGGAGGAGATATCAAGACTTTTAAAGGGTGGTCATGAAAGAGGTATAAAAAATGGACTTCTGAGGTTTATATGAAGGGCTTGTAGAATTTTTAGTTTTATTTTTTCTCTATAGCAGATTAGATGCAGTTTTGGACAGGTAGGTCACTGGAGAGTGCTGTTTGATTATATTAGTCTGAAGGATCCCTGTTTCTCTGATTTTCCTCAAATATTAATCCAATGGCACATCCTGAGACTTCCTATGTGTTATATTTATAGAGTGCCTTATAGTTTCTTTTTAGGCTCTAAACTCTTAAAAAAAAAAAAGGAGAAATGTACAAGTGCCGTCTTTTCTAATATCTAGCCAAGAGTCCTATACATAGTAGCACTGGATATTGGGTGGGTTTGCAGGAGTTCAACATAGTGGAAAGAGTAATTTCAGAATTCTGTACCAAGTCACAGTCATAGTCCATGGTATAGATTTCATCATCTAGATTTTCGAGTGATCTTGAGTTTCAGTATTCTGAACATCTGGAAACTGTAGATGTTAATGCTGATCTTACAGGGCAGATTAAGTTAACACACATGGTGACTCATTACCTGATATGAAACAAGCTTCAATTTACTTTAAAATAACAACTTTTACATTAATGTGAGATTTTAAAAAATTTAAATAACTTGCAAAGTATTTCCATTTCCTGCTCTATTTTTGATTCTCAAGGCAGTTAACTTACATTCTATGGAGAATTTGAGGTTTTAATTTGGCCTACCTTCAAAGTAAATTTTTAAGTAGCTTTTGCATCTCAGAATATTAGGGTTGAAGAGGATACTTAAGATGGTCTTAAACCCTCCTCTTAGGGAAGAAACTGAGTCTGGATTTACTTTAGAAGGGAGTAGAGGGGCCTGAACCTTGATGAGAGTAGGATTGGCTAAGTGGAGAACTAGGAGATAGAGATCATGCAGATTCCTCCATGCAGGAGCATGGAGGCAATAATGAAGGAAGGGTGGAAGGATGAAATAAAGGAAGCAGGAATTTATTAAGTGTGTTTTGGAAATAATAAAAACACAAATATAGCTGGCAAGAAAGCGCTAGAAGATGAAGAAAACTGCATTTTATAGAGCTAGGTTTTGTATTAAGCTATTGTTTTTTCAAATTTATTTAGTTCTACACACACACACACACACACACTCACACTCACACTCACACTTATACTCTCATGCTATGATCCAGCTCCAGTTTCAGCCAGCTCAGATCAGAGTTATGAGCAAGCCTGGAATATTCAGAGAGGTCTTGGGAAGAAAACTGAGGATCTTTCCTGCATGGGTCCAATTACGTTACCACTGTGTAACCTTCTGGCCCCAGGCTCTTTTCTTAATAATGTTCTTGATTCTTAGTCCATTTTTCAGATAAGGAAGCAATGAATGAAAGTCAGTCTGCCATTGGTCATGTTGCCAGTAAGTTTTCCATTTATCATTTTGTGAAGGTTTATGAAGGATAACAATTCAGTGACATTAGAGAGGAAGGTTAGGTCACGTCTATTTTGCAAAGGCTTCGATATCAGGCCGAAAGCATCAGCTCATCTTTGAGGCAATGAAAATGCATTCAAAGTTTTCAGTTTTGGGGACAGGGGAATGAGGTTTATGATACAATAAAAGAGATGAGTTAGGAAACTTTAACCTGATAGCTGGAGATTCCTCAGTTCATCTTTGAAATGCAAGGTTTCCACCTTAGTTTCTGTCACTCCTAATTTGTATATTAAGTTGTACCCTTTCTCCAAAGAGAATAAGGAAATTGCCTAAGACTCCACTGAACCATACTTGTACTTATTAAAGGATTTGTAATGAGGAGCAGGAAGTTTCCCTCTTGCCTCTGTCAGAATCCAGAGGAGGGCAGGATATGCTAATGCTTTTTTAGCAACATCAAACAATTGGGCCCAAGATAGCATTATAAGCATTCATTCTGAATTTTTCATATCTTCCCCATTTCAGTTTTTCTTTAATCCCCTCAAGTCATGTACTAACTTCAGGGCTGGAAATGTGTTAACTCACCATCAATTTCCCTGCTGTTGAGGAATCAAGGTGAGTCATTGACGTTATTACATTATTGCTCATAATAAGTTTAATGTGAAATGGAATTATGTGATGAGTCTTGACGACTGCCTATTGCCTTGAAAATTAATACCTCGCCTCCAACTTGGTGTTTATATTTAATAAGTACTTTAACTCATCATATGTCTTTCAGTCACACCGTTATCCATCCCATTGTGCAATTACAGCAGCTGACTGCCTAATTAGCTATGAATGCATCTTGGCATGGTTTACTTTCTCTTCTTAAGCTGTGAGCCTGTTGAGTTCCAAATCCACTGGCACTGCCCCCTGAACTGCCAAGGTTACCCTGGGAAAAAGTTGTTGACAGTGTGCCTTTTTGCTGACCCTGGGCTATCCAGTAGTGCCAAACACAAAGTCTTCAGAATGATTGCCTAATTTTGAGATTTCTTTGGCTGCCTTCTGCCCTATCAAAACCTATTGCTTCTATTCAGTCCACTTCCATCACTACAGAACTTTGTTCTCAACTAGATGACCATAGAGGCAATAAACTAGTCTACAAAAATTAATCACTAGATGAGTTAATGTATTAGTCTTCCAAGTTTGCACAATGCAGGCATCTTGCCCCCATCTCTTCTTTTCATAGAGAATTTGGAGCCGCAAGGAATTTAATAGACCAATCATTGGAAGTTCTGATTCAGTATATCCAGAGTGAGTTTAAGTATATGTATCTGGAAGAAGCTCCAGTTGATTCTTAAATGGCACCCTGAGTAAGAATTACCATTCTCATGAAATGATGATTGGGATGCTCTCAAGTCACACTTTGAATGTGGTAGCTATAAATCACATGCGTCAATTTAAATGTAAGTTAATTAACATGAAATATAGTGGAAAAATTCAGTTTCTCAGTCATGCTAGTTACTTTCAAGTACTCATAGCCATATGCAGCTAGTGGCCACTGTATTCAACAGTGCTGATAGAGAACATTTCTGTCATCAGAGAGTGCTTTTGGTCAGTGCTGCTACACAGCATGAATTCAATATTGGTTATTATTTAGTCTAAGTAAAGAAACAACACTTTGGAAGCATGTAGGGATGAGAAGGTGGAGAAGCTCTTAGAATTTGCTTTCCTTGAGGAGGAAAGTACCAGGATTTCTCTGGTGCCCAAAATACCAATCCATTATGATTTGATTGTAACCTTCAATTTTCAGCAATTGGCATGCATGCTACCTTACAGTGACATACTAATTCTAATAAAACTTACATTTTGCTACTCAGGTATTTAGCTTATAAAGTAGCTTCATGAATCCATTAACTTACACTATTCCCACAATAATTACGGGAATTAGCCAGGAAAGGTAATATTATTCCCATTTAATTTAATGAATACTCATTAATAGCAGAATAGCTACATAAATAACTAGGCATGAAAAGAACATATTAGAGGTACACCTGCTGATTTGGAGTGATTTCCCCAAGTTAATTTGAGAAAAGCAGTTACAGGAAAATGTGCACAGCATCATGCTGGTTGTCCACACATGTCTGTGATCCATTCCTCTGCTCTCCTTTGGACTTCAGGGTGGCTGACTCCTGAAGATTGTGTTTTCCAGGCTGAAGTGACTTGGTTTCTAGTTGAGTTCAGCCAATGGGAATCATTGAATTATTGTGAGGTAGAAGCAAGAGAGAACCCAGGGTATCCACATGTGGCAGCAGTCTTCCTAAGGCTCTGTCTCCACTAAACAGCTTCACCTCACTGCCAGTTCCACCAGTTGACCCCAGCTTACCTCCTCCCTTTTACTTCCAGTGTAGGGCTGGTGGAAGTTCCCTGCTCTTCAGGCTGTCTCACCATTTCACAGTTGGCTTCCTAGCTCTTCTATCACCAGTGTAACCAATATCCTGCCTTAAAGTTTCTCTGAATCACCTTAGAATGGTTTCTGTTTTCCTGATTGGATCCCGACTCAAACAAATATCAGGGTCTTTAAACAGTTCATGTAAAACATGTATTATGAAAAAACTGTGCCTGAATTTCAATTTCTGTACCAATATAAACTTGTACTTTAACTCCATGTTTCTACAAATATCTCGAAGTCTCCTCATACAAAATTTGTGTAAACAATGACAATGCACTTGAAATGAGTCTCATATGTACATGTGTATGATTATATAAGTAAGCATCAAGAAGCCATAAAGGATAAACACTAGGTTGTTAATATGGAATATGGGAGAGACTGTGAGTGCCTGCAGGGCAGAGGGGGTAGAAGAGGGGAAGGATAAAGGTAAAAAAGGAGAAATAAGAATCTGCTAGAAAATGGGACCTGCAGTTAGCGTTATGGCTATGTTGCTGGACTCCCATGTGGTCAACTGCAGTTCAAGTCCTGGACCTGGTGGCTTATACTCACACCAGGTGTGTGTGCGTGTGTGCCCAAGATTCTGAGAAGAGAATAGAGGAGAAGGGATTTCAGTGTGGCCATATACTCTTGGGGGTGATTTCTTGCTTTCTGTCTCTCTGTCTTTCTGGTGAGCACATGTGCCCTATAGCAAAAACCTCTTCCAAAAAAAAAAAAAAAAAAAAAAAAAAAGAAAAGAAGTATATGCTGTGATAACATGTATACATTTACATGTGTGCTTATGTTTATAAGAAAAATGGTAAAACCTAGTTGAAACAGTTTACTTACCTGTTCATTGGTCAAAGAGTGGTGGAGCTAGAACCTGAACCTAGATCTTTGACTCCAAACTTGAGTCCAGGATAGTGGTTAAGAACTCACATTCTCAGGACCAGCAGTTAGTGTAATGGCTATGTCGCTGGACTCTCATGTAGTTTACCGCGGTTCGAGTCCCGGACCCGGTGGCTTAAACTCACGCTGGGCATGTGTGCGTGCGTGCCCAAGATCCCGAGAGGAGAATGGAGGATAAGGGATTGCGGTATGGTTATCCCCCCTGGGGGGTGATTTCTCGCTTTCTGTCTCTCTGTCTCTCTCTGTCTGGTGAGCGCACACGCCCTATAGTGAAAACCTGTCCAAAAAAAGAAAAAGAAAAAGAAAAGAACTCGTATTCTGGAGCCAGATGACTGATGGCTAGATCCTAGCTCCCTCCTGTAGCACAGGCCCACTGTAAATTTCAAGAGGGTATGTTCCTTCTATCACTTGGTAGTAGTAAGTGTATCAAGAAAGTGTGACTATTGTTCCATTGTTTTAGTTTTTACATTTGCATTTTGTGAAGTAGGCAACTATAAGTTTTGATCAAAGGACTCAATCTAGTATAAAGAAAATAATGTGCCTTAGCTAAGGAACTTAAAAAAAAAGAAATTGGAATAGAAATTACACTTTGGGGGATCTGTCTTAGTAAAATAAAGCTAAGTATGGAAACCACTTTATGTGCAAATATGTTTATTGCTGCATTTTCATAACAGAAGAAGATTGGGAGGCAATTGAATGTCTAACTATGAGGGATTAGTTAAGATAACTGTTAAATATCTATTTGATGGAACATCATAAACTTGTCCAATTGCTTATGAAAGTAGGTAATAACATGTTAAATACTCATGCTATAATGATATGTGGAGATATAGAATTTTAAATTACACACACATTATACTTATGTTAAAATAAAATTCTTGCATGCAAAATGGCTAGAATGACAAGATTTTATAATGAAGAGAAAAGATCATACACAATTTTATATCAAGCAGAGGCTGATGAGGTGAACTTGCTTGTTCTTGACTCTTTGATATTGACAGTTCTGCGATCCCCAGGCCTCCTCTAATATATATATGTCAGCTTTCACTTCAGGATGAAAATAGAGGTTGGAAACAGTTCTCTGGGCAGCTTATGCCTTTTTCATAAACTGATATTTCTCTGGAATGTGCATGTACAGGTAGACATCTATCTATTTAAAGCAGCGTGGTTCCTAGATTTGTGCAGTGGCCAGGGAAATAATAGAAGTAGAAAGAAAATTACTGTCTATCTTGTGTCCCTGTTTCTTTTCCCACTACAATGAAGGTTAATTCCTGTGTCAGGTCTAGGGTGTGAGTCTAATCAGGGCAGAGTCCCCTCCTGCGTCATCAGTCTAGATGACCCTGATGAAGCCCTGTGTCAAAGTGTCTGAGAAAGACTTAGCGGTTCCCTCTCTCAGAACACTACTGTATTTTTCCTTGCACTTGTGTAACATTGTCACTGTTAGCTTTTCAGGGGAAGGCTAATGTGTTCTTCTTTGTTTAAAAAATCTTTATTGAGGGATCAGCAGTTAGAGTAATGGCTATGTCGCTAAACTCCCATGTAGCTGACTGTGGTTTGAGTCCCAGACCCAGTGGCTTAAACTCACGCTGGGCTCGTGTGCGTGCATGCCCAAGATCCCGAGAGGAGAATGGAGGAGAAGGGATTGTGGCCATCCCCCCTGGCGGATGATTTCTTGCTTTCTATCTCTCTGTCTCCCTCTGTCTTTCTGGTGAGCACACGTGCCCTATAGCAAAAACCTCTCAAAAAAAAACTTTATTGAGATATCATTGACATAGCATACAATTTGTCTGTTTAAAATGTATGATTCAGTGATATTCAGTATATTTACATTGTACACCCATCATTACTAGTTCTGAAATACCTTCATCTCCCTTGGTGAAACCTGGAATCCCTCTGCAGTCATGCCCATTACCCGCTTCTCTTAACCCCTAAAAACCACTAATCTGCTTTCTGTCTTTAAGGAGTTCTTTGTTTTGGACATTTCAAACAAATGGAATCACACAGTTTGTGTCTACCTGAATGAGAAGTTTTTGTTTTTATAGTGCTATGCAGCAAGTAATGACATTAATGATGCTTACTACATTATTAATTCTATAACTTTCTTTTTTAATCACACATATGCTTTAAGGATTTCTTCTTGTTAATAAGTATAGATTTACTTCTTCTTTTCTCTAATTCTCCCAAGATTAAATTTGTAATGAATATATCTCAAAATGTAATTTGTCTGCATATTCTGGTCCTATCCGAGACAGGCCTAACCCATCAAGAAGCTCCCAAGCATTCTTTTTTCTTTGTTAGTTAACATTTTTATTTTATTTTTTTGCATTCAATCACTGTACATCTTTACAGCATAAAAAATGGTTTTCCCAGCATAAATACACTGTGTATTAGCCCAAAGATTTTGGGTTTGATAAATGTTTTGCTTCTTCTCCACTCTCTTGATTCCCCCACACCTTCACCCCTATTGTCCACCTTCCTCCTGCACTGTCTCTAGTATCTACAGTTGTTCTCCATGCCTTTGTACTTTGCAGTCTTTCAGTTTCTGTCATAGAATACAGACATTCAATATATATTAAGTGGGAACATATAGTGCTTTACTTTCATTGCCTGGGTTGCTTCACTCGGGATTGCATCTTCTGTGTTCACTTTTGATCAAATGACAGGGTCTCATTATTTTTTTATGGCTAAGTAGTAATTTAATAGTGTATGTGTGCCACACTTTTTCAATCCATTCATCTGTTCTGGGACATTTAGATCGATTCCATGTTTTAGCCCTTGTAAATAATGGTGCAATAAACATGGGTGTTCAAGTATTTTTTCCAACTGAGTGTATCTCTGTCTTTTGGGTAGACAAATTCCACCCAAGAGTGGAATTACTGCATTGAATTACTGGTAGTTCTATTTGTAGGTTTCTGTGGAATCTTCATATTGTTCTCCACGGTGGCTGTACAGATTTACATTCCCACCACCAGTGCAGGAAAGTGCCCTTTTCACTGCAGCCACATCAGCACTTATTATTCTTTATTTTTTAAATCTTGGCAATTCTGACTGGGGTTAGATGGTATCGCATTGTGGTTTTGATTTCCATCTCTTTTATGATGAGGGATGTTGAGCATTTTTAAAATATGCTTTTTGGCAGTTTGCATGTCTTCCTTGGAAAGTCGTCTGTTCAGTCCATCTTTTAACTGAGGTTTGTTTGTATGTTTGTTTGTTTGTTTATGTATGTATGTGTTTATTTTTGAGTAAGCTGCTTGAGTTCCCTCTATATTCTGCTTATCAGTGTCTTACCTGAGGCAGTCTACAAATATAGTCCCCATTCTGAGGGTTGACTCTTCACTTTAATTATTGATTCTTACCATGCAGAAGCTTTTTAACTTGATGTAATTCCACTTGTCTATTTTTGGGATTATTGCCTATACTTGAGAAGGAGAGGCCTTATTTAGGAAGTCTTTGTCTACTCCCATGTCTCCAAGAGTTTCCCCTGCGTTTTCCACCAGTAGTTTTATAGTTTGAGGTTTTATATTCAGATCTTTGATCCATTTTGAGTTGATTTTTGTTAGTGGTGAGAGAGAAGGGGTCCAGTTTCATTTTTCTGTAAGTGGACATCCAGTTTTTCCAGAACCATTTCCTGGAGAGATTTTCTTTTCCCCACTGGTTTAATTTGTGCCCTTTGTCAAAAATCAGTTGGTTGTATGTTTTGGGAGTTATTTATGGGTTCCATATTCTGTGCCATTGATCTACATGCCAGTTTTGTATGAGTACCATGCTATTTTGACTATAATAGCTTTGTAATATATTTTGAGATCAGGGAGTGAGATGCCTTCTACTCCATTCTTTTGCACAGTATTGCTTTCATGATATGGGGCCTTTTATTATTTGAGACAAATTTTATCATTTTTTTTCTAATTCTCTGAAGAATGTCTCTGGTGATTTGATTGGGATTGCACTAAACTAATAAATTAATTTAGGTAGAATCGACACTTTCAATCCAGGAACATGGAATGTCCTTCCACTTTTTTGTATCATTTTCAATATCTTTTTAAAGTTTTTCATAGTTTTTCTTTTTTTCATTTTTATTTCAAGTGCTCTTATACATTCAATCACATTATTTAGCTTGTAAATTGAATATTCCAACATGTTTGCATTTCTCCCCAGTCCAGTTGCTAATATATAAAGTTATTTTCAACAGATAATATCCCATCTCTTTGTCCCATTAATCTATGCCTCTCTATTTTTCTCCTCAATGTCCTTCTTCAGTCTCTATTTCTTCACCCACCCTGTTCCCACCCTACATTTGGTATTCACAACCATTTACTGTTTTCTATAGCCTTTAGTCATTCAGTCTCAGTCATAGAGTGGAGATACTTGGTATATATTAAGTGGAGACATACAATGTCTCTCCTTCATAGCCTGGCTTGCTTCACTCAGCAGTAAATCTTCCACATTCCTCCACTTTCTATCAAAAGCCATGGTCTTGTTTTTTATGGCTGAGTAGTATTCCATAGAGTATATGTGCCACAGTTTTTCTAAGCCATTTATCTGTTCGGGGGATTCAGGTAGGTTCCAGCAATTGTGAATAATACCACAATAAATATTGATGTGTGAGTGCTTTTCCAATTAAGAATTCTTCAGTCCTTTGGGTAGATACCAAGGAGTGGGACTGCTGGATCATATTGACTGGGGTTAAGTGGTATCTCATTGTTGTTTTGATCTGCATTTTCCTTATGATGAGGGATGTTGAACACTTTTTCATATGCATTTTGGCTATTCGCATGTCATCTTTAGAGAGTGTTTTTTTTTTTTCATTCTTTTTCCCATCTTTTAATAGGGTTGATTATCTTTTATTTTGGAACAGCTGCTTGAGTTCCTTGTATATTCTGGTCATCGGTCCCTTATCTGATGCCTAGTTTACAAAAATATCTTCCCTTTCTGAGGGCTGTTAATTCACACTAATTGAACTGTGTCTTTTGCCATGCAAAAATTTCTTACTCTGATGTAAGAAGTCTTGTCTATTTTGGGGATTATTGACTGTGCTTTGAGGGTCTTATTTAGGAAGTCTTCGCATACCCCAATGTCTCCCAGAGTTTCCCCAGTGTTTTCTAGGAGCAGTTTTATAGTTTGAGGTCTTAGGTTTAGGACTTTGATCCACCTTGAGTTGATTTGTCAATGGTGAGAGGTAGGGGTTCAGATTCATCTTTCTGCAGGTGGATATACAGTTTTTCCAGCATCATTTGCTGAAGAGGTTTTCCTTTTCCCATTGGATTGACTGGTACCCCTTGTCAAAAATCAGTTGACTGTATGTTTTGGG
>NW_006160110.1:1450463-1450780 GCF_000334495.1 Tupaia belangeri chinensis | reverse complement strand
GTCCTTTTGGGGTGTGCCTATTGTCCCTATTTGAATGCCTTTTATTTTATTCTCTTTTACTTGACCTCTTTGGTCAGGTTTATTCCTACATATCTTATTTCATTGTGACTATTGTAAATGGGATTATTTTCTTCATTCTACCTCAGACTGTTCACTGTTGGTATAAAGAAATGCTATAGATTATTGTATGTTGATTATGTATGCTGTCACTTTACTGTATTAATTTATCACTTCTGGGAATTATTTTGTAGAGTCTTTTGGGGTTTCTATGTATATAATTATGTAATTCACAAATAGAGATAATTTCACTCCTTCTT
>NW_006160110.1:1446942-1450453 GCF_000334495.1 Tupaia belangeri chinensis | reverse complement strand
TTCCCTAGTTGAATGCCTTTTATTTTAGTTTCTTGTCTGACTGCATTGGCTAGGACTTCCAGTACTATATTGAAAGGAGTGGAGAAAGTGAGCAACCTTGTCTTGTTCCAATTGTTAGTGAAAAAGCCTTCAGCTTTTCCCATTTGGTATGATGTAAGCTGTAGGTTTTTCATAGATGGCTTTCATTGTGTTGAGAAAAAGTCCCTTATATGCCAATTTTGCTGAGAGTCCTAATCATGAGGGGATGTTGTATTTTATGAAATGCTTTTCCCACATCAATTGATATTATCATATGATTTTTAACTTTCTTTCTATTAATATGATGTATTGTATCTATGGTTTTGCATGCATTAAACCACTCTTGCATCCCCAGAATAAAGGGATACCTACCTGGTTATGGTGTATAATCTTTTTAATGTGTTGTTAGATATGATTTGCTAATATCTTGTTGAGAATTTTTGCATTTGTATTTATCAGGAATACTGGTCTGTAGTTTCCTTTTCTTTCCTTTCTTCCTTTTTTCTTTTCTTTTTTGTAATGTCCTTCACTGTTTTTGGAATGAGGGTGATGGAGTCTTCATAAAATGATTTTGGGAGTGTTCCTTCTGTTTGGATCTTTAGAGATAGTTTGAATAAACTGGGAGTTAGCTCTTCTTTAAAGGTTTTGTAGAATTCAGAAGTGAATCCATCAGACCCTGGAGTTTTATTTGTTGGGAGACTATTATTGATTCAATATCATTGCTTATTATTGGTCTATTCAGGCTTTCTATGTCTTCTTTGATTAAACCCAGGCAGATTATATGTGTCCAGAAACTTCTCCATCTTATACAGGCTGTTTTTGTTCTTTGGCATAATATTCTATCATGTATTTATGTTATATCTGTTGTAATAGTGCCTGTGTCATTTTTTATTTGACTTACCTGCTTCTTTTCTCTCTTCTTTGTTTATTCTCTATTTCATTTATCTCTGCTCTAATCTTTATTATTTCATTTTTCCTGGTATTTCTTTTTGTTGATGTTTTTCCATTTCCCTGAGGTGTGTAGTTAGGTTATCAATTTGCCATCTTTCCATTGTTTTCTTATGAGCACCAGTTGCTATGAACTTGCTTCTTATGACTGATTTTGGTATATCACATAGGTTATGAAAGCTCATGTTCTTGTTATCATTGGTTTCAATGAATTTATTTTTTGGTCATGATGTCATTTAAGAGTAAGTTGTTTGGGACCAGCAGTTGGTGTAATGGCTATGTTGCTGGACTCCCATGTAGTCGACCACGGTTCGAGTCCCAGACCAAGTGGCTTAAAGTCATGTCGGGTGCATGTGCGTGTGTGCCCAAGGAGAATGGAGGAGAAGGGATTGTGGCATGGCCATCCCCCCTGGGGGGTGGTTTCTCGCTTTCTGTCTCTCTGTCTTTCTGGTGAGCACACATGCCCTAGAGCAAAAACCTCTAAAAAAAAAATAGGTTGTTTACTTTCCATGTGTTTGTGTATTTTTTAGGATTTTTTTTCTACAATTGATTTCAATGTGGTCAGAGAAGATGTTGGATATAGCTTCTATACCTTTGAATTTGTAAAGGCTTATTTTGTGTCCTATCATTTGGTCAGTCTTTGAAAATGTCCCATGCAGGGGTGAGAAAAGTGTATGTTTTGTGATTTTGGGGTGGAAAGCTCTATAGATGTCTGTCAAGTCCATTCTGTTTATGGTATAATTTAGATCCTGTGTCTCTTTGTTGAATTTTTGTCTAGATGATCTGTCTAGAGAGGATAGTGGGGCTTTGAGATCTCCAATGTTTATTATTTTGTGGTCTGTCTCTCCCTTTAGATTAAGTAGTCTTTCTTTTACAAATTTGGTTGCTCCTCTGTTGGGTGCATATTTACGTGTTATATCTTCTTGACAAATTAACCCTTTTAGCACTATATAGTGTAATTTTGTCTCTTATTACAGTTTTTATCTTGAAGTCTATTTTGTCTTATATCAGCATTGTGACTCCATCCTTTTTTGAATTCCATTTTCTTGGAATTTTTTTTCCAGCCCTTCACTTTCAGTCTATGTTTGTCTTTATCCATGAGTTGCATTTCTTGTAGGCAGCAGAGAGAGGGCTCCTGTTTTTTGTTTTGTTTGTTTGTTTGTTTTAATCAATTTAGTCAATTTTTGTCTTTTGTTTGAAGAATTTAATTCATTAAGATTCAACGTTATTATCAATATTTTTGGACTTATCTCTGCCATTTTGTTAGCCATTTTCTTTGTGTTTTTCATTCTTTTATTTCTGTTTTTCTCTCTTTAGTTTTCCTGATATACCACTCCCTTCAGTAATTCTTGAAGAGCTAGTCTAATGTTCGTGAGTTTTTTTTTTTTTTTTTCGGTTTCCATTTATCTGAGAATAATTTTATTTGTTCTTCTTATATAAAGGAAAGTCTTCCTGGGTATAGTATTCTTGGTCGAAATCATTTTTCCTTTAGTATTTTGATTATATCTTCTAATTCTTTCCTTGCTTGCATTGTTTCACTTGAGAGAACTGATGTTATTCTAGTAGGATAACCCTGGTAAGTAACTTGACATTTTTCTCTTACCATTTTTTGAATCTTGTTTTTGTCTGTAATTTTGCCAATCTGGCTATGATGTGCCATGGAGAGGATCTCCTTAGGTTGATTCTACTTGGGGTTCTTTGTATTTCTTGGGTCTGAATGTTTCTCTAGGTTTGAAAAGTTTTCTGTAAATATTTCATGGACTAAATTTTCTATATTTTTATTAGATCCTTTACCTTCTGGAATATCAGTTAATTGGGTATTTTGGCATAATGGTATCTAGTGTATCTCACATGTTATCCTGATTTTATTAATATTTCATTCTTTTTGATGATTTTGTTTAAGTCAGAGGTTTTGTCTTCTAGATCAGAGATGTAATCTTCAACATAGTCTAATCTATTAATACTTTTAAGGGAGGGTTTGATTTCCTGTATTATAGTTTTCATCTCTAGAAGTTATGTTTGATTCTATTTTTTATGGTGTCCGTCTCCTCCTTTAAGTTGTGGAAGGACCTCTTCATCTCCTAGAGTTGGTTGTCCATTTTCTCTTGTATCTCATTTAGTTTTGGCACTATAACGATTGTGAATTCTTTTTGTGACATTTCTGCAAGTTCTATTGTGCTATTTCTTTTGCCTCTGTGCTGGTATTTAGTCATTTGATGAAGTAAACCTTTCTTCCCTTTTTTTTTTTTTTTTCAGTAGATTCTATAGTGTCAAGGAGAAAGAATAGTTTTTTTTCCCCAGGTGTGTTCTTGGGAGAGGGCTTTGTCTTTCAATCAGAGTATGGTATTTCTATCCAGGTTCAAGTGCCTGGTATCTCTTACAACCTCTCAGGATGAAATGCACACAGGATTGGGCTGGAACTATGTAACTAAAGAAAGAAGCAGAAGTTTTGTGGCAGGTAGCATGCAGTCTGGTGAACTGTGGATTCTGGGTCAGGGAAACACCAGCAGAAGGATTCCAGCCACTCTTCCTTAGCAGCCAGCTC
>NW_006160110.1:1376602-1446917 GCF_000334495.1 Tupaia belangeri chinensis | reverse complement strand
CATTCCTGGGCTAGTTGGTGGAACTTGAATAGCAATGGTGGATGCGAACAGGAAAAGAATCCAAAAGCATCCTCTCACACACAATCCTGGTGGCTGGTAAATTTGAAGATACAGTGCTGGTACCTGATTGACCTAATCACAACATAGCTCACAGAAGCACAGTGGCTGGCAATCATGTGCAGGGAGTGCTTGGTCTGGGTTCCATGTGGTTAGTTTCTCTCCCAGCATTCTTATCTCCTTGGTGCTATTTATGATTTTAACATACTCGCTTTCCTCAATTTAGGCAAGTCCTTGTCAATTTCTAGTATCAAAGGTCTGGCTACAGAGTAATTTATAGTTTGTTATGCTACATTTTCCTGAGTTTGTCTTCCAGATACACAGAAATATCTGAGTTTGTGTAGTCCCAGTCCTGGGAAGTCATAAGATCAAATCTTAAGTACATTTAACTTAGACAATAGAAATATCATTGATTTCTGAATAATTTCTTTAAAGTTTAAATATTAGCAATTTAGGAGGAAAAGGAACCATCATCTGTCTGTGCCTATTATATATCAGTAACTATAAGCAGCTTCCCCATTTGTTATCTTGCTTTATGAGAGGAGATGTTTTCAGAGTAAGAGGGTCTTCCTAACTTGACCCCTGTTGTCCTGTTGGGTGGATGGCGTTCTCTACAGTGATTATGTTACTGTCACAATTTCCCATAGAGCTTACAAATAATGAAGACTTGTATGGTCAGGTAGGTTTGCTTAGGAGGACCAGGCAATATTTCAGGGATATTCAATCAAGTAGGATTATAAAATAGGGGTCAGGCATGCTGGTGAAGATAAAATATGCTGAGTAATACATAGTTACCAAGGATAACAGGCACAGACAGAAAGTAGCAGTATAAATAGGAAAAGCAGGTAAGAGGATGGTTCAATGAGCTGGGCTCAACGCACAGATATCCTAGGGAGGCTAGGTCAGGTAAGAGTATGTATTTTGGATGTGCTTTGAGCCACTTCTCTGGCTTGAAGGTTCAAATACAGCAAGTTGGACTTCTGGATGAATCACTGTTCTTTCTTTCCATCTAGGGACTAAGGACTTTCTTTCCATTCCGAGGCTAAGGGCAGGCTTGCTATTTCTGTCTGGTTTGTGTTCTAGGGATTATGGCAAAATTGTGTTCCTCATGTCCTGATCTCCTTTCCTTTAGCGGGCCTACGCTCAATACTTTCTAACAGAGTGTGAGAACCACATCTTCTGTACGGCCAATCTTGGGTCTACCATGTTGTTTCCTCAGGGCAGTTACTGAATGTAGGGCACAGAGAAGGTGAATGAGATAAGCTGGTGCCCACTTCCTGGAAGAAATTCATTGTCTGCTTTCCTGGGGAACTGTGCTTTTAATTTAGGTTAATGTTCAAAACCAAGGCTGACTATGGAAAAATTATGAAGTACGTGGACTTCCCAAGGGGACCCAGGTTCGACAAGCAACCTTGTTTTTCTGAACATATTCTCGTTCTCCATTCCAGTGGAGGAAAATGGCAGCTGCGTGAAGTCACCCTGGAGCAATTAGTGACTTATACATCATCTCTCTTTGGAATAATTGTTTGTCTATCTGTTTACTTATTTTTCTAAAGACCTGTTGAGTCAGAGTCTGTGTCTTAATCCTTAAGACTTTGGGTTCCAGAGTCAAACACATATTCTGCTTTGAATCTGTGTGGCCTTTGGCAAATTACTTAGCTTTTCTAAGCATAGATTTGCTTGTCTAATAGGAAAAGCAACTGTATTTTCCACAAAGGAGGAAAATTCAGATTTAATGTCTACCCTTTATCCCGGGACAAGCTTCTGCATTGAAACTCTTCTTTCTTTCTTCTTTCTTCTTTCTTCTTTCTTCTTTCTTCTTTCTTCTTTCTTCTTTCTTCTTTTTTCTTCCTTCTTCCTTCTTCCTTCTTTCTTCTTTCTTCTCCTTCTCCTCCTACTCTTCCCTCCCCATCTCCTTTTCCTCCCTCACTCCTCCCCTTCTTCTTCCTTCCTTTTACATTTTTTTTGTGATGAGAATATTTATTTGTTTGTTTTTAAATTATGATTTCTGATTTACATATATTCAATGTATATTTTTGTTGGTTGTGGTATGGTTTTTAAGGCATGCATTCAGTGTGTAATAATCAAATCAAGGATATACACTTAATTCATCTTCTTCAAAATTGAACACTACTTATATTATGCACATTTGATAGTAGTCCTACTAATTTTTTAAATATGTTTTACATATTTTCCCTGCTTCAGTGCACCATCCTGCAACTTCCTCCTCTTACTTAGATGCATTCTTGTGTCTATTAAAGTTTTTCTCTTGAATCTTTCACCTACCAGCCTTTTCCCAAGCAGTGTCTGTTATCAATCATTGAATCTTCTTTATTATCCATTCTGTTGAACCATATTGGAAAACTCTAAAAGATCTTGACTTCTTTTACCTTTTCTCCTTAATTGTACAGTAACCTTTTGTCCTAAGCAGTACTGACTTATTTAGTTTTCTTTCATCCCTGCTTTGACTCTCTTAAGCCAAATATTCATCCCAGAAATAGGTGCTAATAATCCAAAATGAGAGAGAAAAGACAAAGGTCCCAGATGCTAGAAGAGCATCAACTTCCAATTGGGGTGAAACAGTTGCTAAGTCCCATGATGGCTGAATTTTTTCCTGTGGGGATCATTACTACTAACCAACATAGGTCAGAGCCGTAAGAGAGTAAAGAGAGAGGCCCTCTCAAGTACACCTTTCAGTTTCTAAACCTGGATCTTCCACTGTGAGAGAAGGAACTCTATATTTCTGGTAAACGGATATTCCACATGCCTTAGCACCTCATTCTTTCAAGAAGTTGTCTCCAATATGGTGGTCCAGCTGTTTAAATAGGGTAACATAAAAAGTCAGTTGCTTCTGGAGATGATTTATAATATGATATGATGTGGTCAATATATCTGTGTCTATTGTAAATTAGTTCCTTGTTTGGAAGCAATGTTGTGGGATATATTGAAGGTAAGTAGGCACTTGGAGAGTTCAGTGATGGTGTGTTGGCAGAAGTGTGGTGAGCAAAGCATATCCTGGCCTGGAAAAAGTGTCTATTCCAATGAGTGTCTATTGCAATAATTGCCTATTCCTCTCTGGACAGTCAATGTGTCTAAACTGCCATCAGGTGGCAGTCATGGACACCGTGGTCACCATACCACATATCATATAGGAGGCACAGTGTTGCTGCTGCTGGAAAATTGGGCACTCAGCATTTGAACCATCTCTTGATAAAGTTCTAAATTAATATTGAAGTACAATCTACCATGTCTCACATGGTAACTATATTTTTGACAGCCATGCAATGTTATTTTATATTTTAGTGTATATTAGAGTTAGGGTCTAGGTTCAGATAATTGTAAACAAGATTTTTAAACTATAATTTATTATTTAAATTATACGTCTTCGTAAAGTTAATATGAATTTTCAAAGCATGCATGTAGTGCATAATAAATCAATGACAATATTCTTCATTTTCAACAAAGAACACATTATGCTATGTATCTTCAATTTTTACTCTCCTGGTTTTTTTTTTTTCTTTCTTTTCAAGATCTATATATGAATTGGCAACATCCCTGTTGTTTCACTCTGTTGTGAATGAGTCTTGATTTAAAAAAAAAAATCCAACTTGATAGTCCATCTTTTAATTAGTGTATTTAAACCATTTATATTTAATGTTAATTACTGATATAGTTGGTCTTGAATCTACCATCTTCCTAATTACTATCTGTTTTTCCCATCTATTCTTTGTTTTCTCTTTGTCTTAATTTGGACAGAATGAGTATAATTTATTATTCCATTTTACCTTCTTCATTGTCTTATTGACTATACTTATTTTTGTTTTTCTAAGTAGTTTATGATTTATGGTATACATTTTTAATCTATCATAGTCTACTCTCAAGTAATATTATATTACTTTACATGTAGCATAACAATCTCCTGACATTTGTGCTATTATTGTTATGCATTTTATATATTTTCAAAACTCCTGGCTCTAGGACCAGCAGTGGCATAATGGCTAAGTCACTGGACTCTCATGTAGTCGATCGCAGTTCGAGTCCCAGACCCAATGTCTTAAATTCACACCGGGCACATGTGCATGCGTGCCCAAGATCCTGAGAGGAGACTGGAGGAGAAGAGATTGCAGTGTGGCCATCCCTGCTGGGAGGTGACTTCTCGCTTTCTGTCTCTCTGTCTCACTCTGTCTTTCTGGCAAGTGCAAGTGCTCAATAGCAAAAAAAACCAAAACCAAACAAACAAACAACAACAACAACAACAAAAAACTCAAAAAAACCAAACCACTCCTGGTTCACTTGTGGTAGCACATGTTGATTGATCTGCTGATCTGCTGCATGGGAGACCTGAGTTGATTCCCAGCTCACCCTAAAAGCTGGGCATAGTGGCATGGGCCTGTTAGTGCCAGCTACTTAGGAGGCTGAGGTAGGCAGGCCATGACATAGTGAGAAACTGTCTGCAAAACAAATTTAACACCACACTGCTTATTATTTTTGCTTTGTTTATAAACAGTTACCTTTAAAGGATATTTTTAAATTAAGAAAAGGGTTTTTGTATTTGCTAACAAATTTACCATTTCTAATGTTCTTCATTTTTTTGTGTGTAGACCTAGATTTCCATTTTGTACCCTTTTTTTCAGTCTTATAGTTCATATCTGTGCATGATAAATTGGTTCATCTTTTGTATACCTGAGAAAAATCTTTCTTTCACCTTCATTTTTGAAAGTTGTTTTCACTGAGTGTAGAATTCTAGCTAAATTTTCTTTTAACCATGCTGCTCCACCATTTTCTGGTTTGTGTTTTTTTTCCAATGAGAAGCTGGCTATTATTATTACCTGTACATAATATATCTTTTGGTATATTTTTCTTCACATTTCTTATGTCTGAGTTTTGTTAAGCCTAGATCTATGTATTTTTTGTAAATTTTCAGCTATTAATTCTTCAAATATTTTCCTTTACTTCGATTACATTTACTGTAGGCTGCTTACTGCTGCTTTGGTTATCTTCATTTTAGTTTTTTCTCTCCATGCTTCATTTTTATAAGTGTTCAAGTTACTAATATTTATTCCTTAGTGTCAAGAATACTGTTAGTTTCTCCCATTGTATTTTTATCACAGTCATCAGTTTCCATCTTGAAATTTTTTTTTGGAGAGGTTTTTTGCTATAGGGTGCGTGCACTCGCCAGACAGACAGAGACAGAAAGACAGCGAGAAATCACCCCCCCCCAGGGGGGATGGCCACACCACAATCCCCTCTCCTCCATTCTCCTCTCTGAATCTTGGGCACACACGCACACATGCCCGGTGTGAGTTTTAAGCCACCGGGTCCGGGACTTGAACCGCGGTGGACTACGTGGGAGTCCAGCGACATAGCCATTATGCTAACTGCTGGTCCCTCATCTCAAAATTTTCAAATTGTGTCTTATTAAAAAAAAATATATATATTTATGTCTTTAGATAAAAACCTCAATCTTTTGTTTACATTTATGAGCATACAGAATATAGTTACATGGTTTTTTTTTTATTAATTCTATAATGCTGTGCCAATTTTGGATCAGTTTCTGATGATGAATATTACTTCATAATACTTCCTATTATGGCACAGGTTTATCTGTTTCCTTGAATGCTTGATAATTTTGCCATTATATATTCAGAATTTTCCTTTATTGGGTGCTAGAAATGTCTGAATTCTTTTTTTAAAAAATATACCAGAGAGTATGTGTGCTTGCCAGAGAGAGACAGAGAGAGATGGGAAAACAGAGGTGGGGAGTGAGAAATCACCCCTCCCCGCATGGGGGATGGTCACACTATAATTACTTCTCTTCCATTTCTCCTTTTGAAATTTTGAGCTCACACATACACATGCCTGGCTTTTTTTTCCTCCCGGGATCTTGGGCACGCACGCACACGTGCCCGGCATAAGTTTTAAGCCACCGGGTCTGGGATGCGAACCACAGTCGACTACATGGGAGTCCAGCGACATAGCCATTATGCTAACTGCTGGTCCCCCTGGCATGTTTTTTCAAGCATGCTGTGTCCAGACTGGAACTGCACAGTAGGCAGCCATGTGAGATTCAACTGTCTTAAATACCATGCCATTGCTGATCCATACATTCTTATATAAATATTTGATCTTTATTCTAGAATGTACCTAAGTTAGTTGGATACAATTGTTCCTTTTAAGGCTTGCTTTTAACTTTCGTTAGAAAATATTAGGACTAATTTTATTCCACTACTGAAACAATACCGTTCAGCGTCCTCTACTTGAATATCCTATGAATGGCAAAGCTATTCACTCTGACTAGTTGGAACTCATACTAATTCTGGCCTGTGTGAGCTTCAAGGACTGTTCCCTTTGTTTCTAGGGATTGTGTGTGTGTTTTTAGAGAGAGTCTTGCTATACTGTAATTCTCCTGCCTAGCCTGGGACTAGAGGGTCACCACTGCACGGGGCTTTTTCACACGAGGTCTCTTGATGTTTTCCATGAGCTGTACCTACTTTACCCTCCTGAGTAGCTGGGACAACAGGCCTGTGTGCTGTACCCAGCTTTCAGGGTGGGCCAAAGTCAGTCTGGGCTGCCCACATGGCTTCAGCCTGCTGAGAAAGAGCACAAGCAGGTGCTACTGTAGCAGGATCTGACTTGCATAACTTTAAAAGAAATCTTTCCTTTTCTTCCCTTTTCAACTTCTATGCAACCCCTTTTTGTGTCTTCTATAAAAAAAAGAGCACTTCCTTTAAAAAAATTAAGTCTGACAATCTTCTTAATTTAATCTTTACACTTAATTTATTGTATTTATTATAGTTACTGATGTATTAAGACTTATTTGTGACATTTGTGAGCATGCATGCATGGTTTCTTTTTATGCTGTTCTTCTATGTTTACTTAGTTTTCTGTTTTTCTATCTATTGAAAAGAACAAGAATTGTTGTTAGTTTTTTCTTTTTTTCTACTGGTGAGAAAAATACATTCTATTTTTGTATCTTCTTCTAGTTATTCTACTGACTACGAATCATCCATACCCTCATTTTCCCCTATCAATGTCTTAGGCTTATCACTAACAATGTCTTCACTTCAGACAGAGTAAGAACTTTTTTGAATGTTTGGCTCTTTTTTCTGCTCTGGAAAAAAAATATATACTTGTAAGTATTACTTACATTTTATTTCTAGTTGGTATTTGTAGTTATTAACTTACATACATCCTTTTAAAAATATACTTGCTTATATATCCTATTGTTTCCTTTTGGATTAATTTCTTTGCTTAGTGGAGTACTTTGATACCCTGCTAGGGCTGAAAATATCTTAATTTTACCCATCCATAAATGAAAATATAAAAGTTACTATTCTTTCAATTTTGCAGATGCTGTTTTGCTTTTTAAATGCATTTACTTTTGTTTCCAACTGATGAATAATTATATATTTTCATGGGGTACAACGTGATGTTTTGGTGTATGCATACATTATGGAATAATTAAATCTAACTAATGAACATACTCATCACCTCACATACTTAACATACTTATCTTTGTATGTGTGTGTGCTCTTTTAGCAGCAAAAGTTATTTTTTACTCTTCTCTGAGAGGAAACTGTATTCTGTTAAGAAGAATCATATTCACCTTTTGTACTGTCTTTTTTGTTCTAGGTTTTTCTTTTTTTGATATTTCTAAATCATAATATACCAGAATATGAGCTTGTCTACTTGTTGATGTAGATTCAAGAAATTTTATCATTTGTCTTTGGTAAGCATTCTAAGGTCCCTTTTTTGACTCAGTTTGAAACTACCTCTGCTTCATCTGCCCTAATATTGAAGTTTTCAAACTGTGGATACAGATACATGCAACCTCAATGTTAGGCATTTTTTAAAGTGACCATTATAGATGAGTTAATAAGGATTTTCTGTCTGACCAATTGTACATAGTCCTTACTATATTTTATAAAACTTGGCGGTAGGAAGTGAGTTTTGAAAGCCTTAACAACAGTTAAAACTCCATTACATTTTATTATAATTTTTATCTTGTCACATGATTTTTGTGATGTTGTCTCAACTGTCATGAGAACCTTGGGAGGAAGAGAACAAGGGTATGACTGCTACCCATTCAGTGAATGAAGAAACTGAGGCTTAAGAATGTTGCTGATTTGCCTTTGGTCACACGGTAAACCAGTGGCAAAGTGGGCTCTTAACATTGTTCTTATTCTTAATAAGGAGGTTTTCCTTTCCTTTCCTTTTTTTTTCCTTTTCCTTTTCCTTTTCCTTTTTCTATTCTTTTCTTTTCTTTCCTTTACTTTTCTTTCCTTTTCTTTTTTCCTTTTCTTTTTTCTTCTCCTGCATGGACTAGCCTATGCTAACTTAAATGTGAACACTAAATTTTAGTAGGTTGAGAAAACAGGCTTACTTCTCTCTTTTTTTTTTAATAATTATTTATTTTATTTTATTTATTCATCCATTTATTTTAATTTGACCAGAGAGAGACAGAGAGAGAGAGTGGGGAAGTGAGAAAGCAAGCCACCAGGTCCAGGACTTGAACCGTGGTTGGCCATGTGGGAGTATCCAGCGCCTTAACCACCATGCCACCCACTGGTCCCAACAGGCTTACTTCTTAATCACAGAAAGTCTGTATAAATTATCAACCTTTCCTCATCTTATACCTATACCTCCTTGGATATCAGACTTTCAAAGTCACTGTGGCAGGAAACAGAAGGATGGAGGAGTCACCCAGATTTTAACACTTCACTGAGAAGGATGCATTTTTTTTCCATCCAAAGTGATTGATCAGAACAAGTTATACAACCTTGACTGAAATAGAAAGAGAGTGGAAGTTGTAGAGGGTCCCAAGGACTACATGGTAATCATATAGTTCTGTCAAAGCCTATGTAGCTATAATCTGGGAAATCATTAATGAATACATACACCAAGTAAATATATTGTCTGAATTTTGTTTTAACATACTATAAGGAAAAACAGTGTATGGGGGACAAAAAATGAAAGAAGATTGGCAAAATGTTATCTCTTGAAGGTGGAAATTCATATTATTCTCTCTGATGCATCTTTGAAAATTTCCATTATAACAAGTTTTTTTAAAAAGTACTGATTCAGGGAACCCTTATTTAGGATATCTGAGGTGAGACTTTGACATAAATATTTTTTATAAAATCTTTCCAGCTTATCCCAATAGTCAAGAATCAAGGTGATTTAACCATATCATCAAAGTTAATAGTCATGCTATAAGTTGTTTAACACCCACACACTCACACACACACACACACACACACACACACACACACACACAATTTTTATGGCTATTGGATTTCTCAGTTTGTGAATAATCCATTTTCATGAATTATGTTTTCATTGCGCACACCTTAACCTTGAGTCTTTTTAATACTTGTAGTCCTGATATTGTCACAAAATAAATATTCCTTTCCTATGAAAAATAATTTTAAAAATAAAAGAAAACCTGGCTGACAACAGAATATTTAGTCCCTTCTCTCTCTATGCTTTGGGACTTAGGTGGTGTGACTGATTTATAGGGGCTACAGATTTCTTGCATGTTCTGTCATAGAGAGGAGCTCTATTTCCTTACTCTTGAATTTGGACTGCCTTTGTGGCTGCTTTGACCACAGAATGCAGCAGAAGGGACATTGTGGAAATTCTATGCTGAGGCCTAGGCTTCTGATCCCAGCCTCTTGGATATCATCTGCCATGTGAAGAAGCCCTACCTTGCTGGAGATATGCGACCAAGCCGATAGTCTCACCAACCACAAGACCTGTGAGTGAGGTCATATTAGACCCTCCACTGCATTTGAGTACCAGATAGCTACAGCCACACAAGTGAGACCATCAGAACAACCACCTAGCTAAGCCCAGTTCACACTGTTTGACACAGAATCATGAGCAAATAAAATGATTTTTATTATTACTATTATTACTTTTAGGCTTTTGCCATAGGGTGTATATGCTTGCCAGAGAGAGACAATGAGCAGAAAGGTGAGAAATTATCCCTCAGTGGGGATGGCCATGCCATAATCCCTTGTCCTCCTGGGGTTTTGGGCATGCATGCACATCCACCTGGTGTGATTTTTAAGCCTTCAGGTCCAGGACTTGAGCCACAGTTGGCCATATGGGAGTCCAGTGCCTTATTTTAATACTTGTAGTCCTGATATTGTCACAAAATAAATATTCCTTTCCTATGAAAAATAATTTTAAAAATAAAAGAAAACCTGGCTGACAACAGAATATTTAGTCCCTTCTCTCTCTATGCTTTGGGACTTAGGTGGTGTGACTGATTTATAGGGGCTACAGATTTCTTGCATGTTCTGTCATAGAGAGGAGCTCTATTTCCTTACTCTTGAATTTGGACTGCCTTTGTGGCTGCTTTGACCACAGAATGCAGCAGAAGGGACATTGTGGAAATTCTATGCTGAGGCCTAGGCTTCTGATCCCAGCCTCTTGGATATCATCTGCCATGTGAAGAAGCCCTACCTTGCTGGAGATATGCGACCAAGCCGATAGTCTCACCAACCACAAGACCTGTGAGTGAGGTCATATTAGACCCTCCACTGCATTTGAGTACCAGATAGCTACAGCCACACAAGTGAGACCATCAGAACAACCACCTAGCTAAGCCCAGTTCACACTGTTTGACACAGAATCATGAGCAAATAAAATGATTTTTATTATTACTATTATTACTTTTAGGCTTTTGCCATAGGGTGTATATGCTTGCCAGAGAGAGACAATGAGCAGAAAGGTGAGAAATTATCCCTCAGTGGGGATGGCCATGCCATAATCCCTTGTCCTCCTGGGGTTTTGGGCATGCATGCACATCCACCTGGTGTGATTTTTAAGCCTTCAGGTCCAGGACTTGAGCCACAGTTGGCCATATGGGAGTCCAGTGCCTTAACCATCATGCCACCTGCTGGCCCCAAATTGACTGTTATTTTTAAACCACTGAGTTTTGGGATAGTTTTTTAGTGTAGCAATAGCAGATCAGATGATACTATACCCACAGACTCTCAAACCAGTAGTTAAGATTTTAAAATGTGTTTTCTCATTTTTTAAAGGTTTTGTTTTCAGTTCTTGAAAAATCTTTGGATTTTACATCTTAGATATTATAAGAACCAAGTCTCAGAAGTCTCAGATTTAATAATATATAACAAAATGTATTTCCCTCCAAGGAGAACTGATGTCCTTTATTCACTCAGCTTTCCTTTTATCTATTTTTATGACATCTGAATTGTACCAGGATGTGATTTAATTTGTGGCTTGGAACAGAATTTACATTGGCATTGAGGGAGTTTTTTTAAGAGATACACTTTCAAGGAAACACCTACTGTAATTCAAGGGAGATTGTGAGTTTGAGACTAGTGTGATTGCAAAAGTAACAGAGTTCAGGCATTAACATATTCCCCAGATATTGTTGATGATATTTTCTTCTTCTGAGATTAAACCAGGAACTCTATGGGGCAGGGGAAATATTAGAGGATTCACTAAAGAGGTGATGAAAATAGGATTTAAAAAATAGTTTGTTATGCTAGTTTCTTACCAACACAGTTGGGAGATATAATGTTGTGTAGATTCACACCAAGCAGCTAGACTTTAATGAAGCAAACCTTCCCTTTCCTTTATCAATCCTCAGTGAGCAAGACAGAAGAGAACCACGGTATCCTAATCATTCTGTTCCTGAGTCTCTTTGCATTAAGAGAAATCTGAATAAGAAACTTGTATTCCAGAGCAAACTACTTATTGTCCCAAAGCAGATTAAAGCTGTCATGAATTCCTGAACTATACCAATGAGTCTGAGCATCCTTGGGAATGATTTGCTAAACTGCTGTTTTTAAAGTTAAGGTGACTTTGCTACAGACTGAATGTTGCCTATGAGATCTACTCTAAAAAAAGGAGAATGAATGAAAAGTTATCACTTTTGCTTTGTATTCTCAGAATACTCACTTTATCTAACAAAGTTTTACAATCCAGAATCTTTGACCCTGGGTAACAATTTTTGAAATAGATTTTAACCAAGAGTAACTATTTTTGCCTGTCTGAAAGGAGCCATATACTATTTATTTTTTAACTGACATGGTTCACATTTTTAAAAATATTTTTTATTCCAATGTCTTTTATACATTCAATCACATATGTTACTTAGCTTGCAAAGTGAATATTCCAACGTGTATACATTTCGTGCCAATCCAGTAGAGAATACTATACACATCTTCAACAGATTAATAACCCATTTCTTTGTCCCATAATGCCTTGCCTCTCTATTATAAATAAAGTAGCAAATGAGAAGAAAGACTTTTACCATGAGAGGGGGATGAGCACTGTAAGAAGGAACTGAATGGCAAAGCAGGCAACATACTAAACCCTGAAAGGAAAGAGATTGCCTAAGGCAGCAAGGAAGACTTGCTAGAGAAATCTAACAAGGGGTCTTTGATGTGCCACTTCGCCATGAAAGGCATTGAACCCAGAGCTGCTGTTGACTCCAAAAATAATGAGGCACAGCCCTGTGCTCTGGAGCTTTTAATCCACAGAGGCATAGAAAGCAAAGTTAAGAGCAATAGAACAGGCAAAATAACAACAAAATACAGGACATACAGGAGACATCCCAACCGTGTGCGACTCGGAGCATAGGTTGCTGCGGGCTGGATATGGAGGAAGACCAGTTTTGATATGCAGTTGGAACAGGTTTTGGAGCCTGAGGAAGGGACAGGATTTAGAAAAGCTGAAATGAATAGAGAAGCTAACCCAGTTTGGAACACAGAGAAATTGGTATGTGGGATGACAAAGGAAAGAGGCAAGAAAGCACATAACCGGAAGCACTTGGAGACAGTGAGCAGAAGAGTTTTAGAATAGAGGGAAGGTGTGTGGGTGGATCGTTGGGTGATGAACTATCTTTCAGCCTGACTTGGGAGGCTGTAAGTGGTCAAGGTATTTGATCAACACTTTATTACTTTGGAGACCTTGTATAAATCTTTAGGTGTCTTTAAACATTTGTTAAGATGCCCACAAGACTGAGGACCACGTGGGGTCTCAAAGAATGGATAGATATTTCCCTTTGAGTTATAAGATGGTGGAGTGGTGGTTAAGGGAGCTGGACTCCCACATGGCTGACTGCAGTTTGAGTCCTGGACCTGATGGCTTGCTTGCTTTCTCTCTCTCTCTGTCTCTCTGGTCAAATTAAAATAAATAAATAAATTAAATAAAGTTCAATAAAATAATGTTTAAAACAGAGATGAAATTAGATACAACATTCTTTCTTCCCTTGGATTAAAGGAAAGCAATTAGAAGTCCACCCAACCTATGTAATTGTGGTCAGGCTAAGAATTTCTTTATACCAAAATATAATATGAACTTGGTTCTATGATCTGAAGTCAAGTTTTTCTTATGCAAAAGAGGGCATATAAAATTAAACACTAGTCTTTACTACATTGTCGCACTAAAATACATTCACACATACACAAGCATATATACATGTGCACCCAAAGGTGAAATGTAAAGTATTTAACAATAATAAAGGAGTATCATTTATGTTATATGTAATGCATGTATAAATATTTTATAAAAATTGCTTAAGTGATTTAAAATGAGACAAATTATTCAGCAAATCATTCTAATAATTTCTAAGTAATTTGTTGATAATCAGAAATGGTGAGCCTTTTGTTTGAAGTGACTGTGAACCAAAAGAAATAAATAAATGCCCCAATTGAAGCCTTGATTTGATAAAGCAAACTGTATCAAACTCCTTCACATCCACATGACTGAATTGTGAGCCACTAGATGCTTGTTCCGGGTCCTTTGTGGCAACTAGAGGTAAGTAGCTGCCTGGCCTGTGCTTTGTGGCTCAGTATACCCCTGGGTGCTGGGGCTTCCTATGGGACCTGGACCTGTGTCTTGGTGTCTTGAGAAAGCTGCCTTGTCCCACTGCTGTCCTGCTAAAGATGGATACTAGAGATAAAGGCAGAGCTGCCTCTACCCTATCTTCTCCTGTGTACCAGCCAATGTGAGCCTCATTATCACCAGGGTGGTGTTTAATGGTATTACACAAGAAGTAGCAGTAGCAAGGCTCCCATTTTCGGAGCAATGAGGGATCCCATACTGTCTTGATTTCCAGTAGGAAGGATCTCTGCCTTTATCAGTGAGCTTAAAATATTCTTCCAACTGTAGCAAGAGTGGGCTCAGGCACAGGCAGACCTATAAAGCTTTTGCTGTAGGGCATGTGCACTTGCTGGAGAGAGACAGAGAGGGAAAGTGAGAAATCAACCCCAAGGAGGGATGGACATGCCACACAGTCCCTTCGAAGTTTTCCTCTTGGGATTTTGGGCATCCATGTGCATGAGCCCAGCATAATCTTCAGCCTGCAGTTGACCATATGGGTATCCAGCACCTTAACCACCATTCCACCTGCTGTCCCCAAAGACCTCTATTTTTATAAGTTGAGTGTTGGCAAAAGTGTGCACAAATGTGAATGCACACAATTCTAGAAAAAAAAGAACATCTGTTTCCCAGGAAAAAAGAATGTAGGTTAGATAAGCTTCAATCTCTTAGCCTTAATGTCCTATTTCCATAATCAGGAGACTGTGTTCAGAACTCAATTACCTAGAGGTCTGTGTAGAAGATCGAGTCTGTTTTTTTCTTTTTTTTGTTTAAAGATGGAAGGCCAATCCCATAGCCTAGCAGTTAAGGGAACTATACCCCACATGGCCAAACACAGTTTGAATTCCTGCTCTAGTGGCTTGAAAAACACCATGTGTGTGCATGTATGCCCCAAAATCTCAACAGGATAGAGAAATGAAGATATATATATTTCCCTTTGAGTTATAAGATGGTGGAGTGGTGGTTAAGGGAGCTGGACTCCCACATGGCTGACTGCAGTTTGAGTCCTGGACCTGATGGCTTGCTTGCTTTCTCTCTCTCTCTGTCTCTCTGGTCAAATTAAAATAAATAAATAAATTAAATAAAGTTCAATAAAATAATGTTTAAAACAGAGATGAAATTAGATACAACATTCTTTCTTCCCTTGGATTAAAGGAAAGCAATTAGAAGTCCACCCAACCTATGTAATTGTGGTCAGGCTAAGAATTTCTTTATACCAAAATATAATATGAACTTGGTTCTATGATCTGAAGTCAAGTTTTTCTTATGCAAAAGAGGGCATATAAAATTAAACACTAGTCTTTACTACATTGTCGCACTAAAATACATTCACACATACACAAGCATATATACATGTGCACCCAAAGGTGAAATGTAAAGTATTTAACAATAATAAAGGAGTATCATTTATGTTATATGTAATGCATGTATAAATATTTTATAAAAATTGCTTAAGTGATTTAAAATGAGACAAATTATTCAGCAAATCATTCTAATAATTTCTAAGTAATTTGTTGATAATCAGAAATGGTGAGCCTTTTGTTTGAAGTGACTGTGAACCAAAAGAAATAAATAAATGCCCCAATTGAAGCCTTGATTTGATAAAGCAAACTGTATCAAACTCCTTCACATCCACATGACTGAATTGTGAGCCACTAGATGCTTGTTCCGGGTCCTTTGTGGCAACTAGAGGTAAGTAGCTGCCTGGCCTGTGCTTTGTGGCTCAGTATACCCCTGGGTGCTGGGGCTTCCTATGGGACCTGGACCTGTGTCTTGGTGTCTTGAGAAAGCTGCCTTGTCCCACTGCTGTCCTGCTAAAGATGGATACTAGAGATAAAGGCAGAGCTGCCTCTACCCTATCTTCTCCTGTGTACCAGCCAATGTGAGCCTCATTATCACCAGGGTGGTGTTTAATGGTATTACACAAGAAGTAGCAGTAGCAAGGCTCCCATTTTCGGAGCAATGAGGGATCCCATACTGTCTTGATTTCCAGTAGGAAGGATCTCTGCCTTTATCAGTGAGCTTAAAATATTCTTCCAACTGTAGCAAGAGTGGGCTCAGGCACAGGCAGACCTATAAAGCTTTTGCTGTAGGGCATGTGCACTTGCTGGAGAGAGACAGAGAGGGAAAGTGAGAAATCAACCCCAAGGAGGGATGGACATGCCACACAGTCCCTTCGAAGTTTTCCTCTTGGGATTTTGGGCATCCATGTGCATGAGCCCAGCATAATCTTCAGCCTGCAGTTGACCATATGGGTATCCAGCACCTTAACCACCATTCCACCTGCTGTCCCCAAAGACCTCTATTTTTATAAGTTGAGTGTTGGCAAAAGTGTGCACAAATGTGAATGCACACAATTCTAGAAAAAAAAGAACATCTGTTTCCCAGGAAAAAAGAATGTAGGTTAGATAAGCTTCAATCTCTTAGCCTTAATGTCCTATTTCCATAATCAGGAGACTGTGTTCAGAACTCAATTACCTAGAGGTCTGTGTAGAAGATCGAGTCTGTTTTTTTCTTTTTTTTGTTTAAAGATGGAAGGCCAATCCCATAGCCTAGCAGTTAAGGGAACTATACCCCACATGGCCAAACACAGTTTGAATTCCTGCTCTAGTGGCTTGAAAAACACCATGTGTGTGCATGTATGCCCCAAAATCTCAACAGGATAGAGAAATGAAGATATATATATATATATATATATATATATCTGAGATATATTATATATATATTATATCTATTTGATAGAAAGATAGATAAGAGAGAATTTCTTAAAGTAATCTATTATTTTCATTAAGTTCTAGATTAAGTAACCCTCTTTGGATATTGTTTTATATAAATGCTTGGACCAGATGAAATCTTTTCATTGTACATCTCAAGATCAGGAACCCAGGAAGGTAAAGGCACATGAGCAGTATCTAGTATAGTTTTCTGTAACTGTGAAGTCTATTGCTATCCAGATACACTAGATATTGTTAATTTCCACATTAGATAACCAAGGATCATGACAGAGGGATTTGAACCTTGATATGCATCGTGACCATCAAAGTGCTATTTAGGGGTCCTATCCTTAATCAGAGGCTGCAGTTCAACTGGGAGAGGCTTTGTAATCATCATTTTTAACTAATGCCTGAAGCATTCAAATATGCATGTGACTTTAAGAAACACTAAACTAGGGCTTTATGTCCCAGGAGATCATAACTATAAATCTTTTGAACAAAGGAGGGAATAATTAAAGGTGTAGAGTAGGGAGAAGATAAAGATGGTATTCTCGATAGCTACAGAAAAACGTCAGTGAGTAATTTCTGTCTTCCCAAGAACTGCCCGAGCATGCCACAGTTTTCTAGAAGCTATGCAAAACAGGAAGCTACGGTGGTTAATTTCTCACAGATTTATGATAGGATGAAGATAAGGTCATTATGTCAGAGAGAGCAAGCTGGGAGGGATAGGAGAGGGGGCGTCATCCTCCTATTCTCTTTACTTCCAAAACTATTATAATTTGTGAATGAAATGCACACCCTATCAATTCTAATTATAGGGCATTAACCAAACAGTGAAATTTTAAAAATATTCAAGCCTAATCCAGACAATTAGTAGCCAACTGGAAACTTTCTCATCAAGTTCTTGTACTTACTTTTATCACAGGCTGATGGATTCAAAGTCAACGATCATGCTAGAGTCACTACATATGAATCAGAGGAAATAGGCTAGAGTTACAGCAGCAACACGGATAAACCTTAAAAAAAAAAGACTGAATAAAAAAGTAGGTACAGGATGTAATAGTCAAATATCATTCGTGTATATAACATGCACATACAAAATACCTATTTTTTAGCCACAGGAAAGTACGAAACATGGAATAGAAACTTATGCATTAAGTAAACTAAAGTAAATGCTTCTGTTGAAGAAGAAGAAATTGAGACTGAGAATGGAGGATAAAGGATAAAAACGGGAAAAAATAAAGCCAAGTAAAAATAAAACAAAAACATAAAAAAACAGGACCTTGTCACAGATTAATGATGAGTGTGGATTTTGAGTTGAGTTTGAGAGACTCAATTCTGAGCCTGAGGGAAACAAACAAACAAACAAACAAAAACATTAAAAACTTTGTCCCTGCACTTAAGGAACTACAATACAATTTAGTTGAAGTTATACACATTAAATAAATAAAAGATATTATATAGCCAATGTTATATGGAAGGTACCAATGAGTACTATGACAGCTCAGATAATAGAACAAAGAAAAAAAGAACAGAAAATTTTAAGGTGAAGAAAAAGCAAAAGTAAATGTTCTTTGGTGTTTGTTAGTGATTCTTAAGATACATTCCATTGTGTAGCCATCTTTAGATATCACTTACTTTCATCATTTTTCTCAGTGGTCTGTAGAAATTAGCACAAGTTTAATCGTTTCAATTTTATCCCAGTCACCAAGGACTTTTTGGTTTATTTCTTTTCTTTGTGTATCAGAGATATGATTAAATTTTGCTTACATGAAGAAAATGTTATTGTAACCTAATTTTATTTATTTAGTTTTTTCACTGTGAACTTTACAGTGGTCAGGCTCTTTAAGGTCAGACAAAGCTAGCAAAATTTTCCGACATTAGGCAAGGTATTGCCAACTTTGGTATAGGATGTATCTATAATCTCAGAGGCTTAAAACTCACATCACAGAACAATGATGATTGCTCTGGACTTTCAGCTCTCCTCCACATGTAATTCAGAAACCCAGGTTCCTTCAATCTTGTGGCTTTGCCGTTTTGTACACTACTCCCAATTTTCTCTGGGAGTCTTTTTTCATTCCAGTGAGCAAAAAGAGAAAATGATGAAAGGTCTTAGTTGGGAAGTTTTAATGGGTCAGGACTGGAAGTAGCAGCACATAACTTCATATTCCCACCCCCATTGGCTAGAATTCAAGTCTATGGCTTTCAGAAAGGCTGGGGAGGGTAATATATCTGCATGCATGCTCAGGCACATGAGGAGATGCGTCTACCATGCAATTCCCATTTATTTATTCAGTAGCATCAATATTCATTCATAGGAAGTATAAGAAATGGGGAATGACGACGGCAAAAAGTATATTGTTGATTTAACTTGATATATTTGACATAATTAGTCAGATGTTGGATAAAGAACTTAGGTATGCCTTTGTAAAGTCTTCCTCTCAACATTCATTGATCACAAAACAAGAAAAATTGTGTGAGCAGAACAACTGAGTGAATTGGAAGGGTTGACAAGTCTCCCCCTGACAAATACCTGGTACGTAGGCAAGAAGAGCAATAATGAAGCTTTTTTTTTTTTTTTTTTGCACTGTATAATTCCTTTATTTTCTGTGTATTAGTGCTTTACCAACATACAACCATAAAGAACATGATTCAAGTACTGTACTTTTTTGCTTGGGGAGATCACAGTCTACGGCAATAATGAACTTTTTACCTGTCCCCCGTTGACTGCTTTTTTTTACTTCTCTGAGCCAATATTGAGATGTCTCAATCTTCCAGTCTTGGTTGAAGTCTCCAGTTTTTACCTCTGACTTACCTACACCTTTGAGATTTCCTTGGTCCTTTGTGTTCTAGTTGATTTCCTTAGACTTCATTTTGATCACCTTGATTTCTGTGATTTCTTCAGCCCTAATGGCACCCACATAGTTTTCTCCTAACTCATTTGAGTACACAACCAGACACCTCCTATGTAACTATATTCTGGGTGTGGTATATACTGGTATTTTAATTAACAGTATTTTTAATATTATAATTATTTATCATCATTGTTAACATTTATATTAATAACAATATTGTTCTATTGCTATCTTCATTTCAATGTGATTATGGTATACTGATAGTTGAGATTTCTCTGTGAAATTTGCACAAAATATCTGAATATTTTATACTATATTCACATGTATAGATTTGTGCTTGATGAAAAGTATGTTCAATCATTCAAATAGTTCAAATAAAAATTTAAATTTGAATCATGAAAGGAAGTTCTCCTAGAGATATCTGCTCATACATTGCCACAAGTTTAAGAATTTGTTCATCATATTTAGCAACTGTTCAAAATACTCTGGAGAGACTGAAGCTGAGTTTTCAACTCAGGCTACGAAAGTCAGTGTGACTGAATACAAACCTTGTTCTTGGGTCAGCTCAGGCAGCATGTAATGGTTGGTTCTGCTGCTTGGCATGCTGGTGCCAAATGGAAGATCCAGGTTCAATTCTGGACCCATCTAAATAGGCAGGTACAGTGGTATGCACCTGTAGTCCTTGCTACATGGGAGATAGTATGATCATGCTGTAGCAAGATCCTGTTTCAAAAAATAAAAACATAGAAGAAAAAATATTTTGCTTAGGATGACCCAGAACTAAAATGTGTCCAGTCAGGTAATCAACCAAAAATTTTAACATTTTGTCTTTGTTAGGGCTATTGTAACAAAATACCTTAGACTCAGTGGCTCATGCACAAAAGAAATTTATTTCTCACAGTTCTGGAGGCTATAAGTCCTATATCAAAATGGCAACATGACAGGTTCTGGGGAAGGTTTTCTTCTGGGTTGCAGACTACTGCCTTCTTACATCTTCATAGGGCAGAAAGAGTGAACTAGATTTCTGGCTTCTTATAAGGGCACTAATTCCATTCATGAGTGATCCAACCTCAAGACCTAATCACTTCCCAGGGTTCCCAACTCTTAATACCATCACATTGGTCATTATATTTAAACACCTTCAGGTCATATCATATTGATAATATTGGGTCATCAGAAAAGTCACGACACATTTTTTCATAGAAAAACAGAAAAATATATCATGACTTTTCTGATGACCCAATAGATTTCTGTCTGTCTTTATTCACCTATTTATGTGAACTTTTCAATAATGTATAGTGCCGTAATTTCTTTTCCTTTGCTTTTTAAAGATAAGAGATCAGCAAATTATAGCCTATGGGCCAAATTTGGCCTGCTTCCTGTTTGGGTGAATGAAATTTTATTGGAACACAGCCATAATAATTCCTGTAAATATTGTCCATGGCTGCTTTTATGAACTGCAGTATTGAGTAATGGCCTCAGAGACAATATGGCCCAAAGCCTCTAAAACTATGTGGGTCTTTATAGAGAACGTTTACTGATTTTTCCTTCAGGGACATAAAGTAAATGTGAATACATTGAAAGCACTTATATAATTCCTAACACAAAATAGATTGCCAATAAATTTTGTTTTGTAAGCTAGTTGACTGTTGCTTTTATCATCTCCTCCACCTGGAATACTTGAATGCTCAGTCATTTGTTCACTTATCCAACAAATAGTTACCATGTGCTTATTATCATTGCAAGAGGCACCATGGTTGGTGCTGGAACAAATGAAATACACACTGATTCTCTGTCTTCATGGGATTCATATTCTACTGAGATGGGGAGATAAGATAGGCAAACAAAGAAATGTATAAAATCTTGCCTCCTCATGATTCACCTTATGAAGTTTAAAAATCAGGATACAAGTTTTCTTCTTCTCTAATTCCAACTCATCCTCTAAGGTCTTACTGAAGCCTAACTCCCTTCATGAGATCATTCTTGAGCTCCAATTTATCTTTACATCTGTCCTACCTTTTTAACTCATATTTCTTACTTTTAAGGCATTTGTGTCATTCTACTTTGAATTAGAGTTCTTTGTAAAAGTATTTTTTTTTCTCACCATGGTTTATGATCCCATTGGTGACAAGGGCAATGTGGTAAGTTTTTGTTTGTCAATAGCAACACACATAGTACTTGACAATTGCTAGGAAATTGGTAAATACAGTCATGTGCCATATAACAATGTTTCGGTCAGTGGTAGACCACATATCTGATAGTGGTCTCATAAGATTATAATAGAGAAAAAAACAATTTCCATCATCTGGTGGTTGGGATGGCAAACAGCTTTAACCTGGGTGTGGATCTAGATGCTATTGAGAAGCTCCTAAAAGTGGTTTCTGAGGAAATCACTAATGAGGAGTTGCTGGAACTGGAACAGGAATGCACAGCTGAAGAAGAGACATGAGGAAAGGAAACTGTAGGAGAAAAAAACAAAATAACCCATAGGAAAATACACAGTGAACAGTTTAGAAGAAGCTTTTGTATATCCCAACAAGCTCCTTAAAAAGTTTGAGAATGTAGACCCTGATGATGAAAGGTTTTCATTAGTAAAGAGGAATATTCGTGGTATATTATCTGCTCATAAGCAAATCTTTGACCAAAACAAAACAAAACTAAGTAAATCACAAACGTACTTTTTTTTTTTTTTGAACGTACTTTTGAAAAGAAGAACCTCAGGAAGGTCCTTTAGGAAGTATCCCTAGAAGACCGTGTTGCCATAGGAGGTGACAGCTTCATATGTATTATGGTCTCTAAAAACCTTCTAGTGGGACAAGATATAGAAGATTGTGGTATTAATGATCCTGACCCTGTGTAGGACTAAGCTTATATGTGTGTTTGTGCCTTAGTTTTTCATACAAAAAATGTTTAAAAGGTAAAAAAAAAAGTTTAAAATACAAAAAAGCTTACAGCATGACAATATAAAGAAAGAAAATATTCTTCTACAGCCATACAATGTGTTTGTTTTTCAAGCTAAGTGCTATTACGAAATGGTCAAAAAGTTAAAAAAAAAAGTGTAAATTTCTAAAGTAAAAAAGTTACAATAAGGTTAATTTATTATTTGGGAAGGCAAAATATTCTTTATAAAGTTAGTTTAGCCTGAATGTTCAGTATTTCTAAAGATTACAGTAGAGTACAGGAATATCCTAGGCCTTCACATTCACTTATCATTCACTTACCCAGAGCAACTCCCAGTACTATTAACTCTTTTCATGGTAAATGCTCTGTATAGGTACATACATTTTTCATTCTTTTAATATTTTTACTTTTTTTCTCTATGTTTAGATATACTTACATAAATACCACTGTGTTAAAATTGCTTACAGTGTCCAGTAAAGTAACAGGCTGTACAGGTTCATAGCCTCAGAGTAATAGCCTATACCATAGGGGTATAGGAGGCTATGCCATCTGGGTTTGTGTAAGTACACTTTAAGATCTCGACAGGAGAATGGGGGAGAAGGGATCGTGGCATGGCTATCCCCTGTGGGGGAGTGGTGGTGGTGATTTCTTGCTTTCTGTCTTTCTGTCTCTCTCTGTCTTTCTGGCAAGTGCATGCACCCTATAGCAAAAATCTCTCTCAAAAAAAAAAAAAAAAAAAAGATGGTCCCATAACAAAACTGATATGAAAATAAGGAAAAATCACCTTAATTGATTATATCCCCAATTTTCTCCATTAAAAGAAAAAAGTTTAAGCCATCAACCCAATAAAGGGAGAGAGAGGGTTGCACAAGTAGTTACTAAATTAAGCAATTAAACAAGAAAACGAGAAATTTTTGGCCTTTTTTTTTTTACCTCCTTCTCCCTACACACACACACCCACTCATTCCTTTGAGTTCATGGGCTTTCTGTTTAGAAAGAAACTAGTGTTAGAGATTGCATTAATCAGCACTTAAAGATCAGCCAATTTCTCTCATGTATTGGATGAATGGGGTTATTCATAAAAAGGCACCTGGCCAGGAAATGAAGAGTTGTGGTTAACAGCACCAGGCTACCCCCTGAGAGTGGAAGGAAAATCCGTCATCAGAGCAAATGAGCATCAGTTGGGGTGAGGGAAGGGGCCAAAGGTGCTAGTAGAAGGTGAACAAGAAGGAAATGAAGAGTTGAGACCTATTACCAATTAGCACAATCTTCAGGGCAAAGCCATTGACAAAGCTGGGCTGTCAGTCCTAAGCATTCTGCATTACACTCATCACATAGCCTTCCATGAAAACGTCCCATCTAAATGAACCTTGACCTGGAAGAAGTAAATTTTGTTATTGTCCCATTTTTATCAGTATTATCAAAGTTCTCCACCATTTCTCAGTCCTAGGAAGTAAAAGCCAGTATTTGAAGTTCTGTAATGTTAATAAGAAACAAGATTCCTGGGACCAGCCATTGGCGTATGTTGCTGGACTCCCATGTAGTCAACTGTGGTTCAAGTCCTGATGGCTTAAACTCACTCCAGTCATGTGTGCATGCATGCCCAAGATCCTGTGAGGAGAATGGAGGAGAAGAGATAGTGGTGTGGCTATCCCCTGGGGGTGGGGGGTGATTTCTCACTTTCTGTCTCTCTGTCTGTCTCTGTCTCTCTGGCGAGCACACGTGCCCTATAGCAAAAACCTCTCAAAAAAAAAAAAAAAAGATTCCTAGATACCCTTAGCTTTTCTCTCAGGACATCCAAGTTTCACTGAAATAGAAATCTGGAATTTTTCATTTACTCTGGGGTTTTTAATATACTGAGAACAAGGTGGCAGCCAACTTGCTGCGAGCAAGATTTTTTTCTTTAGCCACAAGGGAAGACCTTCTTTTGAACTCAGGAAAGCTTCATAGAATGACCTGAATTTGCTTCCTTCTGTGCTACAATCACACGTCCTTATACAAAGAATCAAGGACTCCCATCCCTCGGAAGTCAGGCCATGTTTGTGAGGTCCTCTGCTCTGGAACAACCTGATGACACATGGTAGAGGATCACCTCTTGGGGCAGTTAATGCAGCCAGTGGTCAGGCACTGGGCTTGCTTGTCCTGTCAGTTTCCATTCATATGTATGCCAAGTCTTTCACATAAGAACCATACTTCCAACACTTGTGCATATCTGTCAGTTGAGGCTGATTCCATTCCTACGATCCTGTGTCCATTTTTCTATTACAATCCTTGTTGTCCAGTTAAACCAGTAAGAAAAAAATGTGATCTTTGGGAAGCAAAAACAAATCTATATCCACCCTTAATGAACTTGTGGTTGCCTACAATAACAATAAAAATACAACATTGTTAAAATAATGATAATGACAATAAAAATCACCTACTGTAAATATACATAAACCTTTATATTAATATCACCAATACAATGACAGCTCTCATTTATAGAGTATTTACTATGTGCCTGGCATTATGCTAAGAACTTTGAAAGTATAAAATATTCCAATGATAGTGAGGTAACTACTAATATCATCCCCATTTTACAGATAAAAAAAGGGAGTTTAGGTTAAATAAATTTTCTAAAGACTCATAACCAGCAAGAGGCAGGGTCTTCAAACCTAATTCTAAAACTCACGCTCCATTGCTTCAGTTCACACAGCTAAAATGTGAAGAAATGGAGGCTCAAACCCAGGCAAGCTGACTCAAAGGCCTCACTTTGTTCACTGCACTATGTTTATATTTTTGTCTGAACTCAAACATATTTCTTGTAGATGTGCTATCTCTTCATGGGAACAGGTGGGAGATTTGTAGTCCATTGCTTAGTAGCTATCGGTCCTACCATGTAGATTAGTTACATGCATTTATGAGGGAATGATGCTGTGTGTTTTTTTTTTCAGAGGTTTTTGCTATAGGGCGCGTGTGCTCGCCAGGCAGAGAGAGAGAGACAGAGAGACAGAAAGTGAGAAATCACCCCCCAGGGGGGATGGTCACACCTCAATCCCTTCTCCTCCATTCTCCTCTTGGGATCTTGGGCACGCACACACACGCGCCCGGTGTGAGTTTTAAGCCACTGGGTCCGGGACTCGAACCGCGGTCAACTACATGGGAGTCCAGCGACATAGCCATTACGCTAACTGCTGGTTCCCGACATAGAACAATTTTTTAAAATTTTACCCTCATTGTTTGTCATAAGCAGTGGTGGGAAGATGGCAGTTATGTCTATCTCAAAGACTACCAAGTTGTACCAACCATTTTTAGCCTTGTGTAACAATGTATCCAACTCTAAGTGGAAAAAGAGTGAAAAACAATCCATGGAGTGATATCCTGTCAATTCTGTCTTGCGTGAAATGATGAACTTGTTAACACCAGGTACAATTCTAAACAAATGCAAGCTGTGTTCTATGACTTTTCAAACATATCTAAAATGTTTTATATTTTGGGCTAGTGTAGCCTGGATATATACTAAAAGAATTTAAAAGCAAGAGAGTTCTCATCTTTCTTTATATTGAATGTGAGGAAACAACAGAGAGAGTTTGCAATTTTTGACAAAAGTTAGAAATAGTCAAATGCATTTTTACTTGAAATGGGATTAGTCAACAGACAGGTTTTCTATTTAGCTCAGAGAAGGGGTTTACAATACAGTATCTGGAACAAAGGAATTTTAGATCCAAGTGAACTTCTTCATAATTTTCCTTTAATATTAGTAAGATGAATACTTTCTGACTTAATAGTTTCCATTTTCAAAGAGGTGACTTACATTACCTTGTTCCATAGCATTTGCCAGGTTATTTAGCTCAAGTCTTGATTTAAATCTAAAATTCCACAGAATGAATGAAATGTAGGCTCTGGGCAAATAATGAAGTAGGACTCTTTAGAGACTGAATTCAGGCTCCTGGTTCTCCATCTTTGTTTCTATGTCCTGTTCTTTGTAAGTTTGTTGGCTTGCAAGCTGAGGCACACAGGCCCTTGAGGTACTGGTGTGTGTAGTAGTCATTAGGTCAATGACTATTTCTCACAATCTTCCAGACACATTGATTGTACTTCCTGGTTTCCTTGGAATTTGGTGGGGCCATGTGACTGGTTCTGCCCAATGAGCTATGTTTGGAAGAGTGTGTGTGTGTGTGTGTGTGTGTGTGTGTGTGTGTGTGAGACTTCCTGTTATCGCTGCATTGACTCATCTCCAGAGCTCTTGCCCTGTACCATGCAGGGGAACCAATGAGTTTTATACTACTGTTATAATAGCCTGATTACTTGGATAAAGGTGTCTTTAAAAAGAGCTGACACAAAGGATTGTGTATTGTAGCATAGCGAGAGATTGATTTTTAAAAATTGTTTTAAATTACTGAGATATGAAGGTTTTCTATGACTATAATGTAAGTAATCTATTGTGAGGTCAGTGTTACTTGATAGAATAAAGTATGGAATAGCCAAACCCTAGAATCACCAAGATATTCCTAAAGAAAAATAAAATGAAGGAATGGGGAGACTTTCTTTAATGTTAAGCTTTAATATAAAGCTGTAGTAATTAAGATAGTGTAGTATTGTTAATGTGATAGGTAAAATAAACAATGAAATAAAAATGAACTTTCAGAGGCAGCCCTAAGCATATTGGACAATTCTATTGTATTTTATATAGATAGTGTAGCCTATCACTAAGGAAAAAGAGAATGGTCAAGAAATGCTGTTGGGAATGTTGGAGTTCCATATTGGGAAAAATGTGAATTTAGCTCCCTAATGCATACAATTCCCTAACAGAAATCAATTCCCAAGTTGACTAATGAGCTAGATGCACAAGGCAAAATTTTAAAACTTCATTGGAAGTTTAGAGCATAGAAAGAATTGTTAAAAGAGGGAAGACTGATAAGTTAGCATGACATTAAAATTAGCACATCAAAGCCTATATAAAAATACAAAAACATAAGCCACACCCAATACATGCAATCTTCAAAGTATTAAAACATGATGAGAAAAATGATAGACAATAATGAAATGAAAAATATTTCATTTCATAGGCAAAAGATCATAGTCATTTTCCAGAAGAGAAAAAACAAAATGCCAGATGGATATGAGAAAAAATATGTCATTAATTATCAGAAGAATGCAAAATTAAATATACATTAAAAACTCAAAAATTAAGAAGTCTGACAAAACCAAATGTAGGTGTCAACGTGGATCAGTGGAGATTCTCATGTACACCTTATAAGAAAGTGTAAGTTGGTACAATTCATTTGGAAAGCAATTACACACTTTCTTGTAGAGATACGTATTTCATAACTCTACAACTGAGCTATTTCACTCACAGGTATCATGAAGAAATACTCTAAATATGCATCTAAATCACATGTGATAATGTTCATAGCAGCTTTGTTGACAATAGTAAAAATTCTGAAACAATCAAAATACCCAATGATAAGAATACACATAATTGTGGAGTATCTTTTAAGTGGAATATTATACATAAATAAAAATAAACTTTATATTCAGGTCTAATTCTGAATGGATCTTTGAAAAGTAACATAGGATGAGAAAAAATGCTATGGAATAATCCACACAAAATAGTCCTATTTTAATGCTTTAAAAGAACAAATAAACAATATGTTGAGAACAAAGCTGGGGAAAGAACTAGGGAAGGGGCATATGTTGATCAATGATTTTGGTAAGACTGACTTGTAAGTGGGTGCTAGGTCCAAAGGTGTTCATTTAATTGTTATACTTACAACTTTATGTATAAATCACATATGCAAAACATATATTTTTCTCTAAAGCCTTCAAGTAAGTGTCAAATGAAGTTTGAACAAAATTTGCTTTTTTTTTTTTAAATTGCTATAGGGTACATGTGCTTGGTAGGGAGAGAAAGAAAGAGAGGGAAATGGGGAACAAGTGAGAGAGAGAGAGAGAGAGAGAGAAGAAAGAAAATGAGAAAGCATCCCTTGGGGGATGACCATGCTACAGTCCCTTCTCCCTCATTCTCCTCTTGAGATTTTGGGCACATATGCAAATGTACCCTGAGTCCCTGAGTGTTTTTCAAGACACTTGGTCTCGAACTTGAACCACGCAGTTGGACTTGAGGGATCCAGTTGCCTTAATCACCACACCACCTGGTTGGCCCCCATAGATATTTTTCATTGGAAATCTCTTATAACAAAAAAATCTCACCTATGGTAAAACTAGAACCCAAGTCAGTTAGTCCAGTTCCAGATTCCATGCTCCTGAGCACCACACCTTTAATTTTATATGCTAGTTTTCTATCTGATGCAATAACTCTATCTTTGCTTTTAATAAAGTCTTTATTAAAGACATGTATAATGTATGTATGCTTCTAACATGTATGATACTAAACGTAATGAGATATATGTTTTTGCCCAGATTGTCACCAGGTATTAGGTTTGTTCTATCTGATCCTAGAGTCATGTAAGTAAAACTAATATAGTATATTGGGCAAGTTTTAGAGGTACAGTATAGCCTGGTTTCTTTTTCAAAAGTTAATTAAATTTAATTTTTCATTGTATATGTAATACAATTATATGATTCAAAACTCTAAAAATATAAAAACAGGAGATACAATGTAAAATGTCTCCCTCTTGTATTATTCACCCAACTACCTGAATTCTCTCTCCCATGTAATCAACCTTATCATTTATCTTCATGTCAGGCAGTGTTTAACACTTCATTTAATATAACAATTCAATGGGGTGGATTTTTACTATCATTTCCATTTTGCAGTTGAGGAAACTGAGGTTTACAATCAAATAACTGTACAACACATCTGATATTTGGTTCTATAGTGTCTGATTCTAGACCTCTTTCTCTTAACTACTATAATGTATTATCTAAGTATAGAATATTTTTATTATGCCCAAGAGAAAACCTGTACCACTAGTCACTCCTAATACTCCCCTGCTCTTCCCCACCTAGAACTCAGTCATATTCTGGCCTTTTGACATGAATTGACTCATACAATACTTAGTCTGTCTGTCTCTCTCTCTAATAGAGATTTTTGCTAAAGGATCCAAGCACTTGCTGGAAAGATGGAGAGAGAGAAAGCAAGAAATCACTCCCCAAGGGCATGGCCATGCCACAATCTCCCTCCATTCTCCTCTTGGGATCTTAGGCACACAGGCACATGCACCCAGCATGAGCTCAAGCCAACAGGTCTGGGACTTGAACCATGGTCAGCCATGTGGGAGTCCAGTGCCTTACCCACTATGCCACTTGCTGGTCCCACAATACATAGCTTTTATTTTTGAAGAATTATTTTACTTAACTTTATTTATTTACTTAGAGAGATTTTTTGCTATAGGGTGTGTGCACTCACTGGAGAGACAGAGAGAGACAGAGAGACAGAAAGTAAGAAATCACCCCTCAGGGGTATGGCCATGCCACAATCCCTTCTACTTCATTCTCCTCTCGAGATCTTGGTCACACATGTACACGTGCCTGGCATAAGTTGTTTTTTATTTATTTATTTATTTTTTAAGTCACTGGGTCTGAAATTCGAACCACAGTTGACAAAGTGAGAGTTTAGCGACACAGCCATTATGCCGTCTGCTAGTCCCTATTTATTTATTTTTAATTTGACAAGAGAGGGACAGAGTGAGTGAGCGAGAGAAAGAGAACAAATAAGCTGCCAGGTCCAGGACTTGTACCGTAGTTGGCCATGTGGGAGTCCAGTGTCCTTAAACACCATGCCACCTGACAGCCCCTATATAGCTTTTCATACTAATTTTTTTGTTGTTTAATATGTTTTCAAAGTTTATGTCGTGGCATTATCTATATTTCACTCCTTTTTGTGACTGAATAATCCACTGTACAAGTATGTCACATTGATAGAGATTTGTGTTATTTCTGTTTTGTGGTTATTGGGGATATTGCTCCTGTGATTGTTCACATACAGATTTTTGTGTGGACATGTTTTGGTTTTATACCTAGAAGTGGACTTGCTGGCTACAAGGTAACTTAATATTTAATCTTTGAAGGAATTTTCAGACTGTTTTCCACAGTGGCTGCAGCATCTTACATTCATACCAGCAATATACGAGGGCTCCAATTTATCCATATCCTTCCCAGGAACTATTGTTGCTTTTTGTATTATAGCCATCCTGCTGTGGGAAATGCTAATCTCACAGTTATGATTCACTTTTCTTTTCCTACATGTTAATTGATCAGTGATGTATCTTCCTTAGAGAAATGTCTATTAAAGCCGTTTGATCTTTTAAAAACTGAGTTGTCTGTGTGTGTGTGTATGTGTGCATGTGTGTGTGCATGTATACATGTGCACACATGCCTGTGTGTGTATGGTGTTGTTTTTAGATAGGTTTCACTCTGTAGAAATCCTCCTGCCTCAGCATCATGAGTATCTGGGATGACGGGTGTGAGACACCGTGTCTCGCTCTATCAGACAGTTTCTTACGGTGGTGCCCATGCTGGCTATGGTTATTTCCTGCCTCAGCCTCTGTCTGGTTGGACCACACCCAGCTTTTTGGATGGGTTGATAAGTACATTCAGGTCTCCCATGGGCCTCAGCCTTCAGAGCAGCAGCATGCTACCATATCTGGGACTAAGTGATTGTTTTTTTTTTTTTCCCTTAGATTTTTTTTTTTTTTCTATAGAGCACGTGTACTCACTGGAGAGACAGAGAGAAGTCACAAAATCACCCTCTCTCCTTCCCCCCAAGGGAGGATGGCCATGCCACAATTCCTTATTCTCCATTTCCCTCTCAGGATTTTGGGCACACATACAAATGTTCCTGGTGTGAGTTTCAAGCCACTGGGTCTAGGACTGTAACCGTGGTTGGCCACATGGTAGTCCAGTGCCTTAATCACTACGCCACCTGCTGGCCCCTTGAGTCATTTTTTCCCTAATAGTTTTTCTTAACTTTGAAATTCAGGGGCAGGTGTTGGGATTTTTGTTCCTCCTTTTCCAAAAAACACTGAGAAAAATAATTCAATTTGGTATACTTTCTCCTGTCACCAGTTCTGCACTCTATAGATCTGCCTTTGTTAGAACATAAAAACAAAACAAAACAAAAAACCCACTCTACATATTTCTATAGCAATGAGTGCCTAGTAGATCAGAAAAACAGAATCCTTAAAATTCTTTCTTGACTAAGCAAGACCATTTCCAAGGCCTTTCTCTATCCAACTAGACTTGGCTTCTCTACTTCCATCGCAATGTAGGGGTTTTCTGTTGGATAAACCAGTCTGTTTCATTTTGAAAAGACCAGCTATTACCTTGGCTCAGTGCTCTTCATCGCCTCCAGAGATGTCTTCTTGAACTTTAAGGTTGTGCTTGTGTGCTGAGTGTAACCTGTGGGCTTGGAAGTTTGCACATTCACATTCATTTCTCTTATTGTTCAGTTAAACTCTCATGTTTCTTTTTCAAAAAAGTAGATAATCTAGCTTTTTTTTATAGCTTTGATACTCTCTGCATGCCATCAAATTTTCTTTTTCACAGACACAGTGAATAGCAAGACATTTGAAACTTTAGAGAAAATACATTAAAATAAAGTGTAAGGAAGTTTAAAAAAGATTCACTTAGGCTAAATGGATCTGCACAGTGTTAGCTGAATTACAACCCACCCTGGTGAGCACATCAGGGTGCCAGTCAGAACACTGAAGCATCGCCGAAATTTGTGGGCCATCAGTAAAGGTTCAGCTTCACTATAGTGTAAAAGTGGGGGAGCATCCCAAGCTTAATAAAAGTAATGCTAGGGCCACCTATCTTAGAATTTGTGAAGCTTGTTTGCAACGGAGGAGGTTTATCATACCTATTTTGCGAAGTTTTTCCCTTCTAGCTACCTGCAGGATACATTTACTTCTTTCATAATAAATCTCAGCCAGTTTATTAGGATAAAGAAAAGCCAACTGAGTGGCACTGGAATAAATTCCTTTAAGAGGAGAGAAGATATTCTACATGTATGATTTATGATTGTTCATCATGAAAGATTACAATACTGGCCTTAAGCAAGCCTCCATGTTCTGGTTAAGATTTCAGAAGAGTCTAATAGCAAATACAGCAGCGGGTTCACTGGGAAGCATTTCCTTAAATGGTTGAACTTCCTCTGCTAGGCCTTCAGTAAGGAGCAGGAAGGCACAGACCAGGCAGGAATAGAACAGAGCCTATTTTGCTTGTCAGAGATCTCCCTCCAGGCCAGGTGCTGGGCTAGCACTTAGCAGATGTGGAAAAAGAAAAGTGAAAGGCATGTTTTCCCTTCTTTTAAATACTGTATATATTTAAGGTATACATGATGTTTTGTTATAATACACATAGTGAAGTGATTGCCGTATTTTTCTCTTCACAGTTTTTCTTAGGTCACAATTAGAGTTGAATTACTGTTATAAGTCTCGATGGATTTAACCCGAGTAATGATGGGAATTTAAAGCAGTAGGCAAGTGTATTACCTGTTATAAAGAGAGGAGGTAAAGAATATTAACTAATTAATTACTATACAATGGCAACCAAGATAGAACTTCAGCTAGGTGGGGAAAATGTCCTTTTAAAACTTATGTCTAGATACCCAGGAGCAGAAGTGCTGGATCATGCAGTAGTTCTATTTGTAGGTCTTTGAGGAACATCCATATTGTTCTCCACAGTGGCTGAACCAATTTACATTCCCACCAACCATGTAAGAGAGTTTCTTTTTTACCACAATCTTGCCAGCACTTATCATTTTTTGTTTCTTTTAATCTTCGCCATTCAGACTGGGGTTAGGTGATATCTCATTGTGATTTGATCTGCATCTCCTTTATGATGAGGGATATTGAGCATTTTTCATATGTTTTCTGGCTGTATGTTTTCATTATAGAGTTGTCTATTCAGTTTATTTTCCCATCTTTTAATTGGGTTAATCTTTTTTTTTTTTCTTTTTCTTTTCCAGGTAAACCACTTCAGTTTCCTGTGTATTCTGGTTATCAGTCCCCTAACTGGGGTATAGTTTACAAAAATAATCTCCCATTCCAAGGGTTGTCAATTCATGCTAATTACTGTGTCTTTTGCTGTGCAAAAATTTCTTAATCTGATGTAATCCCACTTGTCTAGTTTTGTGATTATTGCCTGTGCTTTGGTGGTCTTATTTAAGAAGTCTTTATCTACTCCAATATCTCCCAGAGTTTCCCCAGTGTTCTCCACCAGTGGTTTTATAGTTCGAGGTCTTAGTTTTAGATCTTTGATCCACTTTGAGTTGCTATTTGTTAGTGGTGAGAGATAGAGATTCAGATTCATCTTTCTGTAGGTAGATACCCAGTTTTTCCAGCACCACTTGCTAAAAAGATTTTATTTTCCCACTGGATTGCTTATTACCTTTTGTCAACATCAGTTGGCTGTACGTTTTGGGGTTTATTTCTGGGGTCTCTGTTCCATTGGCCAACATACCTGTTTTTCTGCAGATACCATGCTGTTTTGATTATTGCAGAGAGTGAGATGCTGCCTGCTCCACTCTTCTTGCACAGGATTGCTTTGGCAACACATGGTCTTTTATGATTCAAGACAAATTCTGACTGTCTTTTCTAGATCTGTGATCCAGAAATTCCACTTCTGGGTATCTATCCAAAGGATAGGAGAACACTTAGTCAGAAAAGTGCTTGCACATGTATGTATGTTTCTTGTGGCATTATTCACAATTGCTAAAATCTGAGCCAATCCAAATGTCCATAAACAGATGAATGAATTGGGAAAGTGTCACACATATACTCCATGACATACTACTCAGCCATAAAAAACAACAAGACCCTGGCATTTGCTAGAAAGTGGATGAATATGGAGGATTTACTGCTGAGTGAAATAAGCCAAGCTATGTCTCCACTTAACATATTCTGACTGTCCACTCTCTGTGGTGGAAAATGAAAGATGAAAGGACAAAGAAGCATTGAAAATGGTTATAGATACTGGAGACAATGTGAGAAGAGTGTGGGAGAATGGAAAGAGTATAAGGAAAGAAATTAAGGAGGAAAATAGGCAAGATATTTATGGGACACAGAAATGGGTTATTATCTGTTGATGATAATGTGTTTTGTATCCTCAACTGGACCGGTGTGAAGTGTAGTCATGTTGGATAAATTCAACTTAAAAGCTAAAGGATGTATAGTGATTAAATGCATAAAATAAGATAAAATAAAGCATCTCAGAATACATGATATGATCCTGTCTACATAAACTATAAAAATCTATGTATGTGAATAGTAAAATTTTAAAAATAACAGGCTTGAAGGAATTTCCACTGTTAAGAAATGAATTTTTTACAAAATAAAAAAAGTTTATATCTATACATATTCTGGAATATTAAATTAAAATCTTCATTGCATTATTTGCTGAAAAGAATAAACTCTCCTGTGATGGTTTAAATACAAATACTTATTGTCATCTCTTATGAACTATAATCATTAACCAGCAGGGTATGATTATTGCAAGATTTTACATTTATTTACAAAAAGTATTTATTGCAAGTTCATAAAGAAAATATAGCTTATAAGGAAATGTTATAAAGGGGCTAGATGTGGTACAGTGGTAAAAACATGATACTCTGCAAGGCAGGCCCACATGAGAAGGTTACTGGTTCATGTCCAGAGATTTCTTGTGTATCCTGGGCCTCTGTGTGCTCATGATTTGGGGCTGGCTGAAGCTGGGGATGGATCATGGCATCCAGACCCTATCAGTGATACGGTATCTCTGTCTCGCTCTCCTCCCTCTCTCACTCATAGAATAAATAAATATTAGATTGTTGGAAAAGTGACCTAAAAATGTGATGCATTTTTGCATAGAAAAATACGTCATGACTTTTCTGATGACCCAATATTTAAAGGGCTATACAAATGGAATTAATTCACCTCAATTTTAATGTACTTACTGTAATAATTACCTTATTATTTATGGTATTGTCAACTTTATTCTGTCACCTTAGTATATATAGGCAAGGATTGTTCGCTTGTTAGTAGAAAGCATTAATGTCTTGTATTTTGGCTTTTCTTCCTATGCCTCCTGACCCAAACAAATTTATGACTCAAATATATTAATTTATAACTGCATTGTGAAATTTGCCATTTTCACGTCATGCACATTATTGTTTTTAGTCCTCATAAAACCTCTGAGAGATAAAGGACATTATTGTCAAGTAAACATTCTCTCAAGAAAACTGAGCTTAAGCAACTTGTCCAATGGGATGCAGATGTTGTTAGAAGCAGGAATCAAACCCAGATTTGTCTTTCCTAGTGTCTCAGCTGTTTTCATGTGTTATCCCTGCCTTTAACAGCTAGAGAGTTCTAGCTGCTAAAGCTCTCTACAGGAAAGGTTCTTGTACTCTTAATTTCTTTTCCCAGGTTATGAGTCCTTCAAAAATTATGAAAGCACAGCTTAGATAAGGCACATAGGTGACAGAAAGGTGATTGCTAGTGCTTCTGCTACTTCTGGAAGTCCAGCAGAATTTAAGATCTGTTTACAGACACTTTTGGTTCATGACTATGTTGGGTGGTCTTGCTGGGGCAATCATTCAGGGCAGTTATTCAGTAGACAGTTTCTACAATTTAATTCCTAGAAAGAATTCATATTTTCCTTCTTAAATCCTGTCTTCTTAGCGTCCTGCCTCTCTATCACTTAGTGCCCAATCCCAGTATCATTGCTTTTGATTATTTACTTATTTTCTCTTGCCTAAACTATTGTTTCCTCATCAGTTTTTCTACTCTACATATCTATCCTATCACTGATTTTTCTTACAGTCAGAAATCATATTATTTCCCCTGCCTAAAATCTTTCAATGCCTTGGGATCTTGGGCACACATGCACATGCATCTGGAGTGAGTTTAAGCCACTGGGTCTGGGACTTGAACTGTGGTCGATGACATGGGAGTCCAACAACATAGCCATTATGCCAACACTGCTGGTTCCATTATTTAATATTTTATGTCTTTCTTCATGTTTTGTCTCCTTCCTGGAATACCTCCAGACTGACCATTTCTGTCCACCTCACAGTTTACCACTGTCACAGTTTACCAATGTCCTCTCAGAACTTCTTTTGCTCATTTTCTGACACTTAGAGGAGGCTAAGGAATAAAGTTGGTGTTAAGAATGAAATAGAAATGAGTGGTAAAGAGAGCAGCCTAGGGGCATTCAATCTCTCATATCTCAGATCTACTTTTTACTCACCAGTAGACCCTGGCAAAGTTAACTAACTTTCCTGAGCTAAGTACCTTTTAATTTATGAAATGGGGAAAATAAAAGTGATATTACCTTACCTGATAGAGCTCTTCTACATATTATGTGAAATAATGCATGTAAAGTGCTTAATATACTGCTTAGCATACAGTAAATCCTCTCTCTATATATATTACTATAGATTATCACTAATACAAAAAAAATCTAATTTTAAATGCCTCTAAATCTGTCATTCTGGAGCACTGAAATGACTCCACAAGAGGAAGTTTCCACACCTGACCTAATGAGATAGGTAGTATGTTGTTGTAAATATTGTATAAATTATAATACTTTCAGGAAGGGCCAGCAGGTGGTATGGTGGTTAGGGTACTGGACTTCCATATGGCTGACTGTGATTTGAGTACTGGATCCAGTGGCTTGCAAATCATGCTGGATACATGTACGTGCATGCCCCAAATCCTAAGATGAGAATGGAGGAGAAGGGATTGTGGTGTGGTAATTCCCACTGGGAGGCGATTTCTCACTTTCCTTCTCTCTCTCTGTTTCCACAGCAAACACATGCACCCTATGACAAAACCAAAAAAAAAAAAAAAAAAAATTACTCTCAGGCAATGCATACAAGGTATATATGAAACATAAATAATTTCATGGTTACTCTTCAGTTTTATCCTCAAGATATGTCATTATGTATATCCAAATACTCTAAAATCCAAAAACATGTGAAATCTGAAACACTTCTGGTCCCATACATTTTGGATAAGGGATATGCAACCTGTAGTAAGTGTTGTTATAGCTAGTGTTAGAACAAAGTGTTCTCTCTCTTTTCTTATCTATAGTGATTTTTTCACTTTTTGTTTAGTCTTTAGGCTTATGTATCACTGATAGTGGGCTAATGTAGGGGCCAGCTGAATCTGAGCCAACACAGTGGTGACCTTTAGCACGTGCAGAAATAAGGTTCTATGGGCTGTCATTTTGCAAGGCTAAGTAATGCCATTAACATTTAAGTACGCTAGCTGCCTCTGTTGAAATTGCAGAGCAGTGCCCTGTTAAAGGAAGCCACATATGTTAATCAGAAAAGGCTCAAGAAGGTAAGATAAAACTTACATAGGACTACATGGTGCCAGATGTCTTCACATCTTCAGCTGATTAACATCTGAAAACAACTGACTTTGTATTCCACTTTCCCTTCCTCCCTCTTTTGCCTTTTAAAAGAATGAACCTGGACCTTGCTTGGGGCTGTGGCTGCCTCTATCAGTGGAGTTAGGACCACCTGATCCTCATTTTTCTCTATTGTGTGTTTTTGTGCATTTATTTTCATGTTTATGTTTTAATCCACAGCCACCCACACTCAGACCAGGCATTCAACTGTGTGGGTCATGGCAAGTGGTGTCCAAACGTGAGGCATGAGTATGGGGAACTATAGAGAGTCAGGCAAGTGGACACTCCTTGAATCCAACTGGAGGTGATAGATTAAGGTGAGGAACTAATAAAGTAAGGAACTAATAGAGTAAGAGAAGTAGTGGATTCGATTAGAGTCAGGTGTAAAACATGGGAACACAATTGTCTAAGAGAGAGATATGTATGTCCAAATGTTGTTTTATATGTTAAAAGCTAGGGGAGGCAAAGTTAGTATTGAACAGCTACATCATTTCCTGGATTTTGTGCAGGAAACATGCTCCTGGTTCCTGGAGCAGGGAACAGTTAATAAAGAGACCTGGGAAAAGGTTGGAGAACAAATCAGGAAACAATATATAACAGAGGGTCCTAATTTTTTCCTTCTCCCTGTGGAATCTAATTAAGGAGTGCTTGGGACAAAACCCTCTGGAAGAACCTGGAGCTGGCTTGCTAACTTGACTTAAAAATACCCTGGAGGGGTATACCTACCTCCTACCTAAGAAGTCAGTGTCTGTAACTAAAGATAAGGATAGAGAGGTGGGACCTAATAATGAAAAGGACACCCTATAGAACCACATTCTGCATGTGCTAAAGGTCACCATTGTGTTTGCTCAGATTCGCTGCTCCCTAGAGGCTAATTTTGAGACCATTTCCCTTTCCTTAATATTCTTTTGGCTCATCTAACAGATTGACTACCATTTTTTAATGGCTTACCTTCCCCCCTTACTTTGGTTGTCTGAGACATTTAAATAACTTAAATCATAGTAAACATACTTTGAAGAACATTTTTATTTAATTGCAATGATATTAAAATATTTAAGATATTACATTGCATGAGGAGATGGGCCAGTGAGGATGTTTTTCCATTACTGGAAATCTAATACATTGTAACACAAAATACTTTTGATGGTCTCAAGCACTAAATTACTAAGTGGGTGTATTATAGTAAGGATATATGTAACAAGAGCATTCTATATGCAGTTCAGCTCACTCAGCACAATTGCTCCAAGAAGCTGCAATATTTTTCTCTTATTAACAGACTGACCTCATATTTTTATGGGAAAATTGATAAACATTCCTTCGTGGTGTCCTCTTAAGATGCATATGAATTGTATTTTAAAGTGAGTAGCCAGTAACCTCATTTCATTTCTCTCGGTGTGTCTCTGACCCAGCTCTTTAAAGAAATGCAACATCAGCATCTCTCTCATCTTTTCTTCAGTTCGCCTGAGATCTAAGCAAAAGTCCCCCAAAATCCATTGGCAAAGTAGGGAGTGGCAAGACCCTAGTTATCTTTATTTGTCTTTAATATAGGCCTGGATTGACATGCTTTGTCTGCCCTTGGAACACAGCCGTCAGAGAGCATGCAAAAGCAGATGCGAGGATGCCCAGGGATTAGAAGCATCGTGGACAATATGAGGGACCCAGGTCCTAGTTTTGGTTCTATTTGTTGTATGACCTGGGTTAAGTCCCTTGTCCTTTCTAGGGCTCCTTTTTCTCTTCTATAAAATGAGAGGCTTTTACTAGATGATATCTGAGATTTGTAACACAGGTTTAACTTATGGCCTAAAGGTGACTTTAGTATTTTAAGGTCATTATGTGACTGAATTGCTCACAATTTTCTCTGTTTGAACTTTTTAAAGATAGTGGATGCTGTTTCACTAAGGATCTTGCTAATTGCAAGGGACAGAAATCCATGAGAGTAGCTCATAAAAAGGGAGGCAATTTAAGGACTACCATGGACTATCCTGAAGGAATCCTGGAATAGGAAATGAAGTTCTCCTAGGTCTTGGGGAAGCTAGGGTAAGTTGGAGATGGAGCTGACACATTTTGGGCTCAAGGGACCTGAAGGATTCTTGCTTTATTTGAACATTTGCTCTATCCCCCTATTTCTTTCTTCAGACTGGTTTCTTCTACGTGATTTTGCGTATTCTGCTCCCTTATAATTCTGAGTTGCCTTGTCTTGGCACAGTGTCAGTTTGACCAAACCCTAGGCTCCTCCCCACCTCCTGTTGTCGGTCCTCCTCAGATTCACAGACACTTCTTTATTTCAGAGCCTTAAGAAGAGCGGGCCCCAGTTTGGGGCAGGCAATTGGTCAAATCATTTGTGGCCAGAAGTTGTGTGGTACTGAGAGCCACTCCTATGAGGGGCTTTGGGTAGAGTATTTTCTCTAAGAAGAGAATAAGGCAGTGCAACTGGATGGGCAGGTCTACTAGAGATCAAAGGAAAATCCAGTCTAGAGGCTATGAGGATGGAGCTGGACTTTTGTGTTATTTATCAAAATCCATTGGCTGAGTTGAGTTGGGAAGATACTAAAGAGCCTCTAATGCACTTAGAAATACTTTCTGAACTTTCTCACAGAGAGATGACATCCATGTATTTGGTAATACTTGTAGAGTGTCTCACAAGAGTTCTACTAAAGTGTGTACTACACAACTGATGGCTCCTTCCTTTCAAGTAGTTTGAATCATTTTGTAGAGACAAAAATAGTGATTTATCCAGTGAAATACAGGGACTATCAGATAGGTCATTGGATTTGCTTTAATTGTTAGAAGAACCATGCTCTAGCCAGAGAAAGATGCAAGAGGGAGAAAGAATCCCCCAATGGGACATGATCATATTGCACTCCCTTGTCCTCCATTTTTCCATTTTGTTGGAATTTTGAGCATGCATGCATACATGTCTGGTGTGTTTTTCAAACCACCAGGGCTGGGATTTGAACCATAGTCAGCCATAAAAATTTAATTCCTAGGATCAGCAGGTGGCATGGTAGTTGGGACATTGGACTCCCACGTGACTGACCATGGTTTGAATCCCGGACCAGGCAGCTTGGTTTCTCTCTTTCCTTTCTCTATTTTTCTGATCAAATTAAAAAATAATAATAACAAATGGAATTACATAAATAAATAATTTTTAAAAATCTGGGGCCAGCCCAAGAGTCACTGAATTTCAGAGAAAACTGGAATACGAAATGAAGTTCTCCTAGGTCATAGGGAAACTAGGGTAAGTTGGAGATGGAGCTGACACATCTTGGACTCAAGGTTCTTTGAAACTGGCATACAGTAGCCAGAAAAATTTCAAGTTTCTGATGATCTTTGAGTAGAGGATTACCTTTTGACATACAAAAGAATACAAAGGATAAAAGAGGGAAGAGTAAATAATACATTCTGATTTCAGGATTATAAAAAGGCACAAAGGCCAGATGTTTAGATTGGTAGAGCAGTGAGTTGATAAATTTGGTCAGAGTAGGAAGTTTGCCAAGTTAGTAGTAAAATCTCTAACCAAACATGTAGCAGTTTCTTACTTATTTGTTTGTTGCTCATGCCTTGGTTTAGAAATAATGTCAAGGGGACCAGCAGTTAGCGTAATGGCTATGTCTCTGGACTCCCATGTAGACGACTGTGGTTCGAGTCTCAGACCTGGTAGCTTAAAACTCACACCGGGCGCGTGTGCGTGTGTGCCCAAGATCCCGAGAGGAGAATGGAGGAGAAGGGATTGCGGCATGGCCATCCTCTCTGGGAGGTGACTTCTCACTTTCTGTCTGTCTGGTGAGCACACATGCCCTATGGCAAAAACCTCTCCCCGCCCCCCCCAAAAAAAGAAATAATGTCAATAGCACAGTTGGCCATGAAATCCAGCAGATAAGGCTCTCCATGAACTGGTCCTTAGATGATTTAAAGCTCTTATGGAAGCACTAAAAAGGTATCTGTAATCCTACTTTTTAGCAAGGAAGCCTTGAAGTCCAGTGGAAGCCCTAGTACCAGTAAGGGCTAGCTAGTGGGTGTTTTAATGATGTTTAAGGAAATTTTGGAAACCAAGTTTGGTTTCAGCTTGAGACGTTGTGTTGATAACAAATACAAAATATTTCTAAAAAGCTCTTGAGAACAAAAAAGTGCATTATAAAGGCAATCATGTGTTCTGAATTGCCAGATGTAAAACTCCTCCTCTAAGTTCCCCCACTATCTAAAACTTTAGTGTGCCTGAGCTTTAAAAACTGATTATGTTTCTTAGTGAGTATATGTTTCTACCCTAGGGTGACAGAGACCTACAAAGATAGGGTAAGAGTTGAGTGATGCCATTGTATAGCATGTACAGTCCTATGTATAGTTACCCATTATTTTGTAAACAAAAACAAACAAAACAAAACAAAAAACCCTGAAAACTAGCAGTTTGAAACAACAATTTCTTGTCTCAGTTACTGAGAGTAAGGAATCAAAGAATGGCTTAGCTAAGTAGTTTGGGCTCAGGTTGTCTAATGAAGTTGCAGTTAAACTGTCGGCCAGGACTTACTGTCACTGGAAGGCTTGACCAGGGCTGAAGGATCCACTCCCAAGACCACTCATCTGGCTTTTGGTAGGTCTCAGTTCCTTGCTGGCTGTTGGTTGGAGGTTTTAGTTCCTCACCACAAGGGACTCTTACGGATTGCTCAAGTGCCCTCATGTTGTGACAATTAGCTTCCTACAAGTTTGAATGGAGAGAGTGAGTGAGAGAGAGAGCTAGCCAGGGTTCTCAGGACAGAAGACTCAATATTTTTATAATCTAGTGACATATCATTTATTTTGCCAGTTCTATTGGCCATGCAGTCCAACTGTAGTACAATGTGGGAGGCAGATATCATTAGGGGCCGTCTTAGAGGCTGGCTATCACACCATGAACCTTTGGAGAAGATAAGTAACTGTTCTAAACTTCATCTTTCCCTCTATTGAATGAGAATAAAATGTTGCCAAAGATGTTAACTACCAAGATCTAGTGAGGTGGTAGATGGGAATGTTGTTTGTAAATTATAAAATATACTAGATGAAAAATTTTATGTCATAGGTCTGGAGGTGACATCTAAAAGTCACAGGCAGCAGAGAATTCCAGTTTTATGAAGGGAGAAGCATGGGTTATCTTAGGCCACAGTCCCTTCCCCCAATCACACACATATCCTAAGCTCCCCTACAGCTTGGCAGATTGAGACCATGTGCAGCCTGGGGTTAGTATGCTTATTTTATTTCTTTTTTTCATAATAAGTTTTCTGTTTCTAAAGAAAAGAAATGAGCTTCAGTACACAGTTTGAAAAGTTTTAATTGTTCTCATCATACAATTTGTTCATATTTAATCAATTGTCCATAAATTAAGACCACATTGATTTAATTTTACTGAAATGATGCCTAGCTTAGAAAAAGTGAATTTTAGGTTGTACTGAATGTAAGGACATTGAGCAGTGTGATCTAATAAAAATCACCCTGTGTCCTGAGCTCACATGCCCTTATTCAGGTCCATTCCACAGGCAAAATGTTCTTGTCTGTAGATTGGCTATCATTTCTCATATGCACGTGTGGGGTCCACCTCTTGACTGCTGAGGCTGCACAGTTAGAATTTAATAATAAAGATGAGAACCTGATGCTGAGAATGTAGTATTTCAGATCACTCATTAAGCCAGGTGAAGCCTTTGGTTGCCTAGACAACCACCTTATAATCATGCCATGTTTTCCAGTGCTCACACTTCGGTTTCCTTGGTTTCTATATTCTTTATCTGTCCATAATCACAGTTTTCAGTCAAGTCCTCTATTTCTGGAATCACCATGATTCTTAGAGCATTGAAAGAATCAGACAGAACTTAGTGCAGGGATGTACTTTTTACATGAGGGTAGCAAGAGTGGTATTCATGTGGGACTCAAAGAACGTATAAGCCTCTCGAGGTTAGGTTTTCTGTTTTTTGGGTGGGCCCATTAATTTCACCAGTTTTTCATTTACAGATGAGAAGTTTTAGGGCTAAATTGTGCCCCTATTCCTAATTTATATGTTGAAACCTAAACTCCCAGAACATCAGAATGTGACTATATTTGAACATAAAGCCTTTAGGGATTAAGTTAAAAGCCTTTGTAGTTTAAGTTAGAATGAAGCCAACCTCAACAGTGTCCTTATAAGAAGAAAAAATTGGACATGGAAAGAGCTATGAGGGATTCATGTGCACAGAGGTACAGCCATGTGAAGAGGCAGCAAGAAGGTGGCGGTTAAAAACCAAGGACAGAAGCCTCAGAAGAAGCCACGCCTGCTGACACCATGGTTGTGGACTTCAAGCTTTCAGAAGTGTGAGACACTTCATGTCTGTTGTTTAAGCCCCCTCATCTTTACTATTTTATTATGGTAGCCCCAGCAAATAAATACAAGGAGAATGAGGCCAGGAAGGAAAGTGACCTGCCTGAAGGCACACTATAAGCGATGATGATATTGAGATAAGAGCCAGTCATCAGAACTGTATTGCAAAAAATGTGTTACTCTGTCTTTACAGTTATTTTATATGGGCGCCCATTTCTTTTCTTTTTTTAAATAGTTTTTATTTTTTTAATTTCATTTATATATTTTTTATTATTCATAGATTAAATCGCTATACATCATTTAGATTGTGAAGAGACTTTACCCAGTATGATATACTCCTCAGTCCAGTCCAGTTGAGACCACCATACACATCCTTGGCAACAGATAAAAACCTTATCTGTGTCCCACGAGTGTCTTACCTCTCCATTTCCCCCCCAAATTTCCTACGCTCTCCCCCTCTCACACTCTCTTTCCACTTTGTCTCTAGTGTCCATTACAATTTTTAATACTTTTATGTTCTTCAGTCTTTCAGTCTCTACTATAGAGTGCAGATAGTCGATATATGTTAAGTGGAGACATGCAATGTCTCTCTTTCATAACCTGACTTGCTTCACTCAGCAACAAATCTTCCATATTTGTCCACTTCCTATCAAATTCCAGGGCCTTGTTGTTTTTTTTTTATGGCTGAATAGTATTCCATGGAGTACATGGTACCCATTTCTTAACCACTGTTCCTTGAATTTATTTGTGACTTTATCAGCTTTTATTTTTCCCCATCTTAATGCAGCTATTTGCTGGTGGGTGGTTCTGTTTCTATAGACTTCAGACACTTTACCTGTCCTTGATCTTTAGAAGCTGATTCTAATGCAAAAATATATATATATGCAACTCACATCCTATGATAATTGACATCAGTACCGCATGAATGAAGAACTCACAAGTCTGAAAACCTTTGTTTCTGTTAAAAAATAGTCATTCGTGGATTGGTAGGTGGGGAAGGGACTTGGAAGATAACATCATGTTACCTTGTTTGCTCATCTCCCACATAAAAGGCTTCTGCTTTAAAATTCTGGGTGTCAAAAGTACTTATTAAAAATAAACTTTATGTTTGTGAGTGAGACTTATGCACATGTGCTGAGCTCTGCAAGCACCCAGCTGGAGTCTGTTGTAATACCATCTGGGTCAGCCAGAGCTCCTGCAACTCAGAGTCTGAAAATAAGCCAGAGGCACAGGGAGGACTCTCGATAGTGAATTTGCATTATTTGTTTCTGCTCAGACTAGGAAGAAGGGGACTGTTAAAGCCTCCTCTCCCAATTCCTTTCAGTTCTTGTGGGCAGATAGTGTACTTCACCCCCTAAGTCTCAGAGGGGAAACATAGCATAGGCTGGGCTGGTCATACCCAACCCCAACCCCGTAGTCTTGGAGCAGGGTATATAGTATCAGCTAGGCCAATCAGTGGATCCCTACCTACAGACATGAAGGATGAACATGTATAGCAAGTAAGATCAATCATGGTTTTCAAATGAGCTTGGGACAGAGCTTTCTTGCTATAAAGATCTAAGCCCAGGGTTGTTTATGCCTATGTGCCTTGCTTTTAGGAAGCTACTCTGAGGGAACTAAGGTGCTGGAAAAAGTAGTGTTATGTACACAGTTTTTTGACTCCCTCTGGACCACATAAATACAGGTTCTAGGCCTGAAACAGTTCCTTATAAAGAAACAATGGACTTATCGCCTTGCGTGAGAATATGTGTCCCCGTTATAGACTCAGTGAGACTCCTTTGTTTTGCTTAATCATGTGCATTATATGGTACTTGACCAACCCCATTGCTCTCTGTCCCCTGCGGGGAGGGGATGGAGTCCTTCCATGTAGCACAGAGGGTGTGTGTAGGCCAGTAGCCCTGAATAGTCTACTGGGAGTGAACAGCTGGCCATGCGGGACTAACACTCACTACTGAACAGGATCTTGATTTGTCTATTTTCTATGTGATCAAAGTGTTGTTCCATGCGGTGTTATCCTTTGTGTATTTTCCTTGGCAACTCCATCACCAAGATGCAGTGGACTCGAACTCTGATACTGAAAGCTTCGGCTTTTACCCTTGATAAGAAGCAATAGATAATATTTTCCCCCTGGACCTAATCTTCCTTTAGGCTGGTTCTGTTCATATGTTTTCTATGATTTTGTTAAGTTAGTCATTTCTTAAACTATTTCATGTTGAGTTTTTATCACCTATAACAGAAAATAGTGTTTGAAATAATACATTCGGTCTCCTGAGATATCAGTATATGTGTAAAAGACTTGGTACTTTATGACGATTTTAGTAAATACATGGAGTCTTCTTGAGTTAGTGGTTTGACCTTAGCGTCTTGTGTTGTGGTTTGACCACAGTTCCTTGTAGAAGTGGCTTATCCTATTCCTATTAGGAAGTAGAGCAGGATAAGAAGCAGGAATTATATTTAAAGTGGATTTATATTTGATTATAATTTTTTGAGTTTTTTTGCTATAGGATGTGTGTTCTCACTGGAGAGACAGTGACAGAAAGACAGAAAGCAAGAAATCACTCCCCAGGGGGATGGCCACACTACAATCCCTTAGCCTCTGTTTTTCTCTCAGATTTGGGGCATGCATGGACCCATGCCTGGTGTGAGTTTTCAGCTGCCAGGTCTGGGACTCAAACTGCAGTCAATTATGTGATAATCCAACAATGTAAACATTAGGCCATCTGCTGGTCCCTGATTAAAAGTTTTAACTGGTGTAGAATAGTTGTACATCGGTATGTGGTACAGTGTGATAGCTCTATACATGTTTATAGCATGTAAGGATCAAAGCAGGGGCCCTGAAATCATTCACCATCTCAAGCACTTGTCATTGTGTTGTGAACATTTGAAGTCTTTTCTTTTCTTTTGGAGAGGTTTTTGTTATAGGACGCGTGCGCTCGCCGGACAGACAGAGACAGAGAGACAGAAAGTAAGAAATCACCCCTCAGGAAGGATGGCCACACCGCAATCCCTTCTCCTCCATTCTCCTCTTGGGATCTTGGGCATGCACGCAGACTCCAACCGCGGACTCGAACCGCGGTTGACTATGTGGGAGTCCAGTGGCATAGCCATTACGTTAACTGCTGGTCCCTGAAGTCCTTTCTTTTTAAAGCTACTTTAGAGTATATGGTGAATTGTTACCACTATAGTTACTCTGTTGTGCTACAGTACTCGAGTATTCATTTCATTTATCTACATGCACTCTTATATCCGTTAACTAAGTTCACTCCGTCCCCGTACCCGCATCTCCCTTTCCCAGTATCCACAACTCCACTCTCCACTTCTATGCAATCAAATCTTTTAGCCTCCACTAATGGTCAGTTAAAAAGAAAAAAGTAAAAAAAGTGAATTGTAGAAGTCCTTGAGTACCAAATAAAGAAGTTGGACTTTTCAGGAGACAGAGAATCATTTGAGATATTTGACCAGCAAGTGACATGATCAGAGACAAATTAAAGAGGATTCGTTTGATAGAAATTAATTGGAAAATAGAGGGAATGAGTAATAAATTAGGTAATTTCACTGAAATAACCATTCTGCTCAAATAACTAAGTTGGAAAATGTAAAAATTATTTCCTCTGAAGTCCCCAAAAATAAAAAGGCAGTTAGGAATTATCAGCTGAGATCTTCCTAGAGATGAGAAACTTTCTAGAGAGAGGAGATCCTCATCCAAGACCACTTTGTTCTTGAGGCATTTGCTGAACATGAAGAGAGATATCCAGTAGGTTGCTTCCCTTTTAGTGCTGAGCTCCATCTACATCTTTGTATCTCAAAGGCACAAAGCCTGAAAACAACTTTTCCCAGATGGTGCCAGCTGAATTCTTATTAGGGTTTTGTAATGGGAAGCACTAGTAGAAGACTAAAAGTAGAAGAAAAGGATGAAAATACAAAAATGAACCCAGATGGAGAAAGTAAGAATCTGTCTTGACATTCATCAGGTGGGGATAACAGCCGCCAATAAAGCCATCGACAACGGTAATGGGAAGTAACATTTTTGTAAGGCATGCTGCAGTTACAAAACATCGTAATGCCTTCTTAAAATGATTACGACTCTCCATGAAAAACATTTTTCATTAAAATCACTTGTGCTTTGTAATTGCGTCAGTAAGAATGAAACATTTCACTTTTGTCCCAAGGATCTTAGCCACTTTGATACAGAAGAACGAGCTTGATATCTAATCCACATACAGTTTCAGATAAGGGGTTTTCTAGACACAACATTCAACCTCTATCTCAAGTTTTTAGATTCTGATGAAACAGGCCCCTGGATCCACTTTGCTGTCCAGATATCATGTTGACCTCTTTACCTATAGCCTTGCTTTACCTCGAGCCTGCTGAAACACTGCTTTACTTTTTTTTTTGGAGAGGTTTTCGCTATAGGGTGCATGCGCTCTCTAGAAAGAGCGAGACAGAGAGATAGAAAGCGAGAAATCCCCCCCCAAGCGGGATGGCCACGTCACAATCCCTTCTCTTCCATTCTTCTCTCGGGATCTTGGGCATGCACACACACGTGCCTGGTGTGAGTTTAAGCCGCTGGGTCTGGGACTTGAACCGCAGTTGACTACATGAGAGTCCAGCGACATAGCCATTACGCTAACTGCTGGTCCCAACACTACTTTACTTCAATTTCATCTGTACGTCCCCAAAATCTTTAATGATAATACTCTTTCCTGCTCTCTGGGGAGACACAGTATGGTTCACCTGTTTTCTTCTTTGTTGTAACAGGCCAATAAATAGGACTTAATAGAACTTTAGGTTTGCCCTTGGTGGTCTCAGGAAGGCTGGATAAGGAGAGGAAAAACCATTTTTCTACATCAGACAATGACTGGTGCAGGCTCCAGCACCGTTTGTGTGGGTTTCTGTAGCATCAGTGGCATCAGCTCCTGGTCTTGTTTCCATAGCAGTGGCATGAGTGATGGCTTCTGTGGTTGGTGGAATTCAGGGGATGTAGCAGCTTCGGATGTGACTGAGAGGCATTTCGTTTTGTTTCTATAGTTCATCCAGCTTTTTTTTTTTTTTTTTGGAAGGGGTGGTTTATTTCTGTGAGACAGAGAGACAGAGACAGAGAGACAGAGCAATCATGCTGTGATTTCCTAGCCATCCAGGATCAAGGCCATGTGTGTGCCTGGTATGTACAGGTTAATCCATGAATGGAACCCAGTCTTCCATCTGGCTTTCAGCTTTGTAGGGAGTCGCACTACTGCAGTACCACCACAGCCCTTCCAGCATTCGTGCAACCCTATCTCTGATTATAAACAGCTAAGTCTCCTTGCTCTAAATATATGGGGTGCTTTCCTTCTCCCATTGGTCACTAGCTCATATATAATAATATCCAAACTTCTGAGCCATATTTTGGCAGCTTTCTGAGTCTGGAGAGAAAACCAGTAATAATTCAGGATCCATCAAGGATTGCACTCTGAGAAGTAGGAGTTAACCAGAAGCAAAGCAGCTCTCTCAAGCCCCATAGCTTGGATTCCAGTTCTCTGAGTAGACCACAAAGCCTCAAGCCTTGAGATTGGATTAAGATGGTCCTGAATGACTTAAACCCCCAGTGCTTCTTAAATTAATCAGTTTTGGGTCACTCTTTTCTTTTTTTTTTTTTTTTTGGAGAGATTTTTCACTATAGGGCGCGTGTGCTCGCCAGACAGAGAGAGACATAGAGACAGAAAGCGAGAAATCACCCCCCAGGGGAGATGGTCACCCCGCAATCCCTTCTCCTCCATTCTCCTCTCTGGATCTTGGGCACGCACGCACATGCGCCCGGTGTGAGTTTTAAGCCACTGGGTCTGGGACGCAAACCACGGTCGACTATGTGGGAGTCCAGCTACATAGCCATTACGCCAACTGCTGGTTCCCAGTTTTGGATCACTCTTGATCTTATATTTTCAAATACTGCTATTGTTTATCTTTTGGGAATAGCAATTAATTACATGTTACGTATTTTCAATGCATATTCTGTGTCTTTTACCTTTTCTGTATTTCCCAATCTTTTGTCTGACCATACTTAATCTTGACAGGTATTTTTAACCTAATTTTCAGTTCAATAATTCTTCAGCTGTGTCTAATTTGGGATTAAAGCTATTCATTAAATTCTTAGCCTTTGTTTTTGATTTCCCCCCAATTTTAGAATGTCTAAGTGTTCTTTCTTTAATATATTGTCACTTTCTATAGTCTCTAGTTCTTTGCCAAATTTAAAAAATATCGACTTTACCTAGATTTTTAGTTTGTATGTTCTTAGTAACATATTCAAATATATAATGAATAAAAAATTAATACACTTACAAAGGAATAGAATTAAATCCATGCATAGTCATATATATTATCGATTGATTGATTTTAGGTTCTTTTTTTTTTTTTGGAGAGATTTTCACTGCAGGGCGCGTGCGCTCGCCAGACAGACAGAAAAAGACATAGAGACAGAAAGCGAGAAATCACCCCCCAGGGGGGATGGTCACGCCGCACTCCCTTCTCCTCCATTCTCCTCTCGGGATCTTGGGCACGCACGCACACTCGCCCGGTGTGAGTTTTAAGCCTCCGGGTCCGGGACACGAACTGCGGTCGACTACGTGGGAGTCCAGCGACATAGCCATTACACTAACTGCTGGTTCCCTGATTTTAGGTTCTTGTCATAGAAGGAGTGTGTTTGCCAGAAAGAGAGAGGTAGACAAAGAGAGAGGGAAAGTAAGAAATCACCCTCCTGGGATGTTGGCCATACCACAATTCCTTCTTCTCCATTATCCTTTTAGGATTTTTGGTTCCATGCACATGTGCCCAACCTAATTTTCAAGCTGTCAGGTCTGGGACTCCGACTGTGGTTGTCCATCTGGGAATCCAGCTCCTTAAGCACTATGCTACCTGCTGGCCCCATCTATAGATGATTTTTTAAAAAGGTACTGTTAAATAAAAAAAGCCAAACACAAGAATCGACTTAGGAATTCTTCCATATAAAGTTCTAAAATAAGAGAAAATTGCTGCATTGTTTGTGGATACACTGAAGTGGCAGTGTCTAGATCAAAATAAGGAAGTGATTTTCTCAAACGTTAACAGTAACCTCTAAGGCAGAGGGAGTATTGTGACCAGGAAGGAGCTGGTCTTATCCTAGTTCTTCACTTGAGATTTATTTGGGTGCTCCCCTAGCTGCACGTTTGCATTGTATTTATTTGTTTGTGTGTCATAGCTCATAAGATTTGTAACCATTGATCGGGTAAGTTGAGACTACAGATAGGAAAGCCAAGTGGTACACCATTGCCACAGAGTAGGCAGGAATGAAACAGGGTGGGGATGGGAGAACAGGATTCTGAACATTATTATTTTACCTCTGATTCTATTTCTGCCCACCGTTGAAGGGATCTTGAGTTTTAAAAATATTTCATTAAAAGTCAGTTTCCCCATGTGCGTCAAAGGATATTCTATTTATAAATTGAGCTCATTTATTTAGACTTCCGTTGCTCACGTCAGCTGAGACAGGTATTGGCCTTTCCCTCAAAAGGTAAGTTCAAAGGAGACAATTTGAAGCTTGTCATGAAGGATATTTCTCAGGCGTTAAAAAACTGGAAAATGATAAACAGGAAGGGGTGGTTTGTGGCTAGTATCCAAAGCCAGTCACAAAAATGCAAGCAAGGGGAACCAGCAGTTAGCATAATGGCTATGTCGCTGGACTCCCACGTAGTAGACCACGGTTCACGTCCTGGATCCGGTGGCTTAAAAACTCACTCTGGGTGCGTGTGTGCGCGTGCCCAAGATCCTGAGAGGAGAATGGAGGAGAAGGGATTGCGGCATGACCATCCCCTCTGGGGGGTGATTTCTCACTTTCTGTCTCTATGTCTCTCTCTGTCTGTCTGGCGAGCACACGCGCCCTATAGTGAAAAACCTCTCCAAAAAAAAAAAAAAAATGCAAGCAAGTAAAGCCCTTGCTTCCCTCATCGCCCTACAGTCATCCAAGAATGTTATTTCTGCCATCAGCATCTCAAGTCACAGGTGTGCCTGTGTTGCTAGGTGTTCAGGGTTTGAGGGAGATCAAGAGATAAAAGCCTCCTGACTTGCTCTGTTCTGTATGTAGTCTGGGGGTCTTTAGATGCTACATTGCATGTGATTGGTTAGCATTCAACTTTTTCATGTTTTCTTATTAATTTTAGCCTCTGGGAAACTCAAAACTAAATTTGTAGCTGACATATAGAGTACTTTGGAATATGCCTTTTATATATTAAATTTATCTGCAACTTTTTCTTATTTTTCCTGTTCAGGTTTTCCTATGCTTTTATTAATAGACTTTATTTTTTAGAACATTCATAGGTTCTCAGAAAAAAATGAGCAAAAGTACAGATAGTTTTCATTTACTTCACTCTTACCCTCACAAGTTTCCCCTATTATTAACATCTTGCATTAGTGAAATACATTTGTTTCAGTTGGTAAGCCAATACTGACATGTGAGTATTAGCCAAAGTCCATAGTTCCCACCAGAGTTCACTCTTTGGGTTTTGACATGTAACCGCCGTTACATCTAATACAAAACGTTGCACTTTCTGAAAGTCTTCTGTGTGCGCCTATTCTCCCAACCCTCATTCTTCAGTACTCATGATCATGATAACTGTTGATCCTTTCATGGTTTTCATAGTTTAATCCTTTTCAGAATGCCACACACTTGGAACCAGACAATCTGCAGCCTTTTCAAATCGGCTCCTTTCACTTAGTAATACTTGTTTAAGTTTCCTCCATATCTTTTCATAGTTTGATAATTCCTTTATTTCTGTTACTGAATAATAATATTCTATTAGGTGGATGTATCACAGTTTATTCATTTACCTATTGAAGGCCATCTTGGTTGCTTCCAATTTTTGACATTTATGAATGAAGCGCCTATAGATGTTAATGCGTGTGATTCATGTGGGTGCAAACTTTCAGCTTACGTGGTCAAATACCAAGGAGTGTAAGTGCTGGTTATATGCTAAGAATATGTTTAGTTTGGAAAGAAACTGTGTTTTCCAATACCGATGCACCATTTTGCATTCCCATGAGCAATAAGCGAGAGTACCTATTTTTCCATATCCTCATTCACTATTAAGTTTGAATTTTAGCCATTATGAGGGATGCATAATGATATCTCATTGTTTTTTTAATTTGCAACTTCCTTGTGCCATATGATATTTAACATCTTTTTATATATATATCTGTATACCTTCTTTGCTGAAGTGACTGTTACATCTTTGGTTTGTCTTTATAATGGGTTGTTTGTTTTTTGTTATTATTGAGTCTTAAAAATTCTTTGTATATTTTCAATAACAGCTCTTTTATATATGTGCTATATGTGTTATGTAAATATTTTCTACTAATCTGTGGTTTATCTTTTCATCTTTTAAGTGTTTTGCAGAGAAACTTTAAATTTTAATTAAGTTCAATTTACCAATTTTTTTTTTGAGATTTTTGCCTTAGGGTGTGTGTGTGCTCACCAGAGACACAGAGAGACAGAGAGATAGAAAGTAAGAAATTATTCCCCGGAGGATGGCCACACCACAATGCCTTCTCCGTTCTCTTGGGATTTAGAGTGCGTGCATACACACACACACACACACACACACACACACACACGTGCCTGGAATGAATTTGAAGCCACGGGTCCAGGGCTCAAACTGCAGTTGACTAAGTGGGAGTCTGGCAATGTAGCCATCACGCCTTCTGCTGGTACCAAATTACCCATTTGTTTTTAAAAGAGATCATGTTGTTGGTATTTTATTTTAAAAGGCATTGCCAAATCAAAGTCATCTAGAGATTTTCCTGTTATCTCCTAGGAGTTATGTAATTTTTAATTCTACATTTAGGTCTATGATCCAGAAAGGAGTAAGATCTGTGTCTGAATCCCTTTCTTAACTTTTTATTTTTCATTTAAATGTACAGTGTTCTATCACCATTTGTTGAAAAGACTCTCTTTCTCCATTAAATTGCTTTTGATACTTTGGGGAAGATTTGACTTTTTGGGGGTCAATTTCTGAGCTCTCTATTCTGTTCCATTAATTTGTTTGTCTGTTTTTTTTTTTTTTTTCACCAATATAACACCATCTTAATTACTGGTGTTTCACTATAACTCTTGAATTTAGGCCAGTAGGTCTTTGCCATTCTCCTCTCAGGATCTTGGGCACGCACGTACACACGCCCGGTGTGAGTTTTAAGCCACCGGGTCCAGGATGCAAACCACGGTCGTCAACATGGGAGTCCAGTGACATAGCCATTACACTAACTGCTGGTCCCATTTGGACTTTATTCTTTTCTTTCAATATTGTGTGGCTCTTCATAACTTTTGTCTTTCCATATAATTCTTTCACACACATTTGTGTGTGTGTGTGTGTGTGTATATATACATACATACATACATATGTATTATATATATATATATCTGATTTCTTTCGTCAGAGTTTTGTAGTTTTCCTCATATAACTCTTTCAAATGTTTTGTTAGATTTATACCTAAGTATTTAATTTTTTTGGTGCTAAAAATGGTACTATGCTTTTAGCTTGACATTCCAATCATTCAATGTTAGCTCTTGTGTATTTTGAAAATCTATTATCTATATATCAGTATGACTATCTAATTGGCTGGGGTTTGGTAAAGAATTTTGTTGACGTATAATTTTTATTATACAATAAAATTTAATGATTTAAAATTTGATGAACTTTTGTAATGGTATGCAAATTTTAAAACTACCACCCAAAGCAAGATATAGAGCCCTTCTGTCCTTCTAAAAAGGTGTGCTTGCACATCGATGTTTATTGTGGCACTATTCACAATTGCTAAGTTATAGAACCAACCCAAATGCCCACAAACAGATGAATGGATAGAAAAACTGTGGCACATATACCCTATGGAATACTATTTAGCCATTAAAAGCAACAAAACCCTGGCTTTTGACAGAAAGTGGAAAAATATGGAAGATTTACTGCTGAGTGAAGCAAGCCAGGCTATGAAGGAGAGACACTGTCTGTCCCCACTTAATATATACTGAGTGTCCACACTCTATGACTGAAACTGATTGACTAAAGGATAGAAAAACAGTATATGGTCGTAAATACCAGATATAGCGTGTGTGAAAGAGGAGGGTCTGAGGAAGGATATTTAGAAGAAAAATATGGAGGTAAAGCATTAATGGGACAAAAAATGTGGTATTATCTGTTGAAGATATTTTATAGTTTTATCAACTGGACTAGGGAGAAGTGTTCACCTGTTAAAATATTCACTTTGTAAGCTAAACAATGTGATGGAATTTATATAAGAAAATGAAATAAAAAAATTTTAAAAATTAAAAAAATAAAAAGGTTCCTCATGTCCCTTTGCAATCAATCCCATCCTTACCCACTTTCAGCTCCAGACACACTAATTTTTCTATGAAGACAGTTTATCCTTTTATAGAACTTTATATACATAGAATCATACAGAATGATATAAAGTCTTTGTGTCTGACTTCTTTCACATGTCATAATGTTTTCGAGTTTCATACATTTTTTTGCACATGCTAGTAGTTTGTTTCTACAGCTGAGTGGTATTCTACAGTATACTTAAGTCACAGTTGTTTATTTGTCCACCAGTTGTGTGTTTGTGTGTGTGTGTGTATGTTTTTAATTTTTTTGTCATACGATACATGCACTCGCCACAGAGAGACAAAGAGAAAGTGAGAAATCATTCTCACAGAGAGACAAAAAGAAAGTGAGAAATCATTCCCTGGAGGTAGTGGCCACACTGCAGTCCCTTCTCCTGTATTCTCCTCATGGGACTTTAAGTGTACACACATACATGCCCAGCATGATATGCAGGCTGCTGGGTACGGGACTCAAACTGCAGTTGGCCATTTGGGAGTCCAGTGCCTTAACCACCATGCCACCTACTTGCCTCTGTAAACTATATTTTGATTTCTCCTAGGAAACATCTAGCAAGGGGATTGCTGGGTCATGTAATGAGCATACGGATGACTAATATATGTTTAACTTCATGACATATTGCTATGCTGATTTCCAAAGTGACTGAACAGTTTTGCATTCTTACCAATATTGTGTGAGAATTCCAGTTGCTCCATAACCTCATTAACACTTGGTTTGTCAGTCTCTTTAACTTTATAAATGTTGGTGGGTGTACAAAAGTATTTCACTGTAATCATAGTTTGCACTTCTTTGATGTGTGGTGATGTTGAGCATCTTTTCATATGCTGGTTGGCCATTTGTATATATTCTCTAGTGAAATGTCTTTTGCCCATGTTTTTATTGGTTTGTTCATCTTTCTCATGGTAATTTTCTTAACCTAGGCAGATCTTGTAATAATACCATTCTGAGGACTAAACAACATAACACAATTCTTTTTTTTTTTGGAGGGATTTTTGCCTTATAGCGTGTGTACTTGCTGGAGGGAGGGAGAGACAGAGACTAGACAGTGAGAAGGAAAGTAAGAAATCACACCTCTGGTGGGGGGAGATGGCCACACCACAGTCCCTTCTTCAGTATCCTCCTTGGATCTGGGTCATGTAATGAGCATATGGATGACTAGTATATGTTTAACTTTATGACATATTGCCCAAGGCATGCACGTACCCACTGGCGTGAGTTTGAAGCCACCAGGTCCAAGACTAGAATCATTGTGGGCCATGTGACAGTCCAGTGACATAATCACTATGCCATCTGCTGGCCCCAATGCAATTTGTCTTAAACCACATATATTTAAATTATTTGCAGGATACAAATTCCATAGTTTTGTGCTTTTTAATAACATGTGTTTTGATGTCTTAGGATACATGACTTACACTTTTTATTTCTTATAGCCAACAAACTTTTAATACATTATCACACCTGGATAACTTTGGTTTCTAAATCCATTTGTATTTCTCATTTTTCATTAATTGCTTCTTTTATCCACTTCATCTATTTGATGGTATATTTTGATATAGTTAACTTTCATTTATGGTATGAGATAAGTATCAAGGTTTTGGTTTTTATATACAGAAATAAAGATTTTCCAGAACTATTTGTTGAAAAGATCACTTCCTCACTGAATAACTTTGGAATTTGCTATGGTCTGAGTGTGTCCTCCAAAAATGATGTATTGGAAATTGGGTCCTGGTCTGGAGGTATTGGGAGATGGGACCTTTAAAAGATGATTAAGTTTTTATGAGGGATTAATGCCCTGCTCATGAGAAAAAGTTACGTTTTGAGGGAGTGAGCTCTTGCTTTCTTGGGACTGAATTACTGTAGTTACTTTAAGAGTGGGTTGTTTTAAGGCAAACCTGGCACTTTCCTTCTCTCTCTTACACCTGTATTTCTCTTTTGTGTCTGTCTACTTGCCACTCTTTCACTTGCTCCTCCTATGTGATGCTATCTACCAGGTTATGATGTAATATGAGAGCTACATCTAATGAGGTTGCCCCATCTTGGACTTGCCAGTCTCCAGAACTGTAAGCTACGTATACCTCTTTTCTTTACAAGTTACATAGAACTGATATTCTGTTATATACCACAATATAGAAAATAGATAAGGACAGCATCTTTGTTAAAAATCAATTGGCTATACAGGTATATATCTATTTCTAGAATCTCTATAATCCATTAATTATATGTCTATACTTATGCCAGTATCACACTTTGATTACAGTAGCTTTATCATAAATAATGACAGTAAGTCCTCTGATTTTGTTCATCTCTTTCAAGATTTTTTTCGCCTATTCTAAGTTTTTTTGCCCTCTCATATGCATTTGAAAATCAGCTTGTCAGTTTATTTAAGTATCTGCTAGGATTTTGATTGATTTGCATTGACTCTATTGATCAACTTTGGGGAAAATTGTCATCTTAACATTATTGAATTTTCCATTCTATAAGCATGGTGTGTTTTTCTTTAGTATTATATTGTTGTTATTACTGTGTTATACTTTCCAGTGTAGAGGGCTTCTACATCTCTTGTTACATTTATTCCTACATATATTATTTTAAAATTTTTATTTTCTATATTTTACTGCTTATGAATAGAAATTAATACATTTTTTATACATTGACTTTGTGTCTATGATTTTTATAATTCAGGTTTTTTGGTACATGCTTCAGATTTTTCTATATCTATGATTATGTTGTCTGCCAGTGAAGAAAGCTTTTATTGTTATTTTTCAATAATTATTGTTTCATTTATTCCTTTGTGCTCCTTGCCTAGATATCCCAGTATAATGTTGAAGAAAATTGAGAGTGGACAACATTCCCTTATTACTGATCTTGAGTTATGCTATGGTTTGAATGTCCCCCCCAAAATTCCTGTATTGAAATTTGGTTATGATAGGATTAAGAAAATAAAAACTTAATCCTACTACAGTTTTGAAAAGTAGGGCCTTTGGGAGGAAGTCAAGGAGGGTCATTAGAATGGGGCTCCCATGTGTCTATAAATATATTTAAGTCAATATGTTTGATAGTGTTCATGCATTCTGTGTCTTTGCTGACCTTCTGCATGGTTATTTTAGCAATTTTGGTATTTGTTGAACTTGTCTCTTCTGTTTTCCCCCTCTAATCTTCAAGTCTAGCCTTTTTCATATTTAGAATATATTTTATAATTGTATTTTAATTTTCCCATTCTTTTTTAGATTTTCTTTTGTAGTTTTGAAAACTGTTACTCTAGGATTATAATGTATTCATTTATCTTTTATAGTCCCTTTTAAGGTAAAATTATAACACTCCTCATATATGTAAAAACCTTGCCACACCATACTGCTTCATTTCTAGAATTCAGTACTATATATTTTTTGTAGCATTTCTATTTTTTTCTGATATTTCCTATCTTTGCCAACATTGCAAACACATTTTATTATTTATTTTTAGGTTTTTGCCATAATGCCTGTACACTCGTTAGTAGGAGACAGAGAGATAGAGAAAAGGAAAGTCACCTGATGGGTGACAGGGGGAGTGGGGGGATGGTCACACTGTAGTCCCTTCTCCTCCATGCTCCTCTCAGGATTTTGGGTGCGTACACACTCAACACTCACATCTGGCTTGATTTTAAAGCTGCCAGTTCTGGGACTTGAACTGCAGTTGGTCATGTGGGAGTTCAGCACTTTAACCCCTACATCACCTGCTAGCCTTGCAAGCATATTTTAATTTATATCATGGAGGATAGTTACAATAGTTGCTTTAAAATCCTTGTCTAGTTCTAATATTTCGGCATCAAAATCAGTCTCATTTGACTTTCTTTTCTTTTGTGAATGTGTTCCATTATTGTTTTTTGACTTTACATGTTGGTAAATTTTAGATTATATGCTTAGAATTATGAATATAATTGTTTAGATTCTGGATCCTATCTCCTTTCTTGAAAAAGTGTTGTTTTTTTTTTCTATTTTAGTAAGTAACTATCTTGGCTGCTCTTCTCTCGAAAACTGTTTCTCATGTAGTACCTCTGGATTCAGTTTAGATTTTTTTTTTTGGAGAGGTTTTCGCTATAGGGCGCGTGCGCTCGCCAGACAGACAGAGAAAGACATAGAGACAGAAAGCGAGAAATCAACCCCCGGGGGGATGGTCACACCGCAATCCCTTCTCCTCCATTCTCCTCTCGGGATCTTGGGCACGCACGCACACGCACCCGGTGTGAGATTTAAGCCACCAGGTCGAGACGTGAACCTCGGTCAACTACGTGGGAGTCCAGCGACATAGCTATTACGCTAACTGCTGGTTCCCAAGTTTAGATTTCTTTTGGCTTTAAATTAATTGCTTCTATTCTTTTTTTGTTTTCTTTCTTTTTGCAAATGTGTGACTCATGGGTCAGTCAGTAATGCAAATGGACAGAACTTGGAGACCCCACTTCTGGATCTTTCTTTTCTGGGATTCCCCCACTCCCTTTGATAGTCCTAATTCTCCGGAATCAATGTTTAGATTCTGAACAGAAAGACTGAATTTTCTCTGATATCTTTACCACCACCTTGTACATAATGAAGGTTAGAGGCCATGAAAACAGAAACTTATTTCAGACAGCTCTTCTCTTCCTCTTCTCTGGAAGTTGACTTCATGTCTATTTCCCCGCTCCTTCCTGACCTACTGTGCTTGTACCACTAAGACACCTACATGTGACGTTAAGGCCTTCATTAATGTTTTTTGATGACTCAGCAGTTGTGAAGAACTTTTGTCAGAGGATAAACACATTAGTTTGGGCTTGATTAAAAAAATTAAAAGTAGGTGGAGAGATATTCAGAATAGGAGTTCAGAGTCACTTTTGTGGTAGTTCCAGAGTTCTTGGAGAACAACATGAAGTTACTCTTTATTTTCATGATTTTTCTTGTGTCTTTAATTACTTTTTTAATTGTAGTCTATAAATACGCTCACATCTTTCTGATTCAGAAAACTTCTCTCTTCTTGGTATCCTGCTTGGTAACATACTTGCTTCTCTCTTCACAGTCAAATTCTTGAAAACACTGTTTCTTTTATAGCCTCCAAGTTGTAATCTGAGTTTTCCAACTACTGAAATCAAGCTTTCACTATTACCACTCCAAGCTCTTTTGCTCATGACAACCAGAGATTACTGAACTGCCAAATCCAATAGACACTATTCTTTTCTCTGCAGTTTCCCAGATACGTTTTCCATGATGATTCCTTCTCTTGAAATGTCATTTCCAAACTCTCTTGACAGTACATCCTTTTTAAAATTCTTTTTTCTTTGTGCTAAAGGGCACATGCACTTGCCAGAGAAGGACAGAGAGTGAAAGGAGAAAATACTAGGTCCCATGGGGTATAGTCACAACACAATCTCTCCTCCATCCCCCCCTCCTTTTGAAATTTTGGGCATGTATGCGTATGTGGCCTGTGTATTTCTTAAGCCACTGGGTCAAGACTCAAGCTGCATAGTCAGCCAGGTCTGATCTGGCTGCCTTAACCACCAAACCATGGAGATACCCAAACATAAATTCTTTTTTTGTTGTTGTTGTTTTAAGAGAGACTTTTGCTATAGGGAGCCTGCACTCACCAGAGAGAGAGAGAGAGAGAGAGACAGAGAGAGACAGAGAGAGACAGAGAGACAGAGAAGCAGAAAGTGAAAAATCACCCCATACAGGGGATGGCCACACTATAATCCCTTCTCCATTCTCCTCTCAGGATTTTGAGCATGCACACACATGCGCCCAGTGTGACGGTTAAGCAGCCAGGTCAGCAACATAACCATTAGACTGTCTGCTGGTCCCCAGACATAAATTCTTAATTCACGACAGGCACGTGTGCGTGCATGCCCAAGATCCCGAGAGGAGAATGGAGGAGAAGGGATTGCGGTGTGACCATCCCCCCTGGGGGATGATTTCTTGTTTTCTGTCTCTATGTCCCTCTCTGTCTGTCTGGCGAGCGCACGCACCCTATAGCGAAAACCTCTCCAAAAAAAAAAAAAAAGTGGATATGAACTTCACTAGAAGCTTGTGAGTTCACTAGCCAGCAGGTAATAAAGCTGAGACTAATCCATGCCTTCAGGTGTCAAAGTCCACTTTATTCCCACTGCATTGCTTGCTCCACTTGACAGTGCTGCTAATGGCCAGTTCTGAGGAGCCAGGTAGAAGTATTTCAAAGGGAAATAATGCAGGCACCAGGCAACATACTTTTATAGGGAGGAGAGGTCACTGAACCAATGAAAACAGCTCAGAAGCCTGTGGATGGTCATGATCTTCATGGAAATTGTTAAGTTCTTTTTAATCTAGTTCAACAGATTCCAGACAAGATGGTTTCCTCAGGGGCAGGGCTGAGTAGTTGCCTTTCCACAGAGTGAGGGAAGGAGCTTTCTTCTTTGGGTTGGCCACTTTACTCCATCCTAATGAGACAAACAAAATGAAAACCACTGCTTTCTTCAACTGTCAACATTCAGAAGCTCGATTTAGAGCTGTCTCCCCTCTCATTACTCAGCACAGTCAATATGCATGATCAGAAGCTTTTGGCTGAATGTATAATAAATGCAAAGTGGGTTATTGGGATTATAAGACATTAAATTAATTTATTAATTCTTAGACTTAAACAATGTGATAAAGAAGAAACGCTCATGAAAATGCCAGTGATTTGCCTTGAGCTCCAGCTACACCAGTCTGTACTTTACAAGTCAGATACAACAGCAAAATGCAGCAGACTCCGAAGGTGGACATGCTCCAGAGCTCCTGAATAGAAGATGGAGAAAGACTCCCGTGAACAGCTAATTCAATAAAATGATCTTTGAAAGAAGCCTGCAGCACTTTTTATTTTTGCAGGGACATTTTCTCAGTGTTTGAGAGAAATTAGTCCCAGAAATTTTGAGTCATGCAAAAAAGATGCTCTCTTTGCTGTCACAGAAATACAAAGAGGATGTTACTGCTGTCTGAGCATCAAATCAGACATGTTGCATGATTAAAGAATAGAGCTACCTTGGGTCTTTGTTCACTCTTTCTCTTGCTTTCAAAATACTTGCCATTCTGCAGGGCCTGTCTTTCTTGCTCCATGCTGCCTTGAATTAGCTGACTGGGAGAATAAAAAATTTTAGACACGTCTTACTGGAACAGAGGCACTGAACTGTCTAGTAGTTTAACCTTCAAACAATGTGACCAACAGTCCAAAATATGGTGGACGAAGCCAATCTCCCTGGTGTTATTATCCACAAGTGCCTGTCTGCTTGCTAGAGTCAGACCCAATAGCCTTTGAACTGTGGTGACCCACCTGGTGAGTTGACTGCCAGTGTCTTGGGTTTGAAGATCTATACAACTGGAATATATAGGACAAGCTCTGGAAGGGATCTGTTAAGAACTGGTAAGTTTTTAGGTTGCCATGTGTAGTGGATTGAGTGGTGGTTCAAAAAGATACGTCCATGTTTAATCTACAGATCATATGAAAGTGACATTAGTTTGAAAATATTTCTTGGTAGGTGTAATTAGGTTAAGGATTTTAAGATGAGGTCATTCTAAATTATTATTGGCCCTAAATCCAATGACAAGCATTCTTATGAAACACACAGAGAAAAAGGCAAAAGGAGGCCACTTGAAGATGGAGGAATATATTGGAGGATGTAAACCACAAGCCCAGGGACACCTACAGCCATCAAAACCTGGTGAGACAAGGAACATAATCTCTCTCAGAGCCTCTGTGGGGAGTGGGGCCTTGACAATACCTTGGTTTCAGATTTCTGGTCCCCAAAACTGTGAGTGGATAAATTTATGTTGGCTTAAGCCAATCAGACTGTGGTAATTTGAAATAGCAGCCTGGAAAACTAATACAGGTTCAGACTCAGACCAGATTACTCACTAGACACTAGGTAAAACCAGAAACCAGAGCTGAGAGGAGACTAGTTAAAGGAATAAGACTTTCAAAAATGGACTGTTGTGGGACCAGCAGATGGTGTAATGGTTACATTGCTGGACTCCCATATAGTTGACTGTGGTTCAAGTCCCAGACCTGGCGGCTTAAAACTTACACTAGGCGTGTGTGTGTGAATGTGCCCAAAATCTTGAGAGGAGAGTGGAAGAGAAGGGATGGAAGCATGGCCATCCCCCTTGGGAGGTGATTTCTCACTTTCTGTCTCTCCCTCTCTCTTTCACCTGTAATAATAGTGACTTAGGGAGGCTGGAACAGGAAAATCATGAGCTCAAGGCTGGCAGTGGGAACATAGACCCTGTTTTAAAAAGGGCCAGGAATAGTAGCACACACCTGTATTACCTGTATTGCCAGCTTGGGAGGAAAGTGACACAGTGAGACCGTGTCTTAAAAAAGGAAGAAAGAAAAAAATTGAAAAGAATAAGCTCAGTTATTGTTGATGAAAGTAAGTGAGTAGGTAGTGTTTACCAAACTATGGGTTACTGTTGTTGAGAAATAAATGATGTAGCAATGCTTTCTAAAATTTTATTTATTTATTCTATGAGTATGAGAATCAGAGATATAGCATCCTGCCGGGGTCCTAATGCTGCCGTCCACTTCCAGCTGCAGCCAGCCTAGATCTTGGGCATGCATGTGCTTGATGTGGTCAGGGAGGACTCTGGGTACAGAGGTGTTACCTTACCATGTGAGTCTGCCTTGAAGAATGTCAAGTTTTACTACTGCACCACTGTCAAGCCTGTTTTGTTTTGTTTAAAGAATGAAGTGAAGAACAGGATAAGAATTTGTATCAGTAAGATCCTGTTAGGAAACAGATGATACGAATCTGAAGACAGTTTGATGAAAAGAATATTTGCAAAGATAAAAGCAACAAGAGCTGGTGTAGTGTGTGGTTTTAATAATAGCAGAGAAACTTTATCATTCTTAGGTCTGAAGAGAGAAAGAGAAAGAAGCATCCAGAACACTAAAGAGGGGGCTGCCTGATAGTAGCCATCATCTCTAGGAGAGGGAGGCAGACATCACACACCAGCTAGCAAGGGGAGCTGGTACACAAAATGCCCAGTCCCACTCCCTTCCCCCCACCCACATCTCCTGCTGGAGGGCACAAGACCTCTGGCCATATCCACCTTTGGCTGGAGGGGACAAGAGCCCGCTGATATGGTCCATCTTCATTAGCCATCTGGGGAAGAAAGCAGAATGGGTTAAGGGGGAGAGAGGGCCTAGTACAATCAAAGAAGGCAATCCAAAATAGTACTGCTTCTTGGTGCTTTTGGATGTGTGTAGAGTTGTGATAAAAGGCATTTTTCTTTCTGTGCCATTGAAAATTTTGAAAGGAAAAACTGGGATAATAAAAGGAATTGATCTAAAGTGGCAAGACGAGGTTTTTCAGAAACTATACCAGGCAGAGCAGGGATGACTCCAGGGAGAATCTTCTCTCTACCGCAATGCGGTATTGATCTCTCCTTAGACTGTCTGCCTGTGGCAGCTACTACTGTAAATTCTGACACTTGATTATGTTTTATTTAGCACTGTATTTTATGCTATCATTTAAAAGTCTTTGTTTCAGGTACATAAATCCCCAGGATGTCCTAAGCTCTTTGAGAAATGAAGCAGAGTCAGGAGCTTCTGCTATACCTCCACAATGTCTAGGGGATAGTAATGCAGATTGCTCCACAGATATCTAATACACATGGGCCAAAGGAGACCAGATGGTCTCCTGGTCTTTCAGTCAAACCCAGTGCTATAGATCTTGGCTCATTCTGAGGAGACCATAATGAATTAAATTTAAATATAATTCTTCCAAACGTATAATTTTAATAAGGAGTATGGCTATAAACTAAAGTCAAAATTTATTTAGAATTATTACATTTATTGAAATCCCTCACAGGATACATCTTGGATTCTTTTCCCCCTAGACTTTGGCATTCTTATCCAAACTATAGATCCAGAAACCATCCAGATCCTACGCTTGCAATTGTATTCTGGGAATCTTAGCTCTCTATAGAGCTGAAGCACATAAATAAAAATTTGAAGGTGAAAAATTGGACCTTCTATACCCAAGTCTTGGTTTTTGTCAGCAAAAATTTGGGCACTCTTCAGCAGGTGAGAAGCCTCTTAGATTCAACCATCCCATGATCAAAGCCAAAAGAGTTGCTGTGATGCTAAAGAGAAGTGGCCAATGAGATTGGCTTTCAGAAAAGAAAATGGCAAGGGAACAAAAGCAAGGATTTTTCCATCTTTTAAATTCTTTAGAAGAAGCCATGTTTCTTTGCAATTTTCTTCAGACTCCTCTCCAATTCTTCACAACACACACCCACCCAGGAGAGTTCACTGTCATTAAAAAATGGGAGGACTTTCGAGAGTGGGGGCTCCATTGCCTTTGCTGAGAGCCTGGGAGAATGAGGACTCATACTTGGCCTCAGAGCTGCTCTCTAGTGATCACTAGTCATGACGTACAGACAGCAGTGGTTTCTGAAGAAATGGCATGGATTCTAGGGAGGAACTGGAATAGGGCTCAGGCTATGTGTTTCCTGTCCTTTACTTTTTAGGGAAATGTAGTTAAAAGGGTCTTGAAAAACACGAAGGTTGTATTACTGCCTGTTATGGGTTAAATTGTGTCCCCTCCCCCTCCCCCCAAGAAAAATGTGATGGAGTTCTAACCCTTGGTTCATAACAACGTGACTTGATTTGGAAATTAGGTTTTTGTAGATATAATCAAGTTAGGATGAGGTCATCCTTCATTAGACTGGACTCTACGTTCAGTATGACTAGTGTCCTTACAAGAAGAGGAAGAAAGATGTGCACAGGTGGAAGATACTGTGGCGAGACACACTCCAGAGAGAGATGCTTCCTCATGTAACTAAAACTTTTCCTTAGTTTTTCTACCCATGCTTCCCCTAAAGTCCCACATGTTCGAATGTCACCCCTCTTTAAAGAGGAGGTGACAGGTTGCCTCAGGGACTCTCAGAGCCAAACACAAGGTAAGGACTTGGCCCAGTTAGTCTTTCTTCCATCTGCAAAACTGCCCTCAGTCCCATGAGTCCCCTTCCTTTTACACTGACACAGCTTGCTGGGTTTTGTTTTCTTTCTTTCTCCTTTTTCTTTTTTTTTTCTAAAGCTCCTCACAGGAAGCGTTTGGCAGGCAGCTCAGGTCCCTGCTGCGATGAAGAATCAAACAACCTTGTCCTGCTGATTGATTAAACACGACAGGCAACACAAGACTGGAGCATGAACATTCCTTGGCTCTGATTGTCCCCACGGTCGGGCTGGCTAATGAATGAAGTCTGATTACAGCCCAGACTCTTGAGTGCCTCCTGTTGCCCCAATTTGAGGGCTTCTTCTGCTTCAAGTATGTCTTGGAAAGCAGAGTTCTCAGCAGGATCTGCAGAAACTGGGCCAAATGTTAGAAGAATGTAGGGGCAGAGAGAGAACAAGATCACTGTTTAGTGCATCTGATTTGCTGGTGGTGATAGTTTTGGGTGTCAACTTGACTGGATTACAGGATGTCTGGAAGGCTAGGGAGAACTTGTTTCCAAGTGTGGCTGAGAGTGGCCAAGAGTGTTGCCTGACAAGACTGGCATGTGAGTCAGTGGACTGAGAGAGGAGGACTTGCTTTTAATGCAAGTGGGTACCATCAGTCAGCTGGGTGCATGAGAGGGACAAATGGAGGAAGTTGGGTTCTGTTTCCTCGCCCCTCCTTCCTTTCAGAGTGTACTACGTATTCCACCCTCAAATGTTGTGTCTGCTCCTCTACTTGGCCCTTGGCTCTGTTTTTCTCCTGCTGGCTCCTGGCTCCTGAACTCCACCAGCCAGTCAGACTTAAAGTTCTTTAATCCTTGAACTCTGGACTTACACCAGCAACCAGCTGTGGGCACACAGGCCTGCTGCCTCCTGAGGGTCCACTTCTGGTCTCAGACTGGAACTGTAGCAACTTCCCTTTTTCAGAGTCTTTCAGCTATTTTTCTAGGTTTTACACGGTGTATTGCAGAACATCTCCACCATATGATTGTGCAAGCTAATTCCTATAGGAAATCCCTTTTTTTTTCACCTGTATCTTTATCCTGTTAGTTCTGTTTCTCTGGAGAACCCTGACTGATACACTTCCTTAGTGAGGGATATGGTAGATTGTGTAATAAACCCTGGAATATTAATGCCTTACATAAAATAATACATTTTCTTTTCTCACTGATGTACTAATTCAGTGTAGGTGTTCCTGGACAGCAAGCTGATCTTCACATAGGCATTCAGGGACTCTGGGTCTTACCATTCTGAGGCTCATATGAGCTATGATATTGGAGTTCTTTACTGTAGACTGATGACGAAAAAGGGCATATAAAATGTCCATGCACTTCTCAAAAGCCCTGGTCTCTTCACATTCTGTTGGACAGACAGAATTGTTGTCACTGTCTGGAACCCAAGTATGGTTTTGCTAGGAAATACAGTAGCTGGCTGTGTGTCTGCATTCCAGAAACATTCCCACTATAGATGGGTACATATTTAAAAGAGTTTTAGACGCAGAGACCTAGGAGATCAGGATATCAGAGACTGAAATGATTTCCAGCAAGATTAATTCCTCTATATGACACTTCCAAAGTGTAATTTAGGCTTGGGCCTGTGAATGCTTCATGAATGTTTTCTTTCCAATCTGTCTCTCCCCCTTTTTTATGCATCACCCCCTTTAAAATTAATCAGCCTAATTTTTCCAACCTCTGCCTCATGAAAGTCCTTCTCTCTTTCTTTCATCTTACCCCTGGAAAAAAGATAGGATCCCTGGTCTCTTCTTTTCTTATCAATTAAAAGTCTTCAGTCTTTGACCAGATACTAATAACAGCGTTCCTTGTCTTAGCTGTGATAGATTGGGAATAGCAGGTTCTGATCCCTGCAATGGTTCATTTTTCTCATTGTTTATCTAAAAACCAATCTTATTTTATCAAACTGAGAGTTCTAAAAGACAACATGGTCTAGTATCACATTAAAAACTGAGAGTCCTTGGGACCAGCAGTTGGCATAATGGCTATGTCGCTGGACTCTCAGGTAGTTGACCACAGTTCGAGTCCTGGACCTGGTGGCTTAAACTCACGCCAGGCGTGTGTGCATGCATGCCTAAGATCCTGAGAGGAGAAAGGAGGAAAAGGGACTGCAGTGTGGCCATCCCCCCAGGGGTGACTTCTCGCTGTCTGTCTCTCTGTCTCTCTCTGCTGTTCTGGCGAGCGCATGTGCCCTATAGTAAAAGCCTCTCCAAAAAAAAAAAAAAAAAAAAAGAATGGAGAGTCCTAAAGTTAGCATTTATTTTATCTCACCTTTTTAAAAATATTAAGCTGTGGCATTATTGTGTTAAGAATAATTTGACTTGTTCCTTAGGCCTAACTTGTTTTACAAGGGTTTGTTTCCCCAAGCCATTTACTATATATGTCTGGCACATTTATTAGTCATCAGGAAAGTCATAATTTTTTTTAATGGAAAAACATGTCATGGGTTTCCTGACAACTCAATATATTGTTCTCTGGAAACTGAGGCACTAGTTCTGGTTATTCTCTTTTATTTAGATGTACCTATGCCCTCAAACATAGTGATCCATGCAGAGGTTATTTCCAGTTGATCTTTCTACAAAATAATACAAATAATTATGATATGGACCAATAACTTAAGTTGATAATTTGCTGGGGAGAAGTATTAGTTAGTTATAAGTCCTATTGTTGCAAATGACAAAATGTCAACTAAGCCTGAGAAGAAAAAAAAAGGATTAATTCATGTAAATGGTAAATTCAAGAGACTCATATTTAACTTCAGGTATGGCTGGATCCAGGGTATTGAGCAACAGAATCTCCCTTTCCATTTTTCAGTTCTGCCTATCTGCCTTGGCTTTTTTCATATGTTAGTGTTGAGGTTTTCAGTAGTCCCAAGAATACATTGTTGTTACAATTCCTAAATCCTTTTGGAAAAAAGCTCCAAAAATGATCCCAATTTAAGGAAATCTTAGTTTCAGAATGACTCAGTAAGAAGAGGTATAATATCAATGAGAAGCCAAATCTCTTTTGTCCACCTCAGGTTGGGAATAGGGGGCAGGGGTAGCCTCAATTGAACCATAGGAATCAAGTATAATTCATTTAGAACTGGGAGAATATATCTTTCATGAGAAAGAATGTTTTGCAGATTAATCACCACATGTCCACTAGCATGGTATTTTTTTTTTTTTTTGAGAGGTTTTTGCCATAGGATGCGTGCACTTGCCAGAAAGACAGAGAGAGACAGAGAGACAGAAAGTGAGAAATCACCCCCTGGGGGGATGGCCACGCTGCAATCCCTTCTCCTCTATTTTCCTCTCAGGATCTTGGGCATGCATGCACACACGCCCCGTGTGAGTTTAAATAACCAGGCCCAGGACTCGAACCACAGTCTACTACCTGGGAGTCCAGCAACATAGCCATTACGCCAACTGGTGGTCCCAGCATGGTATTCTAATGAAAAATAGTTAATACACAATACCATACAGTATGTAATTAAATAATAAAATACCAAACCCAGAAAGAGATCCTTAAAAGAGGAAGATCACAGACAGATGAGGGTAATCAGAAAATATTTTATACAAGAGATGCTCTTTGTCCTGGATTTTAGAGAAAGCGTTCAGGTAGATAGTGGTTAATTAATGAAATAAAGACACAGGCAGGAAAATAGAATGAAGAAGCCTGAGACAGTGAAGAGAATTCATCCAAAAGTGATAGCATGGCTCATCTAGAACAAGGGATGGCATAAAACACAACTTCCTACCTTTGTAGCTTATTTTTCAGTGAATTTACCTACCATGTTTTACTTCTCAGTGTTTCTTTTGATTCCCCAGAGCTGAATCAAAGCACTGTTTGTGTCCAGAGAATCTGAAATCTATCATATGGTGCAGGTTCTGATGACTGGAGTTGAGGGAGTAAAAAGACTTCAGGACGCTCT
>NW_006160110.1:1370963-1376126 GCF_000334495.1 Tupaia belangeri chinensis | reverse complement strand
CTCTTCATGAACACAGCATGGACTTCCTATGAGATATGAAGGTTCCTTTCTCTTCAAACCCCTTTCTCATGTGCTGGTTGATGCCTGAAATTATATCAAGGTGATAAAGCTTATGAAACCATTGTATGACTACTCTTGGACAGGGGCTTGTGACAAATTCTTTCATGTATGATGTTCATGAATGAGATCCAGCCCTTGGAAAGTCAGATTGACAGATTAGCAAAGGACATTGTTAATTACTAGGAATGAAAGTAAGTGTCTAAGGAGATGGGAGAATAAGTTCAGAAAGAGGAAAAAGACTTAGTCAAAATCAAACTACAAACTCTACAGGCTTGTGATCTAGTGCTAGTGGCGTGAAGAGTGTTGGATGTCTGACAGATGAATGTCCCTCTACTTTGTAATGTGGTAAAAGCCCCTTTTATAATGGTTGTTTTGGAAAAGCAATGTAAATATTTATTTGTTGGCATATCACCTTTTATATACTGTGTGTGTGCGTGCGTGTGTTGTGGTATTTCAAGACTGTGTGACCGTTTGTCCTCAGAGTCATGTTATGCTTAGGATGGAGTATCACAGCTGGTGAGTGTGTTCTCACTCTTGTACACTGCCCATGGCTGGGCAAGAGGACAGAATAAACAGATAGGACTTCAGACTGGAAGGCAGCTGTGTGAATCTGGCTTGCTTTAAGCATGATCATGAGAAATGTTTTGCTCCTGGGGAGGGTCTTTGAAGCTTACTCTGAGCTGAACTCCTATGTTTATTTTGGAAGCCACAGAGATTCAGAACCCAGCATGGCATTTGCATGACAATTTAATTTTAAAGGGATTATAAATACATAACTCCTTTAGCAAGAAATCAAAGCTCTTTGGGTATATTTTATAATCAGTTAGCAGTACCCTCCCTTTCTCAGAAATAAGTTAGATTACATTTTAATGCAACTTCCATTAATGATTTCATTTTCATTTAATTATCAGCATTTTCTTTGGGAGTATTTAGGACATGCTGCCAGCAGTCATCTGTTTCAAAGCCATGCTAAGAGCGCATTCACAGGTGCCTAAAGTCAATGTTTCCCACAGAGACAGACTCAAAGAGGATGTCTCTTTTGCACTTCTTGGGGCATCCACTCCTGGGTTTTCCTCTGGTCATGTGCTTTTCTTTTTACTACAAGCAGAAGCCCTAATAGAGTAGAATAAAATTAAGGGCAGAATGATATTAACAGGTATATTTTGAATAACTTTCTGTGGTGAAGAGTACGAACTTGAAAATCAGACATGAGTGTGTTTAATTCCAAGATCAATGATTTATTGCTAATCTTGAGCAAATTACTTCTTTCAGTCAGAGCCTCTTTATTTTTAAAATAAAGATAAAACTTTTGTCCTATAATATTGTTAAAAAAATAAAATGACCCTGATGTAATGTACCAGACAGGTAGTAGACTCTCAATTAGTATTAGTGCTCTTCTTTAACTTAAATCCAAGGCAGGAATTTTGAGCTAGTGAAACAGACACATCCTTTATCTTATTTTGAGAAGTAGTGCATGAGTCAGGATAGGCTAGATTATGATGAAATAACAAACAATCCTGTATTAGTCAGTGTTCTCCAGAGAAACAGAATCAATAGGATATAGATATGGACATAGATGAGTGAGGACTTGCTAGGGGAGTTGGCTCAGGTGATTACAGAGGTTAATAAGTCCTATGAGATGTTGTCTGTTAATTAGAGAAACAGGGAAACCGGTGGTTTGGCCCAGTTCAAGTCTGAAGGCCTGAGAACTTAGACACTGGGAAGACCATGGTGAAAGTCCCAAAGTCTATATGGTATAGAATCTGGAGTTTTGATGTCCAAGGGCAGAAGGACATAGGTATTCCAGCTCCAGAGTGGAGGTAGGGTGGGAGAATTCACCTTTCCTCGGCCTTTTTATTCTCTTCCAGCTCTTGGCTGATTAGATGGCGCCCACCCAGATTAAGTGAAAGTGAGTATTTCTTACTCAGTCCACTTACTTAAAATGCCAGTCTCTTCTAGGTATACCTTCACAGACATACCCAGAGATAATGCTTTCCCAGTTACCTCAATATCCCATAATCTAGTCAAGTTGACACTTAAAATTAACCATCACAAATACAAACATTTCAGTTGTAGGGTCAGTAGAAGGCGTAGTGGTTAAGGCAATGGACTCCCCACATAGCCGGCCATTTAGTTTGAATCTCAGACGTGGCCACCTGAGACTACTGCTGGGCACTTGGGTGAGTCTGTCCAAAATTCTGAGAGGAGAATGGAGGAGAAGGGATTATGGCATGGCCATCCCCCCTGGGGGGTGATTTCTCACTTTCTGTCTCTCTGGTGAGCACATGTGCTTTACACCAAAAATCTCTCAATTTTTTTTTATTTTTATTTTTAGTGGTTATTGAAACAAAGGCTTACTTATTTATTTTTGCTCATGCTGCAACTCTACTGTGCATTTTTCTTTCTCTTCACTATGGGATCTAGGAGGATGGAACAGTTTCTTTCAGGGGCATGTTTATCATGGTGGTGGAGGTAAACACTTATAAGTGGTTTTAGCACTTACCCTGCATTTCATGGACCACACTAAGTCACATAGCTAAGCATAATATTGAGGAGAGTAGGGAAGTAGGATTCTTTATCCCTTTGTGAGCTGATGGGGCTGTCTTGTTGAGAGTGCAAACTAAAATGGAGATTCTTAACCAGGATAGAGAATGAGAATCACCTATAAAGCATTTAAAAATATTTATATAACATCTTAATGAATCAAAATCTTAGGGGAGGGAACCAGCAGTTAGCGTAATGGCTAATAGCTATGTCGCTGGACTCCCATGTAGTCTACCGCGGTTCTCGTCCAGGACCCAGTGGTTTAAAACTCATGCCAGGCGCGTGTGCGTGCGTGCCCAAGATCCCGAGAGGAGAATTGAGGAGAAGGGATTGCGGTGTGACCATCACCCCTGGGGGGTGATTTCTTGCTTTCTGTCTCTATGTCTCCCTCTGTCTGTCTGGCGAGCGCACGAGCCCTATAGCGAAAACCTCTCAAAAAAAAAAAAAAAATCTTAGGGGAGGCCAGGAGTACATGTTTGCTAATTTCCACAGTGTGTCTCCTCTAGTTAACAACTACTGTGAATAAGACGGACATAAAAGACAAAAAATAATTAGAGAGCTGATTAGTTTTTAAAGAAGTGTTAAAAACAGATAATTCTGTCTTTTCTCTAAATCTTACAAATACCTCTCCTTTTTTTCCCCTGTTATACTTTTATTGAATTGTTCCATAGTCTCTTTATTTATAATTTAGGGAGCAGGTGCATTGAATACTTTATATTTCTCCAAGGAAAATAAAGAACTAGGTTGCTTTTTATTTGTTTATGGCTCTCTATTGATTTTTCAATGGGTCAATGATTCACAGTGGAAAACAGCATCACTGCCTTTAACTTAAATCTTTCTGAGATACCTGATGATGGATATTAGGGCACAGAAAACCCATGATTAGCCTTTTGGTTTAGCTACTACCTACCCCATGCTGTATAGATGTCTTCAGTTAGCTTTTGATTACTCATGAGTCAATCAAGAATATTGGATTTACCTTCTTAGCACACTCATTTTCTCCTGTGGTACAAAATGAGGCTATGAAAGGAAACCATTGGGAATAAGAATGTGAGAAAAGGGTTCAGAAAGGCCAAGGGGCAAAGGAACATATCTAAATTGAGCGCCTTCACTCACTCCAGATTGGATGTTGGATGGTGGTGTTTCTTCATTCTTCATTAACCACATTCTCCAGTCCCAACTGTCCCTTGACCAAAAATGGGCCTGGGTCAACTTCTTATCACACAGTGCTGGGGAAAAGCATCCAGCACATATGCTAGCCCCTGTTGGATGTGTAGTAAAGATATCTTACTGAGAGGAGGGATTTGGTAGCTCCTATTTCTTGGGTCCAAAGAAAAATCAAAATTTAAGAATACAAAGAATTCTCAATGATATTGCTGGAGTTGGTGAGATTTACTCTGAAACCAAAGCTTACTCTGGAGTTTGTGTCATTCCTCTCATTTTATAATTAAAAAAGAAGAAGAAGCTGACTTGCAGAAAGTTTAAGCCAATGTTCACATTCCATTTGAAGTCAGGGCACAACCAGTTGTAAGACCACACTCTAGCACTTTGTTCTTGCTTCTTTCACAATTGTCTTGTGACGTGTGCTCAGATGACTGTGAGATGCCTGAGCGGCTGGCTGTGTCTTGGCAGAAGCTCTTTACACTGAAGTTTCAGAGCAGCAGAGGTCCCTCAGTGCCCCATGCAGGCTGCCAAGTGAATGGCAGTCAGCTGGAATTCCACTGGTTGAGATTTCTTTTTTTTTTTTTTTTGACTTGAAGTTCCAGCTTTTGTCAAAGTGGAAATGCCTCTGGGAGGACTCAAATCTCTATAAATTCAACATAAATTTATTTCTCACAGTTCTGGAGGCTGAAAATTTAAGACAAAGTTACCCATAGACTTAGTATCTAGAGAGGACCCAGCTTTTGGTTCACAGATAGTACATGGTTGCTGTGTTCTCATATGGTGGAAGGGGCAAGGGATCGCTGAGGTCTTTTTCATAAGGGAACCAATTTTATTTGTGAGGGTTCTGCCCTCATGACCTAATCACCTCTCAAAGCTCTCAAGTTCTAATATCATAACCTTGGGGTTAGGATTTCAACATACAGATTTTGAGAAGACAAGGTCATTCAGAGTAGAGCAGACTTCTCCCATAAAATCCTCCCACACCTGTTATAGTCTAATTGGCAAGAAATCGACATAGCCAAATTTATTGGAGTTTCATTGATTAATAGGTCTGTGACTGCGTAAGGACTCACGTCTCTCAAAATCTTGCAGCCCCAAGGGACCAGCAGTTAGCATAATGGCTATGTCACTGGCCTCCCATGTAGTTGACTGCAGTTCAAGTCCTGGACCTGGTATCTTAAAACTCACACAGGGCGTGTGTGCATGCATGCCCAAGATCCTGAGAGGAGAATGGAGGAGAAGGGATTGTGGCATGGCTCTTCCCCATGGGGGAGGGGGGATTTCTTGCTTTCTGTCTCGCTGTCTCGCTCTGTCTGTCTGGCGAGTGCATGTACCCTATGGCGAAAACCTCTCCAAAAAAAGAAAAAAAAAAAAAAAAAAAAACCTCACACACCC
>NW_006160110.1:1348470-1370861 GCF_000334495.1 Tupaia belangeri chinensis | reverse complement strand
GGAGATTCCTATGCTATGGGCATGTTCCATCCCTACTTAAACACAGTGGAAACTTAATGACCTTTACGGCTATGGCAAAGGGTTTGGCATTGATTATTATATAACTTAAGTCCCAGAACCTGAGGCTTGAAACTCACGCTGGACACACGTACGTGTGTGCCCAAAAATCCTGAGAGGAGAATGGAGGAAAAGGGATTGCGGTGTGGTCATCCCCCCTGGGGAGTAATTTCTTGCTTTCTGTCTCTCTGTCTCTGTTTTTCTGACTAGGGCACGTGCCCTATAGCAAAACATTTCTCTAAAACAAAAATGTATGTTTTATTATTATTCCATTATGGTGAAGCCAACAGATCAGGAAATGACTGCCATTGAGAAGGTAATCTGTGACTCACAGTTCCCCGAGGAGAGGGCACAGCGCATCACGTAGGGCCACACAGGCAGCACTCTGGGCAGCCAGAAGGCAAAGGGAATAGGGAAAAGGCAGGTGAGAGCCTTCATTGTGGTTTTGCTGAATGGGACAGGGGAAGCAGGGTATGTAAGTGTAGGACTGGCTAGTTTGCATAATTTCAGCACGCTCTGAATTTAGGGACTATTCCTAGTTCTCTGGTCCCTAACCTGGGGTGATTAGAGGAGGGAAATAGTGAGCTGAGTGCAAGAGTCCGGTACAAGAATGCATGGGAGGATGGGCTCTGGATTGGTTAGTTTGTATAGGAAAGTGCTCACATATGAGTCTCTTCTTATCTCGTCTAATTGAGTAACCCTGAAAGAGGCCGTCTCTTCATGGCCACCAAGGTCCTAAGATGTCAAAGAATCAACTATACAGATGATAAAAAGGCACGGTTAATACAACCCTCAGGAAAGAGAGTTCCCTGTTTGGGAAGTAGAATTGGATTCTAACGCACTCGGGTTTCAGCCATGGGCAGTTTGGTTTGTTCATTGAAAACTGGGGGGGCCAGCAGGTAGCATGGTGGTTAAAGGCACCAGACTCCCACATGGACAACCGTGGTTTGAGTTGTTTCTCACTTTCTCTCTCTCTGTCTCTATCTGGTGAGTGAGTGCACATGCCCTGTAGTAAATTTTTAGAAATCATAGTAATAAAAAAGTCAAATAAATAATTCAAAAATATTAAAAAGAAAACTGCAGGCAACAGTCTGAAAAGCATCAAAACAACTTGTGCAATAAAGATTTCGTGTATCTATCATACAATTTTTAAGGAGAGGCTGTACTCAGAATGTTTGCAGAGAAGGTGAATTTGTCTCATTACCCTCAGGTAACTTTCATTCACATGCTAAAGATGGCTGAGCTTCTGTCATCTGGTTTTCTAAACAGACCACAGGCAGGACAACTCATTGAATTCGTGTACTGTTACAGGAAGCAAGGTATAAATTTCTATTATGTCTGACCTATTTATACATTTGGGGCCCATTTGAAATAATATCCAGAATTCACTTTTATGACCATGAGTACATGAGATGTGAAGTTAAATGAAAACTACCATGTCAGGCAACAAAATCTGAGTTTGATCTCTGGATTCACTATTAATCAATTCTGTGGAGTATGACAAGTCTTAATTTCTCATAAACTAAATTTTCACATTCATTAAATGGAGAAAATAACTTTTCAATCGTCTCTCAGAATTGTTATGAGATACCCAGCATATAAAATACTTTATATAGGGTCATTATTATTAAGCTGTTTTCAGTTCTGATACCCTACCACATGAAGGTATTTAAGGAAGCCTTTGAGAAGAAGAGAGGCTATTTTCTGCCCTTTTCTGTGCCTATTATTCAGTTCATATCTTCTCCTTGTCCTTGCCAGCTTTCTCCTGGCACACTCCCCTCAGCCATGTGCCACCCTGCCTTGTCCTCCCTCAAAGTGCCCTTGGCTCTAAGATTACACCTGCTCCCCAAGCCCTTGTCACCAATCAGGCTTCTACTCTCTCACTGCACAGAGCAGGTTTCCTTAAATGTTCTGAGATCGTAGAATGCCAAGAAACTGTATGTGCATATTCAGTTAGGTCTTCATTTTTAAAGCAAATTCCTGTGATCAGACCAAAAATACTAGACAACAACATATGCAGGAAACCCATACAGAGTGAATAAATCAAGTATCACTGCGATGAGAAATGTGTCTAGTGTCTGTTTCGAGTCATTATATATGTGTCTGTAAGTGCGTGGAAATGTCAGACCAGAAAGAGATTCTGAGGTTTAAACACATGTTCTTTGCTTTGAAACATTCCCGGTTGTGATATCATCTAATAGGTATTAGCGGTTTTGATGAAGTCATGGTATGAATAGGCCAAGACTCCAAATAAACCACATGTTGTGAACAATATTCTCTCTGTATGTGGATATATTTGATCTAGAGAGTGATTTTTTTTAGAAAAATTGCATTTTCTTTTGGGGTTTCGTGAAAAATATAGCATTACTGAGAAATGAACGGATTCATATTTACTTCATTTGTTGGTAGTTCTGATTCCTAAGTAGGTTTATTTTCGCTCTGGCTTTTAAAAAGCATAACTTATCCTGTTTGCACACTGGAATGGAAATGACACATGTCTCCACTTCAGGACCCGAGTGCGGGTTGACGCCAGGTATCTGAGAGACAGTGTGGTTGCTATTGGGGAAGGAGGGTGGAGGTTGGCTTCTATAATACTAGCCTGCCTTGCGGGGTTGCCAGATTATTACTCTCCTTGAAAGATGTAGAAATGAATATTTTATTTCAACCTTTACCACTACCGTAATGATAGTATGATGATAAATCTTTTAAGTGGTTTTTGAATACGGAAGGCATATTTGTGAAGGAATTCCAGTTAACTGCTGGTATAGGATATTGATCTAGTTTTGAGAGAGACAACAGTGCAAAACTTGTTGCATGCAAGAAAAAAATGTCAAGGAATATCTGAAGGGCACTCTGCTGAGAGGTGGCCACAGTGGTTTGAACCATATTCCTTAGCTCCAGGTATTAGTATTTGTAACAAAAATGTCTATCTGAATTTCTAATTGGATGTATAGCCAACAAAGTAAGAAGTTCTGAGGGATTAGAGGTCCCTGAGGGGTGGAGTGGACCCTCTAACTGTCCCTAAGTTACAGAACTCAGGTTCATACTGTGGTCTTACCTTGAACTTCCTGGCTCCACAGAATAGCTGTGTGTCTCCACAGGGACTGGTTTAAGTGTCCTTCCATGGGTACAATGCCAGAATGTGAACCTCTGGTTATACTTCAAGCTCTTTCTGCCACTTACGGACACCAACCCCTGGGGAAATAAAAAGGATGGAAATAAGTGGATTAAACCGAAAATTGAGGAGCTAAACAAAACAAAAAACAAATGGATGTAGTGTAGTGACAACACCTGTCTTAAAAGGCTATTGTGAAAAGGAGAGTTCACAAATAGCAATGGCATGGAAAGGAGTGTGGCTCATGTGTAGAAAGTGGCCCCTAAATGTTAGCTTATACTGCCAAATCAGTTCTCCTGGTAGAGTAAGTGAACAGGCTCTTTTCCATGACTTAGCTGTTCAGAACTAGAAAGCAGTCATGTGTTCCCATCCATAGTCACTTCAACTTTCTCAGAACTGAACCCATTTCTTCGATCTATCTTTCCTTTCCTTCTTTCCCTTTCTTTCTTTCTTTCTTTCTTTCTTTCTTTCTTTCTTTCTTTCTTTCTTTCTTTCTTTCTTTCTTTCTTTCTTTCTTTCTTTCTTTCTCTTTCATTTCCTTTCTTTCTTTCTTTCTTTCATTTTTTTCCATAGGGTTCTTGTAATCCCAGAGAGTGACAGGGAGACAGGGAAAGTGAGGATCATCCCAGGGGGCTAGCCATGCCACAGTCCCTTCTCATTCTCCTCTCAGGATTTTGGGCATGCATGAACATGTACTAGGCACGTTTTTCAAGCTGTTGGGTCCTGGACTCAAACCATGGAGGCAGCCATGTGGGATCCAGTGCTTTAACCATCATCCCACCTCTGACTCAGCCCCATTTTCTAACTCTACCATCTCCCCTAAACTGCCCCTTGTGTTCTTCTGTTTAGCTGCAAATACGTGAATGGATGAGGTTCCTAGAAGACTGGTAGAAGCTATAGGAATAGGGGTGGTATCGTACGAGGAGGCAGAAAATTTGACAGAAAATCAGCCCCGCTTGGGAGCAGATTGAATATACAGGGAGGAATCTAGAGGTCTCAGCTGATTTATTGTATCTTGGGGTAAACACACATGTCAAAGAGGAGAAAGGGGCATCCGTCTATCTGGGCTCTTCAATTCTTCCTCTCTGATGACCTCATAGCAGTGCCTTGTCTCTTTCTGGGGATTTTTACTTACTACATCATGTACTATCAGTTTCCTTGATGTTATTTTCTGTAATTCTAGTTTGAATTGAGAAAGTATTTTATGTATAGAGATACAAAGATCAGACATATGTCTCCATTTTTTTGGTACCTAAAATGTTTATTATCTTCTCTTTATATTGTTTCTGAAAGAGAAAGGACTCTTGTTGGCCAAGGAGTCAGCGAGAGACACTCTGTTGGATGGTGACCACTGTGGTTTGAACCATACTCCTTCGCTCCAGGTATTGGTATTTGGAAAGAAAATGTCAAGCCAAATTTCTAATAGGATGAAGGCTAACAAAGTAAGATATTCTGGGAGACTGAAGGCCTCTGAAGGGTAGGGTGGACCCTCTTGCATGGGTTGTACTTCTAAAGATAGTGGGGTGAGAAATTTAGTAGACGGTAATATTTGGGGGGGGGTGGAAATGAGAGAGGAAAGGTAAATTAAGGAAGAAAACTTGCAAAGTTGAAGCTTTTATGATACAGGGAGGAGATGAAAATGTGACAGTTGTCATGATGGGACTTTGGGAGAGATGAGGAAAGAGAAATAAGGAAAATTTCAAATGAAGGTTGTGTTATACACTGGATGGTGTCTCCCTTCATTATGCCCTTCCTTTAAAAAAAAATGTTTTGGGGGGGCTAGACAGTGATACAGTGGTAAAACATGATGCTCTGTGAGGCTGACCCACATGGGAAGGTTCCTAGTTCATGTCTGGAGACCTCTCTGAGTGTGCGGTGCATATATGCCTACAGTTTGGGTCTAGCTGAGGCTTGAGGTAGATTCTGGCAGTAAGCATCTGTTGGAGTGCTGTTTCTTTGTCTCTCTCTCTCAGTTGTAGAACACATAAAATTTAAAAAATTATAAAATAAAAAAATCTCTTTTTAAAAGCTGTCCATTGCTCTTCAAGTCTTTGGAGTTTAGTATGTGTTTGCTTTGGTTATCTTACTATAGTAAGGTGGCTAAGAGAAACTCACTTTATTTGGAGTAAAATGGTTAAATATCCTATTCAAGAAGCCAAATAAAGGTGTCCGGATAACTTTTAAAACGTGTCTGGAGAGGGCTAGCAGATGGCATAGTGGTTAAAGACCCTGGACTCTCATGTGGTGGACTATGGTTTGAATCTCAGACCTGGCAGCTTGAAAATCATGCAGGGCATGTGAGTGTGAGCCCAAAATCTTGAGAGGAGACTGGAGAAGATGGAATTGCTGTGTGGCCATTCCCCATGGGGGGTGATCTCTTACCCTCTCTCTTTCTATATATGTATATATCTTTGGCAAGCGCACATGACCTGTGGCAAAAACTTAAATAAACAAATTAAAAAGGTATCTGGAAAGTTTTACTGTAGCCATTTTTTCTTGTAGAGTCTCAAAAATTTTGATTAAGCCATAGTTCTATCCAACAAATATCCATTGATGTCCTGGGAATGGAGTTAAAAGGTAAATAAAGTGCTAAGACAGAGATAAGTAAACTGGTAATTTTTCACAGTGAGTACCAGACTATGGGAGCCTCACAGAGAGCCATCAATGCAGACTGGAGATTTGACCACAGACTGAAAGTGAACAGGATGGCTATAGGCAGATAAATGAGGTGATGAATAGAGTGGGTGAATGTACTGTGCTGAGCTGTCGAGACAGCTTTCTCTCAAGTCAGCTGCATCTTCTCCATGGGGCCTGGAGAGAAGGCATGCTTGGAGAAATAGACTCTCTAGGCTGAGGTCAGCCAAACCAGGGGCAGAATCTGACTCTCTATCACGATGCTAACTAGAGACCAGTGCTATAGTGAAGTCCTTGCCCAGTGATGCTCACGGATCCTTCCCAAGACATCTGTGTCTCTGTGGCAATTCAGGTAAGGCCTTTAGGTGGGATGTCTAAAGCCAGTACCCAAAGTGTAAAGTTGAGTGAGCAGCCCTCATTTATTGTATGCTACTGTAACCGTCCACAGGGGCAATTAATTCATGGGAGAAGTGACAATACCCATAAAGACAGGGCGGTGAGGGATGCTGGTTGTAGAAGGTTAGGGACTTGAGCCTCCGAATAGAAGAATTTTCTACTCCTCTGGGTTTTCTTGCAATTCCTTTTTGGCGAGACATGTCACCTCTGCTGAGATACCTTCATATCTGGACCACACTTACAGCCTTAGTTGACTGCTGCCTGCCTTCACCACATCCTAAGCCCAGGCTTCTTCACTGTCTCCTAGCCTTAGTCTTACCAAAGGCAGAAGAAATCCAGTTTGGGCCAGCAGGTGGCGCCACATGGCCGACTGTGTGATTTGAGTCCTGGAGCCAGCAGCTTGAGAAATCACCCAGGGCATGTGTGTGTGTGTGTGTGTGTGTGTGTGTGTGTGCATGTGTGTGCACATACCCAAAATTTGGAGAGAAGAATGGAGGGAAGGGGATGGCAGCTGGCCATCTCACTTGGGAGGTAACTTCTCACTTTCCCTCTCTTTCTTTCATTTAGTCTTTCCTGAGAGCCCATGCACCCTACAGCAAAGTAAAGGAAAAAAAAAGGCAGCTGAGTTTTTTTTCCCATGGTCTTCCAGTTCTTAGCTCTCAGGCTACCCCAGACAAGCCTGTATAATCACCCATGCTCCAAAAAATCTCAGAATCAGTAGAAACATTTGGCTGTTACAAAGCACACAGTATAGTGTCTGCCATGTAGTAAACACATTATTATTATTTTGCTAGTTTTTCAGATGAATTCTGCATCGCAGATACTGTGTCAAATAAACCTCGAAATGAAACTTTTAAGTTAGCAAGCGCCTGTTTGTGTTTAAGAGAAAAGCCCTAGAGAATCCCTGCAGTCAAAGAGAAAAGCTGCACCTCCTCTGGAGGTATCGATTAGAGCTGTGACCAGAGCTCTGGGAAGTCTTGGTAACACTGTTCATAAACGGACAGTGAGGCATGAAGTCGTAAAATGTTTTATGGGAAAACCCATGAAAACTTCAAGCCTTCTGTAATACTGATTAAGAATAATTTAAATCACTCATATTTTATTAGAAAATGTCAGTGGTTATGAGTTAATCAATTTCAGATAGATTTTATTTGTGTAAAATTGGCATTTTAGAAAGTGAATTTATTGCTCACAGTTACCTCTTCCAATGTGAAATTATTGCAATATTAGTAGTAAATGCACTCCGATCCAATCTATATCATTAATCAAATATTCCCAAATTGAGCTCCTAATAGTGTCTTATAAGATTAAATAGAAAGACACAGATGATGCTGGCTGCTTTCCAATACCTCAACCAAGGAGGAGAAAATGGTGACTCTGAAGAACATTTTCTGGGGTTTTTTGGCTCTTTTGACTGTGTAGTCTGCGACCTCCTGTGTTTGTGGAATCTCTCACCTTAAGGCTCCTGGTAAGAGGCAGAATCCACCTACTATAAAGGTAGACGGCAGGATGGTAGGACGAGGTAGCAAGCTGAAAGGCTACTTTTCTACTTTCCTTAGCAGCTGAAGTGTGCATACGATCCAGGCTCCATCCACCACACCCCACCCTTGGAGTCATTGCTAAGTGAAGCATGGAAGAAGGCTCTGCGGAGAGTCCATTCTGGCAGCAGAGGCAATGGCAGAGGCAAAAGCAACTCTTGAGTCTAAAGTCAGTGGCAGAGTCAGTGCAAGGGGGCATCTGGTGTTCTTCAGTTGTCACAGAGGTGTAGCTTAAGTTGCTTAAGGTCGGTTGTAGGTAGGATGACAATACATTCTTGTTTCCCTAAGAGTTCCAGTTGGTGTCTGTCATCTTATGTAATGATTGATAGCATCCTCTTTTGCTTTCAGAATTGTTGCAGTTTAGGGACCAGCAGTTAGCGTAATGGCTATGTCGCTGGACTCCCATGTAGTTGACTGCAGTTCGAGTCCTAGACCCAGTGGCTTAACCTCACGCCGGGCGCATGTGCGTGCCCAAGATCCTGAGAGGAGAATGGAGGAGAAGGGATTGTGGTGTGGCCATCCTCCCCAGGGGGCGATTTCTCACTTTCTGTCTCTCTGTCTCTCTCTGTCTTTCTGGCGAACGCACGTGCCCTATAGCAAAAACCACTCTAAAAAAAGAAAAAAAATGTTGCAGTTTAGAAAGCAAATAATATGATGTATTACGTTAGGGTTCTCTGGAGAAATAGGACCTATAGGAGCTAGAGGTATAGGTAGATCAACAGACATATAAATAGATACATAGATATATACATACATACATAGAACTTTATTATGACAGATAGGCTCCTTCAGATATGGAGAATGAGAAGTCAAACTATCTGTTATCTACAAACTAGAGAGACAGGAAAACAGTCGAGGGAGTTCCAGTTCAAACTAAAATGCCTGAGAACCAGGGCAGTGAATGGTGAAGTCCTTATATAAGTCCTGAAGCCTCAAATCCTAGGGTGCTACTGTCCGAGGGCAGGAGAGAATGAGCCTTCCAGCTCAGAGAGAACAAATTTGCCTTTCCTCTGCCTTTTGGTTATACTCAGGCCCTGGATGAATCAGATTCCCATTCACACTGGTGAGTGCCATCTTTTTTACTCCGTCTACCAACTCAAATGCTAATCCCTCCTGGAAACACCCATAAACACACACTCAGCAATATGTTTTACTGGTTTTCTGGGAAGCCCTTAGACTAGACAAGTTGACAGCAGAATTAACCATCATGTGTGACCTTTTCAGCTATAATCAATCACTTATATACTCCACCTCCTCTCTTTGAAATCAGGTACTTTCTTGTGAATACTTCTTTATTTGCAACCCTCTCCAATGGTTGAAGTATTATCTCCTACACTCCTCATTCTGTTGGGCCCAGGAGTGAGGGGTAAATGTCTTTCTTGTCATCTTCGCTTCTTAATGTTACTTCCGAGTCCTTCCTTATTTCTCTGTAATCCTCCAGATCCAATGACTATGGTGTCATCTGACTTCACAACTGTTTCAGCTACCTACAGACTCTCTGCTCCTTAAGAGTCGTTAATACTGTCTCAATCTCCCACCCTGTGTTTGTCAGTATTCTGAGTGATTTCAGTATCAAAATAGATTATCCTTCACTGGCCCCTTGGTTCCTCCAAAGATCTTATCTTCTACCATCTTAGCCTCCCGTTCCTGTAATCAGGCTGGAGACCTTGTTTCACTAATGACTGTTTTCCAATTTCAAGTACTCTATTCTCCAATGACTACCTTTTACATTACTTGCTCACCCTTCTTGGCACCCTATTCCAACACTTTTTGACTCAAGCTCTGTAGTGTAATGGCCTTCTCATCTTTTCACCATCTATCACTCTTCTCATGACCTCATTCTCTTTCTGGGCTTGAATCCCATGGTACAGTATTATAATCGTGTTACTGTGTACCCCATCAGCTACCTCAATCCATCTCCCTTTGTCATATTGGAATGGCAAAAAGCTAGCCTTGATTCTATCAAATGGCAAACGTGAGATCAAGCAAGAGGAAACCACACATTTACTCAGTGACAGAGATGGCTAATTTTCTAGTACAGTAACACTTCTTCCTTCTTCGATTTGGCAGCAACACGCTTGAATTCTAGCTGGATTTGTGGATTCATGGAATAAACTTTTGGCCATCAAAATGTAAGTAGAAGTGTTTTATGTTATTTTAGGAAAATGTTCAAAAAGGAAGTGTGTCTATGTGAAGTTCTTAATTTTTTTTTTCTTTACGTTTACTGGAACATGGATGTGAAAGTTGGAACCTAAACTGTTGTCTTGGGCAACCTACAGGCATGTTGAGGACATTGAGTTTTAGTCTGAAAGATCATAACATGACATAGCCCTAAACACCCTATCTCTAGTCTCCCTTTTGTAAGATAAAAATGAACATTGACCTGGGTGTGATAGGAAGACTGAGGACTTTCAAAGATGCTCATTTCCTAGTTCCCAAAACCAATGAACATGTTCTCTTACATTGGCAAAAGGGACTTTACAGATCTGGTTAATTGAGGGGTCTTGAGAAAGTGAGGTAATTCTGGATTTTCAATGTAGGCCTACACTAATCAAATGAACCCTCAAAAGCTGAGAACTTTTCCCATGGGTAGCCAGTCAGAGCTGGGAAGTTGGGAGCAATGACAGAATGACACAATACTGCTTGTTTGAAGATGGTGAAAAAGGACCATGAGATAAAGAATGTAGATATTGTCCAGAAGCTGGGAAAGGCAAGGAAATGGATTCTCCCTTCGAGCCTCTAAAAAGGAATGCAGGATCATCAAGATCTCAATTTTAGCCCTTGAGGTCCATTTTGGTTTTGACCTACAGAATCGTAGACTAATAAATTTGTGTTGTTTTAATCCACTATATTTGTAGTAATTTGTAATGTCAGTGATAGAAAACCCATACACTTGGTAAATATGTAATTTTGTACTTTTGTTACTCACAACTATTGGTCGCATATATAATCTCAATCAGCATACACACTGAATGATTTTAATTGAATATAAAACCGTCATCCTCACGTGGGTTCTTGGCACTACCAAGAAATCCTCCCACGTTTCCTTAATTAATTTATATTTTCAGGCCAGCAAGTGGTGTGGTAATTAAGGTGCTGGACTCCCACATGGCGGACCACGGTTTGAGTCCTAGACCTGTAGGCTTGCTTTCTCAATTTCCCTCTCTCTTTCTCTGTCTCTCTCTCTGTTCAGTTAAAATAATGATGCTTATGATGAATAAAATTAAATAAAATAATTATTTTTTAAATTTGTATTTTCACTCTTCCAAATGTCATTATCTTTCCTTGTCTCCATTCTTCAGGTCTCTGACATCTCCTTGCTATCACTTACTCTTTTTATTTTTTGGGAGAGGTTTTTGCTATAGGGTGTGTGCGCTCACCAGACAGACAGAGAGAGACAGAGAGATAGAAAGCGAGAAATCACCGCCCAGGGGGGATGGCCATGCCGCAATCCCTTCTCCTCCATTCTCCTCTCAGGATCTTAGGCACGCATGCACACGCGCCCGGCGTGAGTTTTAAGCCACCGGGTCTGGGACACTAACCGTGGTCGACTACATGGGAGTCCAGCGACATAGCCATTACGCTAACTGCTGGTCCCAACTATCACTTACTCTTAATTAATGACCTTGCTTTTTAAGTTCATTTAGAAAATAGAAACGAGAGGAGAGCTTCTTCATGTTCCCACCACTAACTATATTAAATTATTCACATTTTACACATTTACTTAGCTAGTTCCCTTTATATCAAATTAACTATGTGCTAAGTGCAAATCCTTCATCTGTGCACTGGATTTCATCTCCTCATCCCAAATCAAAGTTTTTGCTCCTTCAGTTACACCCTCTTGATCCAGTATTATCAAAAATTTTCTTCTATTGGAGTGTATATAGAAAGATGTTGTAATATCACTCAACCTGGTCTCCTTCAAGTACTTTAATTCTCAAAAAATTTTCCTGGAAAGAATTGTCTACTCATACTGTCTCCATTTCCTATCCTTGCATTTTTCTCTTGACTTTAATGTTTACATTAAACATCTCAATAAGGTCAGACAACCTCAATATGACTTCCATGCTGCTAAATTCGATGAGTGATTGTTAATTTGCACATTAATCCCTTATGAGCATTTGACATGGTTACTCACCTGTTCCTTAAAACACTACCTTCAGTCTGCCTCCAGGGTACTGTTCTCTTGTTTCTCCCTCTACCTTACTTGTAGCTTCTCAGTCTCTTTTCCTACTTATTTATTTATTGGCGAAGTTTTTGCTATAGAGTGTGTGCACTAGTCAGAAAGACAGAGAGAGATAGAGAGACAAAAAGTGAGAAATCACCCCCCAGGGAGGATGGCCACGCCGCAATCCCTTCTCCTCCATTCTCCTCTCAGGATCTTGGGCACGCACGCACGCACACGCGCCTGGCATGAGTTTAAGCCACAGAGTCCAGGATTCGAACTGCAGTCAACTACGTGGGAGTCCAACGACGTAGCCATTACACTAACTGCTGATCTCCCTATTTATTCTTTCTTTTACTGACCTGCGAATATTAGAGAACCCAGGGTTCAATCTTGGCTCTTTTCTCTCCACTGTGCCCTTCTTTGTTATACTTGTTATCTGGGTAATCTCATCTAGTCCTGTGGGTTTAAATACCTTTAATTCCCTGACAGCTACTAGATATGTATCTATCTCCTCCTTAGTTTTAAACAACTGCCTACTGAACATTTCCACCTGAGTGTTCAGTTAGATATCTCAATCCTCATATGTCTCAAACTGAACTTTTTTTTTTTTTTGAGAGATTTTCACTGTAGGGCGCGTGCGCTCGCCAGACAGACAGAGAGAGACATAGAGACAGAAAGCAAGAAATCACTCCCCAGGGGTGATGGTCACGCCGCAATCCCTTCTCCTCCATTCTCCTCTCAGGATCTTGGGCACGCACGCACACGCACCCGGCATGAGTTTTAAGCCACCGGGTCCGGGGCACGAACCACGGTCGACTACGTGGGAGTCCAGCGACATAGCCATTACGCTAACTGCCGGTTCCCTCAAACTGAACTTTTGAAATTATTTTTAATTGACAAATTTAAACTTTATACATTTATGGAGTACAATATAATACTTTGGTTGATGTATATAATGTGGAATGATTAACTCAAACTAATTAACATACCCATCATCTCTCTTACTTACCAATTTTTTTTTTTTTTGGAGAGATTTTCACTGTAGGGCGCGTGCGCTCGCCAGACAGACAGAGAGAGACATAGAGACAGAAAGCGAGAAATCACCCCCCAGGGGGGATGGTCACGCCGCAATCCCTTCTCCTCCATTCTCCTCTCGGGATCTTGGGCACGCACGCACACGTGCCCGGCGTGAGTTTTAAGCCTCCGGGTCCGGGACACGAACCGTGGTCGACTACGTGGGAGTCCAGCGACATAGCCATTACGCTAACTGCTGGTTCCCTTACCAACTTTTTTTGTGGTGAGACATTTGAAATCTATTTTCTTATTTAATTTGAAATGCAAATTATTGACTCTAGTCACCTTGCTATGTAATAGATCTCAAAACTTATTCTTTATTGCCTCTATACCTTCACCCCATTCTTTCTCATTTCCAAGTCTTCTCCATATTAGAAATGACAACAGTTATGTAGTTGCTCCCTGTCCTTAACTTAAAATATTATTGTTTTTTTTTCCCAAGGATTTCTTTTGTGATATAGCTTTCTTATTTGGGGGCTGTGTCTTGAGAGCTCAAAAGAGGGAATCTTTCAAGAGATTTTGTTGTCGCATGATGACAACCAAAAACAAATTGGCTAGTGAACATAGCTGCAGAACTTTTAACAAACTGTTGTGCCTAATGTTCAGTTTTATGTCGCTTTCTGTTCTATATTGGGTAGTAATCACTTCTTCCAATCCATTATCTCCAAACACTCCATAGTCTGTTGTACAATAGTCTTTTCTTAATAGTGTCTTGGGTAAAACAGAAGAAGGGATAGGACCACAGAGAGATGCAGCAGTTGTAGGAGGCAAGGTAATTAGGGAAGTGATGGAGAATTGAGCAGAAGAATTTAAAGGGTGTTAACAAAAGGATCACAAGTATACAGAAAAGGGAGACTATAGGGAAATTGGGTGGAAAATTTGAGTCAGTCATTTGGGCCTTAAAAAACAGATTATAGTAGATTGATTACAAAAGTGGCTTTAATTCTTTCCTTCCTTGTTTTCCTATCCTTGTAATGTGACTTTATAACTGCATCCTTTCGAAAATAGTGTGATTTTGGGCTGGCAGAAGGTGGGGTGCATCACAACATAAAGACCCTGTTGGATGTGCCTGTCTCTCTCTTTCTCTACCTTACTCATAGAAGAAAGAAAGAAACTTTAAAAAATTTTAATTAATATTGGCCACCTTGTGGTGTAGTGGTTAAACCCCTTGCATTGGGAGCTGGATGCTATGAGGTCAACCACAGATAAAATCCTGGCCCCTAGTGGCTTGAAAAATACACTGGACAGGGACCAGCAGTTAGCGTAATGGCTATGTCGCTGAACTCCCATGTGATTGACCGCGGTTCAAGTCCTAGACCCGGTGACTTAAACTCATGCCAGGTGTGTGTGCGTGTGCCCAAGATCCTGAGAGGAGAATGGAGGAGAAGGGATTGCGGCATGGCTGTTTTCCCCGGGGGGGGGGGTGATTTCTCGTTTTCCATCTCTCTCTCTCTCTGTCTCTCTGGTGAGCACATGTGTCCTATAGCAAAACCCTCTCAAAAAAAAAAAAATACACTGGACATATGTGTGTACAGGTGCCCCAAATCCTGATAGGCTGAAGAAATAAAGAAAAGAGGATTGGGATGTGGCCATACCACATTCTCTCTCCTTCTCTCTCTTCCTCTACCTCCCTCTGTTTCTGGTGAACATACATGCCCTCCGACAGTTAAAAACAATTAATAAACTAAAAATAATCCCAACAAAACAGGAATATCTAATTATACTCTAAAATATCTAAATTATGAAAGGCAAATAAAACCATTATTAATAATATTTAATTAATAGTTCTATAGCTTAAATTAAGTTTAGGCCACATGCATCATATAATAGAATTATTTTTCTGGTTTAATTTAATTTATTTATTTTGGGTTACAGGATTTTCTTTTCTTTCTTTCTTTTTTTTTTTTTTTTTTTTTGCTGTTGAGCATGTGTGTTCACCAGACAGAAACAGAGAAAGATAGAGAGGGAAAGTAAAAAAAAAAAAAAGTCAGCCCCCAGGGGGATGGTCACACAGCAATCCCTTTTCTTCCATTATCTTCTTGGGATTTTGGACATTCATGTACATGTGCCTAGCATATTTTTCAAGCCACCAGGGTCTGGGACTTGAACTGTTGAGTTTGTAATATGAGATCCAGCCACCTTAACCTTCATGCCACTTGCTGGTCCCCAGGATTATGTTTTAAGGCATGCACACAAATCCAGTATATACCCATATTCATCTTATTTAACATTGATTTACATTATGTTATGCACATCTGTTAATAGTTCTGCTAGTTTTTTTTTTCTCAAAATATGTATTGTCCATACTTTTTACTCTGCTGTGCTACATCATCCTGTAGCCTCTTACTCTTGTTTACATGAATTATTGCATCCATTGTGAGTCTTCTAATGAAATATCACCACTCTCTTCCAAACTTTTCTGGTATTTACTACTCCTGTCTCTATGTCTATGCTTCCCAATCCTTCAGTTTCTGCCACAGAGTGTGGACATTCAGTATACAAACTGGGACATATGGTATCTGTCTTTCATAGTCTGGCTTCGTTATTTTTTTCCCTTTCTTTTTTTTTCTTTTTGTTTTTAATTTGCCAGAGAGTTTGTGTGCTCCCCAGAAAAAGGGAAAAAAAGAGAGTTTCCCTCCTTTTAGGCTTTTGGAGACACACACGCCCAGTGTGTTTTTCAAGTTGTCAGGTCTGGGACTTGAATCATGTAGTTGGCCATGTGGAATCCAGCCACGTTAACTACCATTCCATGGGCTAGGCAGTCTGGCTTATTTCACTTAGTATTACATTTTCTAGGTTCATCTACTTTGTGTCACGTGACAGGATTTTATTCTTCTTTATGGATGAGAATAGTGTTCCATTGTGTTTATGTGCCGTATTTTCCCTTTCTAGACATCAGTTGATGGGCTCTTAGGTTGATTCCACGATTTTAGCTATTGTGACTAAAGCTGCAATAAACATGGATGTGCAAATGTCTCTCCAGTTGGGTACTTTCTTATCCTTTAGGTAAATACCCAATAAATTGCTGAGTCATATTTTCATTCTCATTTTAAAATTTTGAGGAATCTCCACACTGTTTTTCACAGTGGCTATACCAATTTACATTCCTTTCAATAGCATACAAGGGTTCCTTTTTCCCCCACAACCTTGTCAGCACTACTTATTCTCTGTTTTGTTAGTTTGTTTTATTTTGATCATAGCCATTCTGACTAGTTAGGTGATATTTCAATGTGGTTGACTAATATAAGAAAAGTTGAATACTTTTTCATATTTCTTAGCCATTCATGTGTTTTCCTTTGAGAGCTATGTATTCAGGTCAACTGCCCTCTTTTTTTTTTTTTTTTTTAAAAGGTTTTTGCCTTAAGGTGGGTGTGTTCACCTGGAGAGAGAGACAGAGACAAGGAGAGAGAAAGTAAGAAATCATTCTTTCCCCCAAGAGGATGGACTTGCTGCAATTCATTCTCCTCCTGGAATCTTGGACACGCATGCACATGCACTTGGCATGAGTTTCAAGCCACCAGGTCTGGGACTTGAACCATGGTCAGTATGTGGGAATCCAACGACATAACTGCTATGCCATTTGCTGGCCCTGCAACTGCCCACTTTTAGTTGGATTATTAACTTTGGAATATATAAGAAAGAAGCTATTTGACCACATTCTGGTGGTCAATCCTCTGTTTAAAGATAGTCTGCAGATATTTTTTCCCATTTCGAATTGTCTCTTTATTTATTGTTTTATTTTTTGTGAAGAAGATTTTAAGCTTGATATAATCCCACTTATCTATTTTTGATATTATTGTCCTTGCTTTAGGGGTCTTATTCAAGAAATCTTTGCCTACTGCAGTATCTTAAAGTGTCTCTCCAGTGTTTTTCTCCAGTAGTTTTATGGTTTGGGACTTTATGTTTAAATCTTTAATCCATTTTCAGTTATTTTTGTAAATAGTGAGAGATGGGATCTAGTTTCATTCTTCTGCAGGGTGACTCTCCAGTTTTTCTAGAACCATTTGTTGAAAAGATTTTATTATGTGCTCCTTGTTTATTTTACAGTAAATCAAGACTTAGCCATTTGTCCAGTACTTTAAGTCTGTTTGGGAATTTAAGGTTACTTTTTTTTAATGGTTTTAATTATAGAATTTTATAAATGTTAAAAATTTGACTTCTGTGACATACGTTGGTCTTCAATACTTATGTTTGATCAAATTATTCACTTTCTCTCATTAAAATTTAATTCCTATGGGATATCAATATCCATTTATCTATGACCTATTTTATAATGCTCTTAAGATAAGTGTAGGGTAAGAATAAGGTTTACCTATAGTGGTAGAAGAATGTAGAATATAATTGCTATTAGAAAAGTATTGTCTTACTTTGTATATACTGTATTTTTTTTCTTTCAGTTCCTGGTATCATAATTTTTAAAAAATTACTTATTTCTTCTTCTTTTATTTTTTTTTTTGGAGAGGTTTTTGCTATAGGGCACGGGTGCTCGCCAGACAGACAGAGAGAGACAGAGAGCTAGAAAGCGAGAAATCACCCCCCAGGGGGAATGACCACACCACAATCCCTTCTCCTCCATTCTCCACTCGGGATCTTGGGCACACACGCACACACGCCTGACGTGAGTTTTAAGCCACCGAGTCCGGGACTCGAACTGCAATCAACTACGCGGGAGTCCAGTGACATAGCCATTACGCTAACCATAAAAATTACTTATTTCTTGAGAGAGATAGAGAGAGAGGGAGATAGTTACCCCCAAAGGAGTCTAGCCACACCATGATCCTTCCCAGCCAGCCAAAATTGTAGGTGCACGTGGTCCTGACTGGGATGTTGAGGTTGACTGAGGATCTGATCCCAGGTCTTCTATATGGCTCTAATGTTGTGCAGCTGTGCCCTACTGCTTGTACCACTGTGGTTGGGACTTGGTATCATAATTTTTTATGGTCAGAGGAAATCCACTATTTATCTATTAACTATTTATCTCCATGAAGTTTATTATTCCATCAATATAACAGGAAACACATGTAAATAAATAACCCCCCCTTTTTTTTCCCAAAGAATTCTGTATTTACCAGGTCGTCTCTCTCTATTTTAAAGTTTATTTCTTTGTTTATGAGAGAGAAAGAGAGAGGGGGGAGAGAGAGAGAGAGAGATAGGGAGAAAGAGAAGTACTTTTAACAGGGACTCATGCTGGAGTCCCCCCACTCTTCAGCTTTTCAGCTAGCTAAAACCATGGGCAAATACATGCCTGGTATGTACAGGTTGGCCAGGAAACAAAGTCCCAACTTTCCATGTTTCTACCAGCTTTGCAGAATGTTGCAGCATTGCTGTACCACTGAAGCTGGGCCCCCATATGGTCTCTTGATGAGAAGCTCAGCCTTTCTGTGGTTGTGAATATTTAGGAAGGGCTAGAATAAATTTCTCACGGAGTGCTGAAGAAGGTCAGATAATGGGTTTGCACTGGGAAAAAAGGAATGGCAGTAAGTTGTGTGTTTTATGCAAGGTAGAGAACAAGGGCAATAGGAAGAAGGGAGAGAGAATTTAAGAATGAGGGAAAATAATAATTGTAAAAGGGCAAGGAAGCAGCAAAAGAGAGAACTATGGGTTAGGAGAGTCTTACAGTCTTAACTTCCTCTTGAGCTATAAGTAGCCTTAAAAGATAATTAGGCTTATTTCTAGACTTCTAAACTGTTGTTATCCTTATTATTTTACTAGTGGTAAAGCCAAGGCATTTTTGGTAAGGTGATATGTCCAGGATTTCAGAGTAAGTAGCAAATGAGGCATGACTTCTGTCTTTTTTGGGGGGGGCTATGCTTTCTGCTTTAACACAGAAAGGAAGAAATAGTAAAAAGGTGTGTATGTGTGTGTGTGTATGTATGTGTGTGGATCTGTCAGTGTGTATTCAAGGGACAGATACTTAGGAATCATAGTATTTATTTTCTGAGGTTTTAACTGAAAAATCAATTCAAGTCAACAGATATTTATTTAGAATCTATAAAATGCATATTTATTTAGTAGGGAGTTATGAGGTTATAAAGTAAGGGAAGTGCTTATCTCAAGCCCTAGATTATCCAGAGAAGTCTTGATATAAAACACGTTTACTACCTTTTTCCATAACTACCTCTATCCCTGTCAGTCTAAGTTACCAGTTTGGGTTCAAAAATAGGTAAATCATGTAAGACACAGTGTGTTTTTGAATTCCTTTGGAGATATCCCATATATGTAAGATATTAAAGGATCAAAGAACGAACATAATGGGTAACCCCACATGAACAGATGAGATTGGAGGGTTAACAGTCTAGTTCGCCTAGAATGGTAGAGTTTCTCTTCTCCAGTTGAATGTGACCTTTGGTTTGACTAAAATTGCTCTGCAGGGTAGGAAGGCATCCAGATTTGTTAAAAGCTGACATTGGTCTTCCAGGGTGGTTCCACCATTTTACACTTCTGCTAGCAATGTAAGAGTTGCATTTATCCTGCTTCCTTTCCAACACTCATACTGCCATTCTTTATTATTTTTAGCCATTCTAGTATATAGTGGTCTCTTACTATGGTTTTAATTTGCATTTTCCCATTAGACAATTACACTGAGTGCCTTTCCCCCCCATAGTTTATTTATTTAGTTATACATTCAATCACTGTATATCATTACAGCTTATAAAAGGAATGTCTCCAGCACAGATGTACTATATATTAATCTAAAAATATTATCATCAACAGATAATTATATAGTAGCCATTTGTATATGTTCTTTGGTGAAATGACTACTTAAATATTTTGTTTTGGAACTAGCAGATGGCATAGTAGTTATGTCACTGGACTCCCACATGGCTGACCGTGGTTTGAATCCTGGACTGGTTTGAAACTCATGCTGGGCATGTGCATGTATGCCCAAAATTCCAAGAGGAGAATGGAGGAGGAGGAATTGTGGCATGGCCAACCCCCACCCCCAGGGGGTGATTTCTTGTTTTCTGTCTCTCTGGTGAGCACATGTGCCCTATAGCAAAAATCTCTCTAAAATAAATAAATAAATAAATAAATAAATAAATATTTTACCTATTTGTATTGAGTTTTTGTTTCATTGAATTTTAGTTCTTTATTTTTAAAGTTTATTAATTTGTACTCTATGAATGAGAGAAATAGAGAAAGAGAGAGAGAAACACAGAGATAGCACTCCCAGATGGTCCCAACTCCACCCATAGTCTTCAACCAGCTCTGGGTCATGGGCAAGCACATGCCCAGCATATTCAAGCTCTCTTGACTTGAACTGAGAACGTTTCTGTGTGTGTCAGCCTAGCAGCATCATGTTCTACTACTGCACATAGGTGAGGCCTCAGATTATCTCATTATTGTTGATTTATAAGAGTGTTTTTTAAATATATATACTCTGGATACAAATCTTTTGTCGCATGTCAGTCAGGAATTACTTTTGGATGCAAATAACAGAACTTAACCAGTGGTGACTTAAGCTAGTAATATAATTTATCTGATAAACAGAAAGTCCAGAGCCAGGCAGGACCTTGGCTTACTAGGCAAATCTGTCATCCTTAGCAGTTTGACTTTTTATGTTTGTGGCTATAACTTCCTAACTGTGTGATGGCTGTCATTGCTTCAAGTACTACATCTGCATTCAAAGGCAGAAGAGTTGGGGCAACCAGAGAGGCACTATGAAGAGGTCTTTATATGAATGCACCTTCTTTCTTTTTTTTTTTTCCAAGAGTTATTTTATTTTACTTTATTTATTTATTTTAGTTTGATCAGAGAGGGACAGAGTGAGAGAGAGAGACAGAGAGAGGGAAAGTGAGAAAGCAAGCCGCCAGGTCTGGGACTTGAACTGCAGTAGGCCATGTGGGAGTCCAGCACCCTTAACCACTATGCCACTTGCTGACCCAATGCACCTTCTTTCAAGGGAGATAAAAATTGTTTCTCAGAGGAGCTCTCAGACTTCCTCTTGTTTTCTTCAGACCATAACTAAGGTCCCTGTGTACTTATGCCAGTAAGAGGAAGAATGGGGAAATGAGCATTGGGCAATGGATCACTCTGCTATAGCCATGAGTGTATTAGATGGTCATGATTCATGCCCTCAGGCTGAGCAATTTGCACAAACACAGGTGCTATTAGTTCAAAGAGAGGACTGGGTTCTGGGTAGGCACCTAACATACCAGTATTAAGACCCCAAAAGCGCTATGTTATTCTTCAGTGTAGTGAGAGATATTTAAAAAATTTTTGAGGCCCTTCTATGCTTATGAACAACACAGAAGTTATAAAACCAAGTCCTTGACTTGACTGCATAACTGACCACCACCAACTCAAATTTCCATTAAGTATGTGATCTCAGAGAAAACCTACTGGCTTGAACACCTGAGTCAAATTGTTAGTTCTGACTACATTTTATTGCTACAATCAAAGGTAAGATTCAAAATAATGTTGTCATTGCTTCTCCTCCTTTTGGCTAAGAGTAAGTGTTTAAAGATATTGTATAAGGGGACAAGGCCAAGTGAGTCTAATAGGAATATTAAAGACAAATGATGGTTAAGTGTCCAGGCCTTAGGCTTGGTTTTCTCAGAAAGTAGAGCTTGAAATAAAGGCATTTTTAGGTAGCATACTTGGGAAGTGATCCCAGGAAGCAGGAGTAAAGAACCTATTTTTTAACTGAAGAGTGAAATAGAGGAGGGGAAAGCAATGTAAAAGCACACTAAGAGCTGGTCATCTCAGGACCAGAAGATGGCAAAATGGTTACATCTCTGAACTCCCATGTAGTTGACTATGGTTTGAGTCCCAGACCTGGCAGCTTAAACTCACGCTGAACGTATGTGCATGCGTGCCCAAGATCCTGAGAGGAGAATGGAGGAGAAGGGATTGCAGTATGGCCATCCCCCTCGGGGAATGATTTCTTGCTTTCTGTCTCTTTGTCTCTCTGATGAGAGTGAGCAGATACATGTGTACCAAAAATCTCAAAAAAAAAGAGTTGGTCATCTCTGTGGGTGACGAGCTTAATTGTGCTGGAAGTCTTAGGAGAATGCATGGCAGAATTGTATGTGTCAGTGTTTTCCAAGTGCAGAGCAGCTACTCTGGCCTCACTCTGTGTTACACAAGCAGATTCGTGGGCCCAGTGGTTTTTGATCTCCTGAATCAGAATGTATGGTGGGAACCAGCAGATGGTATAATGGCTACGTCACTGGACTTCCATGTAGTCAACTGTTGTTCGAATTCCGGACCTGGTGGCTTAAACTCAGCCGGGCATGTGCACATGCGTGCCCAAGATCCCCAAATGAGAATGGAGAAGAAGGGATTGCCGTGTGGCCATCCCCCCCTGGGGGGTGATTTCTTGCTTTCTGTCTCTCTGCCTCTCTCTGTCTTTCTGGCAAGTGGACGCTCCCTATAGCAAAAACATCTCAAAAAAAAAAAAAAAAAA
>NW_006160110.1:1322029-1348352 GCF_000334495.1 Tupaia belangeri chinensis | reverse complement strand
AAAACATCTCAAAAAAAAAAAAAAAAAACAATGTATAGTGATATAGTGATAAAGTAGCTGGGCAGGATATTGTGTATTAATAAGTTCTTCAGGTGATTCTTGTACACGTACACATTTGAGAACCTCTGGTTTGTTCTACAGAGAGAGCATTTATCAATCAGTACATGTTCCCCCATTGATCTAACCACAGGGTTTAACTCTCTTCTACTTTCAGTTTGTTCATGTATTATTGTGATCCTACCAGAGAAGCCCACAGGAGAAAGTCAAAAGTTTCAGTGTAGCTGAGGTGAGGCCCCTCAATGGACACTGCAGGTTGCTGGTTTCTGCAGTGACAACTGGAGTACAAGGTGGGCCTAAAGAGTGTGGCACAAGAGAGGTCTGATCCAGGAGGGGAGAACAAGAAAGGACTGGTTTAGATCTGGATGCTTCTTCAGTGTCCAAACTTCATGGAGGAAGCCAGGAAATCACTTTCTAAAGCATTAAGCTCTTTATAAAGGGCCCTAAGCCCCTGGAAAGAAATATACTGTGTAATTGCACAGGACTTCAGTGTACAGAAAACATTAACAAGACACATGAGAAACAGTAGCTGTTTATGCTGTTGTATATCCTTGAGGCAGGTAGAGTGTTTCCATCTGTTGAACGTGGTCTCAGCAATGTCTCCCTGTTGAAATCAAGTTAAAGAGAATGAATTTCTCACTTTATTGGGAAAAATCTTCTCAAGAGCGGATATTCATCAGCCCTCCCTCCGTTTCTCTGGGAATGTAAAGCTGTGTGGTTTTTCATTTCTATTTTCTTTCATATCCCCTTAAGAAAACTATTTCTTTGTTAATCTTTGCTTCCTTTCCAGTTTTCTCCTTTCTCTATTGACTCTAAAAAAGCTATTAGTGGTCATGGTCTGATTTGAATCACTTGAAAAAAAGGCGAACTCTTTTTTCCATTGAGACTAGAATGATTATGGGTTGGTGGGGCAGGAGTGATGAACCCAGGTGTGTAGTCAGGAGACGCTACAGGTTCTCTGTAAGTGATGTCTGTTCAGCACATGGAATTTCAGATTTTTTTATTCAGAAATATCATTAGGCTAACGAGGCAATAACATGAGACACGAAGACTGAGAGAGTGAACATTTTGGCAGGGTTTTTCTCTTATGGTTGATATTTTAATACTTAAAAAGACTTTAATTGTTGCCATCTGGATTTTAAAGAGTCTGTGTGCACAGAGGTTTTCCTGGGAGAAAGACGACAACTTTCCCTTGTTTTCTTCCATTCTAGTACATGTCTCCTAAGTATTGGTTGTATTGGTGGATAAATGGATCTCTGTCACTGGAGACCGAAAGTGTCTGCCATATAGGCCCCTTGGCATTGACTGACTTAGTGTCTAAATAAACCAGACTCAGTGTATACTCTCCCAATTATAACTCAAAGGAATTCCAAATTTTTACATTTTACTCCAGGTGTCATTTTTAGATTTTTTTTTAATGTTGGCATCTGTGCAGTTCTAAGGTTCATTGTAATTCTTTATTCTGGTTCAGAGCCTTGCGTTGACTCCAATGAAGACCTTGTCCTGCTGACAGGCTCTGACCCTAGAAATCCTTGCTTATCTCTGGCACCTTTGGGAGTTTATGCTGATGGGGGATCCAGAATTTAAACATGATAATTTTTTCAATAAACAATATTTATTAAGTACCCACTCTACTCCAATATCTAGGATCATACTAGATATTAGGAATATTAAAGGGGGAGTCAAATGGTGCAGTGGTAGTGCAGCTGGACACTTATGAGAAGGCCTCAGCATCCTGTGCTTCCCTGAACACTCCAGGTGTGTGTCTGCCTACCCAAGATCTGGGCTGGCAGGAGTAGGGGTGGATCATGGCACGAAGACCCTGTTGATAGTGACTTTATTTCTCTTGTGGAAGAAATAAATTAGTAAAAACTTAAAAAATGTCTAAAAAATATAAAACTTTAAAAAGGATCTAAAACCAATATAACTATATATTCTTAACAAAGAATATTAAAAAAGAAGAAGAAGAAGAAAAGAAAACAGGACTTAGCTGCAGCTTCCAGAAAAGTTAAAAGTAAGCACCAGCTGTCATCAGAAAGCATGGGAGGTGATACAACAGAGGAACAGTTTGGTGCTTTTGGTGTAGAGAAAGGTGTTCATTCTTCTGGCTGAGGAAGGGAAGGAGCTGTGAAAAGTTCACAGTGAAGGTAAAAATTGAACGGTACTTTCAGGGATGAATGGTTGTTTACTACATGGATAAGTTTTCAAGGACAATAGATCAAGTGCATAGCACCTTTTGGTGATGAAGAGGAGTCCAGCAAAATGGCAGTACAGTGTACTTTGGAGGGAGTCAGACCTGTTCCTCCAGTATTTTAGGAATCATGAGTGACTTGGAGGAGTGGCTGAAAGATGCAGCTCATGGAGTTTTTTGGGTAAAAGAGAGGTGAAAAAAGTAGACATAGTAACAAATACAACTTACACTTTCGGATGTTTTGACAGAGTGGAAGTAAAATGGGTAATTTTAGGAAGACTATCCAAAGGACTCATTCAGTACAATTAAAAGACAAGGGAAATTGGATTAAAATGAAGGATCCATGGTAGAAAGGGCTAAGAAATATTTCTACCTGTGGTCAGGGAGAAAATGAAAAGAAATTGTAGATGAATATAAACTTATTCTGGAAGGGTTGGTAGAAGAAAAGTGAGAGCGTTCATGGCTAGTTACTTCTATGTTGTTCGAAAAGCAAGATCAAAGACATTTGGTTTGAGAGAGTAGTTAGAAAGTGTTGGCATTTTGGATTTGCTCCTGTCAAGTAGAGAAATGAGGTCTGTGTGGAAAAAAAAAAACAGAAATTTTAAAATCTTGAGTCTCCACCTTCTGAGCCTGAGTGATCTTTCATGGGGGTGGTGTGGGGCAGGGGCCTTCTGCAGCAGAGATCTGGCTGCTTTTCTGAGTTGCAACTTCCCATCCTTCACTGCCACCCCGCTCACACTGGCCTATAATACATGGGCGGCATCTCCAGAGCGGTTAACAGAGCAGGCATCATTTCTATCCTTTCTCCTGTATCACAACTGAGGCAAGTCCGAGTTATTCAAATAAGCTATTCACTTACAAGTGGCACACAAATAGAGGCATATGGGGAAAATTCTAGAAACAAAAAAACAGGTTCCAAAATTCAGGCTTCTGAAATGCTGTTTTCCTAGCTCACTTTCAGGCTCATTGGTGCTTCCACTTTTCAAACCCCGTCCTAGGAAAGGAAGAGTTGCTATGGTCTGGCCTCCAAGCCTGGCTTCCTCCTTAACTCTTCCTTGCCTGCACACGAAATGGCCCACCACGCAGGTCCTGCTGCTTGGACCCCTCAGCGTCCCCACAGTCATGGCAGCAGATAGACTCCCGCCCTGTTGCCGCCTCCTAGGGCTGCATGGCCCGCTGGGAAGTTTCCTCTTTCAGAAGCAGTTCTCTTCCCCTAATACTAGCAAATCTGTTGAGGCTGAGCACAGTGACCCACCTCAACATCCTGAAGCTACTTCCTATGCACAAAGAATCAAGTGGTGCCTGATATAGCCCAATTGTGTTATGTTAAAATAAAAACAAGAGACTTTATCTAGGAATACAAACACTGCAATTTCCAAGCAATAGCATAATAGAATTATTGTAAAAGGATTTAAAAAGTGATTCCTCTATGTTAAAGCACATGACTGTAATAATTCAAGATGAGTTTTATAGTCTATTTTCCCTGGGCTGTGGCGGACCAGTCTATGATTCCACAGTTGCTCAATCTGACAGCTATGTTTTGGCAGGAAAATGACCTCTTTGAATAATAATTGTGACAATATAAATTTCTTATTTCTAAATTCTACACAGCAAGGAAATGACAAAACTGGACTGGAACTCAGCTCTGTTTGGCTCCATGTTTGGTTTAAAGTTTAGTTAAATCAAAAAGTGCCACTAAGAGAGACTGCCACTGCTAACTGCAATTATTGACAGATGTCTCAGATGCTTTGGGAGGGTTAAATGTTTTGTCTTAACAATCACTGCCAGTGGGAATTTATTTGAAACTTTCTTTATAGTGAGTTTGAAGGAAGAGGGAGACAAGAGTGGCGTATTAAGGACCGAGAGGCATTCAATCCGACTGGCACTTTCTCGGTATCCTCACAGTGTATCATCATTCCTTTGCAATCATAGCATGCATGTAAAATTACAATTGGCAGGGCACATTTTTTAATTGCCAGAGGTGGTGTGCGCTTTCCAGAGAGACAAAGAGAAAGCACCCCCAGGGGAGCATAGTCACATCACAGTCCCTTCTTCATTTTTTTATCCGCTCAGGATTCAGGGTACATACATACACCCAGTGTGTTTTTGAAACCATTGGGCTGGGGTCGAAACCATGATCAACCACATGGGATTTGGCTCCTTGTTAGACATGAGGCTTAACCACGGTGCCATGGGGACAATCTTAAATTGATTCAGTTTTAATTAAATTCATACAGTTTTAATACTCCTCTCTCTCCCTTAGTTGGTTCAGAAAACAGCTTTTTCCTTTGCAGACATGACGGAGGATGATTAAGAAGTAAATTCAGTTTCTTCTCCAGCATTTAAGCTTAGCAAAACTTGGCTTTTACTTAGGTTTCAGCAGATGAAAATATTTTGCAGGTGTTTTGGATTTAAGTAACACATGATTTTTTGTTGTTGTTTTTAGTTTTAGCTATATAGGACATGTGAGTTTGCCAAAGAAAGACAGAGAGGCAGAGAGAGAGAGAGAGAGAGAGAGAGAGTGAGAATCAACCCCCCACCCCCACCCCAGCGCCCCAGGAGCCTGGCCATGCTACAATCTCTTCTCCACTCTCCTCTTGGGATTTTGGACACCTTGCACACGTGCCTGGCATGATTTTTAAGTTGTTGGGTCCAGGACTTGAAACATGAAAATGACTATGTGTGATCCAGCACCTTAACCTCCATGCCACCTGTTGGCCATATGTAGCACATGACTTTAATACTTAGAATTTCCTGTATCGAGTCTGCTCTTAGAAGATTCTGCACTTTGGCCTCCCATGTGAGTTTACAGGGAGGGATGGTGACCATGAGGGGCTCAGACACACTGGAACAAAGTTGTACAGAAGTCCTATACCATATAGACAAAACCTCATCATTCTCTGTACTCCATTTCCTGTGGGAAATAGTTACAGCTTCTCGGGATGTGAAAAGAACTGTCTCTTGGAGAATCCTGGTAGGTAATGTGTTAGATTACATTGTTAGGCCTAGGCATGCTCAGGACCAGGTTTCTGTTCCATTCACTTCCATAACCATCTGAGATATCAAGTCAGAGGTTCCATAGATTACAGACTGGGTGGGTTAGATGGGGGCATGTGAGAACAGGGTAGGCTTCTTATTGACTGAAGCCATAATGAATGCTTAAGGCTTATGAGCAGAGGGAAGAAATGGAGGTGACAATGTGAAAGGAAATTGACACTTCTCTGGGAGGAGAAACTTACACAGCCTCAGTTAATATTGAAATTTTACAGTAAGTTTCATTTAAGCAGAAGGAGAGTTTCCCACAGCTTCAATTAATACTGATATTTTACAGTAAGCTATGTTTAAACAGAAAAGCTACTTACGCATGATTTTTGCTTAATTACTTGGAAAATATATTCTATTTTTAAACATCATTTGCATCAATTTTATGAGTCTCTGTAATTTTGTTTTGTTTCCAAAGTGGGAGAATCTTAAGATATTCACTAAAAGAAATACCTGATAAGGGGTGTTATCATGATTCAAATTGTTAAGAATTTCAGACAAATTTTGAACCTCTAAAAGCTGAGTTTTCAGGAAGAAGCAAACACACTAAGAATTAAGGAAAAAAGAGGATGGAACAAAGGGACAGCAACATGATAAATATAAGATCAATACTATAGATCCTGTTGCTAGTTGCCTTAGCTTTCAGTGACTCTCAGGAGAAAACATTTCTGAGTTCTAAGTCTGGTGGTTGTAGCTTCTTGCTTTCATTAACTAGTTCTGTGAACAGTTTGTCTGAGTTTCAGCTTTTTTGTTTTAAAAATGATGGAGCTGAGCTATCTGCACACAGGACTCCTCATGTGCTAGACTTCGGGATAATTTCTCTTACTTTGGATTTCAAACAACAACACACTTAGAAAAGGTTTTATACTTAATTTAAATGATTTTTAAAAGTTGTATTTATTCCTAATTGAATAAAACCTCTTAGCTCAGGTAAGTCCTTTGGATTTCTCATGACTCTTTAATGGTCAGTTAGGACATTTTTCCATGTGAATTGGGGGTGAAAATATGCACTACTTAGCTATTTAGGGCTTCCTTCAAGCAAGTCTCATAGTCAACGGATGAAATAGCTGTACGCCAGACTGGCTCTTGTGTTAGAAATGGACTCCTAGAATTCTCTCCCTCTGACACAGAATGCTAAGATCGTCAGACACGTGCCATTCTTTCCCATGCCCTGCTTTCACTTCAGAAATCACGACCCTTGGACCAGAGTGTTTTCTTCCAGAGGAGAGGCACCAAGGTGGAATACAAATCAACAGATTCTTTTTGTAACACATGCCCCTCTCACAAAAATCATGGTGCCAAATACTCTTCTGCATTACCGCTTACCAATGGCAAAAAGCCAGGTGGGCTTCCTTTATGGGTGTGGTCCTCAGGATCTTTTAGTGGAGAGAAACCTTGGCTCTAAGTCAGATCAGGTTCCTGGTCTAATTGACAGATCAGTTTGAAAAACTCCCTTTCTATTCCTTGAACCCAGCTTTTTTTTTTTTTTTTTTCTTTTTCTACCAGCTAAGTGAAGAACTTAGGTTATTTCAGATGTTCCTAACTAGATAACGTTTTCCAAAGAGTGTTGTATTTGGAGATTTGTTAGCGTTATAATTTATAAAGGGGGGTGGTCCATGGTTAATATTGGGAATTAATGCATCAAACAATGTAAATGGTTTTCTTTACCATAGAACTTCTTATGGACTGTACTGTACAAATGAGCTTTTGATTCTAATAAGGGAGTTAAAATGAAGCTTTGGATTAATTTGTTTATTTTTCTCTAGACAAAAATGTATTTGAAAATGATTTTGTTTTAGAAGAGCTTCTTGTGAGAGGAACTAGTACTCACCAAGGTTCTTTCAGCTTTATTAAAAGACAAGTGCACTAATCACCTTAGAAGAAGAGTGGCAGCGTCTACCAGACTCCAGTATCCTTCAGGGTTCCACAGATGATCCACATCCTGTAGAAACCACTCTCTATTTCACTGCGACGGAAAAATAACCAACTGTAAAATTAATAATTAATAATTAATGCAGTTTATTTCCAAGCCAACTGTGAGTGACCTAGGCCCGGGAAAGAGGCATACGTGCCTTTTCTCAGGGTGATCATGTACAGGGGCTCCTTTTATTTGTTTTTGAGATTGACAGACAACATTTAGTGAAAAGATTTTCCATTGGTCTGGCCCAAAAAGGCGGGACATATAGAAGCCTGGGGGGCGGGGGACTTGTAGATTATAGGTGGGTTCCACAATTCTTGGGTTGGTGACTGGAAGGGAAGATCTGTGTCTTAAAGAAAGGCTTAAGCTACATCTCAAGGAAAAGGGAAGTTCTGTGTCTTGGGAAGAGATAAGCATAAGAATATACTGTGATGGTTGAAATATGCATCTCAAAGATACTATGCCAGGGACAGGAGGTAGGAAGAATCCTGTTAATAGAAAATAAAGGATCTGTTAATGTTTGTGGGCATGACTTCCCCAGTCCCTTTTTGAAAAGGTTTTGGAAAAATAGGAAAAGTAGTCAGACTTCTGTCCACAACTGTTCTCCAATAGTAACCTTCTATGCCACTTAACAAAGAGTTCATTATCTATGACCAATTTAAAAGAATTATCAGAGAGAGTGCTTCTGAGTAATTTGATGCAGTTTCCTTGATTTTTATTGACTCCATATGATTATGTTCTATTTTCCATTTTCCGAAGTACACCTAGTGAAAAAGTCAATATGTGAAAATCCAAACATGTAAACCATAAGAATGAAAGGAGGACTATCAAATATCAGAGGGGATATCTTCATGTTACAAAATGATTCCTCCCAGGGTTTATTTTAAATAGAAAGATACTGGAGGCACTGAACGAGGTTCATTGGTTTCATAATTTTTCTCTAAGTTCTGCTGCAATATTTTTAGCCTTTTAAAATTGTTGAACGTTATGTCTTAAATACCTGTTTACCCTCCCATTGAGACATGATTCACTTCCCTCACCCCACTGAACACCAGTGGGTTGAGTCAGTAGATACAGCCATGGGCACTGTCCTTCCCCTACACTGCCTCTGGCCTACTCCCAAGGCTCTCTGCAGGGCAAGGAGGACTTTCCTACTAGCCGGGGACTATTATCTAATGGCTGTTGGGCTCCCTTGGAACCTCATTATTCATTTACCCAATATTCCTTGTAGCTTGGGGATTTACTTATTTATTTAGCATAGATTAACATCTTTAGTTAAAAACCTTTGGAGATAATTTCTTTTATCATGCATCTAAAACCTATGCTCTATTTCACTAGCTGTCTAAATTAAGACTCCACCCCTTGTCTGGGAAAGTGGTTTTTACTTTAGACAGCTACAATGAATCAAGATGTACATAAACTTGATTTTAAAGGTGTTTCTTGCCTTGTTAATTCAATCATTACCAGACAAAAGAACAGTTGGATCGTTGGTGCTTTGGCAAAAAGCATTAACTTTCTTGTAAGGCTGATTTGCCACTTCAGGCATAATTAGGTCACTTAGACAGTTATCTTTGTTAGTCAATGGACTGGGAAGTCTTTATCTTTATCATGAGTGATGTGGTTCAAAGTCTCATCTTTAAACTGGGTGTGCTGTTTCAGCACAAGGTGGTTCTGGCTGGGTTGTTGGACATTTTAATCCCCCAACCTTACTAACAGTGGTTTACATAGCTCCTAGGAAGCTGATGACCTCTAAAACATTTCTTCTCTTTTTCATTAAGTATAATTTGACATCCCTGGTTACATTTGCATGTGTGTGTGTGCTTGGGATGAGCAAGTAAGCAGTGCCCTTTTATAAATTCATACATTTAAGGGAGAAGTATCCAATTAAAACACCAAGTCCTGAAAGAGAATGTTCTTTCCCAGATCATTCTATTAGAGATGTTTGAGAACAGGGAAGGTGGAATGGAGTAAAAGGTGGAGAGGAGCCCAAGACATACGTGCATCTCCCCCACCCACATTCTGTAGCTCTAACAGCGGGGAGAGACAGATGATGGAAGATAGGTGTGCTTGTCTAATTTCTCTTATGACAGTGAAGCAGAATGACCTGTCCTTGGGGAGAAGGGGATTCCCACCCTAATGCTGACTCTGGGATCATGAGGACCAGTTAACTCCTTAGTTTTCTCATGGTACAGTGGAGATATAATCCTGCCTTGTTTGGATTACATCGTACAAAATGCAACAGGCTGAGGATGGCAGTCCTACTGAAATAGTGGATTTGAAAATGACTTATAATGATTAAATGGGCAAGGGTCATGGATTTTTTCCTTGCTTCTTTTCTATTTTGCTTAACTTACATGGAAAGAGTGCAGATACTAGAAGTGGACTCAGTTTTGAATCCTGGTTTTGCTATTTACTTACTCATCTATAGAATAGAGATAGTGACATAACTTTCATGGAGTTATCATATAAACTTGGAAAATTCTACTCTTAATTGCATTATCTGAAGTTGTGATAAGCAACCTTTTCCTAATACTCCCCCACTTCCTCACCATTTGTGTGCTTCAGTGACAAACGCATTTTTATCAATTCCTTCATAGGTCATTTACAACACTTAGTTGTTAGATTGTTGATTTACATAAGAAAAATTGAATTGTGTCATCTCCCAGTGATATTTATCCAAACCATTGAATTCACTAATAACTATTTTTTAATCTTAGTAATATACCACAGTTTAGTTATCTGTGTCCCTGTTTTTGAATATTTAAGTTGTTTTCAGTTTAGATTTTTTTTAGGAAGAAAACTCCTTAACTTCCTTGCACAAGTATCTCTTGAAATATATGACATCTCTGAGAAATCTTTGTTTATCCTCAAGTTATAAAGGTATTTTCCTATGTTTTATTTTGGTAGCTTTATTGTCTATTGTTTATGTTGATTACTTATCAAATTAATTTATATAGATAGTATGAGGAAGGGATCATGCCCATTAATTATCCAGTTGTTTCAGCCCCAATTATTGGAGAAAAGGTTTTCTTTCTCCACAGGATTATATTGCATCATCTGTTAAAAATCAACAAGCCATAGATATGTATGTGCATTTCTTAACTTTCTATTCTGATGATCGTCTTCCTTAATCTTATGCCAATAGCACACTGTCTTAATTACTAGGTTTAGAGTAAGTCTTGAAATCATGTGGTGTGTGTTTATATATTTTTTTCTTTAGATGAAATTAATGTACTTATAAACCCCTTTATAATCAACTGTGTTTAGTGCCTTAGATGGTACCTTGATTTTATGTTTCATGAGAAATAATTACTCAGATTTCAGAAAACCTTAAAATACAAAGGTATGTAGGCTACTCAATAAAAATTGTAATACTATTTATCAAATGAATTGCTAATTTATTTGTTAACATTTATGCCTTTGTTATGAAGGCAGTTTTAAGTAGTAACTTTGACCATAGCAGACAATAGCTTTGGGGAGAGAGTAATGAATGTGATTTTATTTACATTTTGGTCCCCAGTATCACTTATTGAACTCTTGGCCGCCTCCCCAAATACCCTCCTTTCCTACTTCTTTGCTTCTTATTTTATTCTTCACTTTCTTCTGTGAACGTATATGTATATATATACATTTTATTTTTTTGAAAATATATGCTACAGTGTCAGGGTGAATACAAACTGGTCTTAAGGTAGATAGGTTGTCTCATGTCCCTTTTATCAGTGATTGGTTGATATGTGGGATTCTGGCACAAATCTTCCCAATGAAGGCGATTAGGAGTCAGTTTGGGAGTTCTTATGAACATTTTTCTAGCTAGTAACAAAGAACCTGGGCATTGGGGTCAAAGTAATGACTTCTCTGCTGCTGTCCTGTGAGTTTGTGATGCCTGGAATGTTGCAGCAATCTTATGATTATGAAGAGGTCTACAAGCCAACTTGCTGAATTAAGCAAAATGGAGAGAAGAAATCTGCATCCTCAAAGGAATGATGAAGCTAAAAATCACACACTAATCTATCTCCAGGCTTCCACTTCTGAGAATTAATATATTTTGATCATTGTTCAAATCATTCGAGTTAAATTTTGTCTTATATGTTTCCTCAAGCATGGTGTCTAATAAAACTATTTTGAATTTTGGTAGCTCTTTGATGTGCTAAGAACTTATACTGAGAATATTAAATATATGAGGTATTAGATTAAGAACCAGAGTATGAGTAAAGACATAATTAATTAATTACTTTTTTGAATAATTATTTATTTTTATTTATTATTGTTATTATGTTTTTAACTTGCTATAGGGCATGTGCACTCACCAGAGAGAGACAGAGAGAGAGAAAGGGAAAGTGATGAAGCAAGCTGCCACGTCCAGTACTCGTACTGCAGTCGATCGTGTGGGAGTCCAGTGCCTTAACCATTACTCTACCTGCTGGCCCCAAGGCATAATTTATTTATGGTCATCAGAATATATAATTCTAAAACAACCTTAGAAAGTATGAAAAACTTGGATAAAAATTTTATGGCTATAAGTTTTTTTGTTTTTTGTTTTTGTCACAAATAGGACTTTGTGTCACTTTTTTCCTAAAAAATGATTTAATTTTATTATATTTTTTTCAATTTGTTAAAGGGCACATGTGCTCACCAGAGAGAGAGAAAGAGCAAGAGAGAAAGTGAGAAAGCAAGCCACCAAGTCCGGGACCTGAATCTTGGTCAGCCATGTGGGAATCTGGCACCTTAACCATCACACCACCTGCTGCCCCTATTTTTCACTATTAAACGTCTTAACTTTCAACAAATTCTTGGACTGTTGGTTCATATCTATCAGATGATTCGACTTTAGATAGCTTCTTATGACCTAGATAATTGGTGAATTGAGTAAAACATAGAGATCAAAACAAAACAAAACAAAAAGCCTGCAGATACTGAGAGAATGTCCATGACCATACATTTCCCTGCCTTAAGAACCATGGGACTTGAGTTGTGTAAGGCCTGAATTTTCCAGGGAAATCAAGTGGCTCAGTCAAGGAGGTGGAGAATAAGGCAGAACCAGACAGTAGCAGCTCCAGAGTTTCCATATTGGAGGGGCTTAAGGGCTGCAGGCAAGTTGGGGCCTGAAGAGGCTTTTGCAAAGAACTTCCTGTCAGTCATTCATAACAAAGAATTGGGCTGAGACAGGGCCTACTGAGATAGTTATCTCTTTGGTGCAGTGATTAAGGTCAGGCTAGTTTTCTTGTCTTGGGTGGAGAAAAGCCAGTCAGTAGATGCAAACCAACCTTAAAATCTATAGCAACTTTATTTTAAAATGTTTATTTCACAAAAGTATATAAAGAATTTCTGAAGAGTTTCTGAGGCAGAAAAGCTCAACTCTGATTGTTTTGAAATCACAGGAAGTCTTTCAGTTTTCAATTTCATCAGCGGTATTGATGCCTAATTTGAACTTCTGATGTTGGAAATTGAACTGAAAATGAGACTCTTCTCTAGTTCAACCACTGCTGTTTCATTGACATTATATTTTTAATTTTTATTTTTTAAAGAATTCTTTTATTTAACTTTATTTATTTATTTATTTATTTATTTATTTATTTATTTATTTATTTATTTAATTTAGAGAGAGGGAGAGAGGGAAAACAAGAATGCAAGCTGCCAAGTCCAGGACTTGAACTACAGTCAGCCATGTTGGAGTCCAACACCCTTAATCACCACTCCACCTTGCTGCTCCCAACATTATTATTAGTAGTAGGTTATGCTGTCTAAAATGGAGGGGGAACAGAGATTCAGTCTTTGCCTTTGAGATATATGACCTTAATCCCCCAAACACCTTTTCTGAATAGCCTATGCTTGTCAGGAATGAGGCATTCCACTGATTTGAGTCATGTCTATTTCCTCAAGTGCAGGGTTCCTTTTTGCTACATTTCTACAATTTTTATTCTTCCAGTAGGATAGAGATCTACAGGCCTGTTATAGAGGGAAAAGCTGCATTGGGTTCACACACTCAATTGCCGGATCTCTTTTCAACCATTGCCTATGGCAGAGTTGCGAGTTTATTGGGATACTTTTCTTACTTGCTAACATGTTAACATGATAATCCTCTTAGTTAATACATTTACATAATTACAGGAGTCTGTGGAACAATAATATGTAAAACTGATTATTTACAACTCATATCTACCTTACCATGGGATGAATTGAGATTTATTGTTATTATTTTAAATGATGCATCTTTAATGCATCTAAAAGCTATCAAGGAAAAGACCTACACCAAATATTTTTCATTTTAAATTTAATACTGGGGATTAATATTTTTCTTTGGGTTATTAGGTTTACTCAGTGTGTGTTGCGGGGTGGGAGAGATGTTGAGACAGAGTAGGGACTAGATAAAGCTTTTCTACCTTCTTTGAGCATATTTTTTTAGCTTAAAAACCTTAGGCCTACTTCTAGCTCATTACGGGAGGCTGACCCACATGGGAAAGACCAAGGTTCACATCCTGAAGCCTTCCTGCCAGGCACACATGTGTATCCATGACACAGAATGATTGTGACTAGGAAGGGATTATGGTATGATGACTTATTTTTAGAACTATTTTATTTAACTTTATTTTAAATTTGACCAGAGAGGGACAGAGAGAGAGAGGGAGAGAGGGAAAACAAGAATGCAAGCTGCCAAGTCCAGGACTTGAACTACAGTCAGCCATGTTGGAGTCCAACACCCTTAATCACCACTCCACCTTGCTGCTCCCAACATTATTATTAGTAGTAGGTTATGCTGTCTAAAATGGAGGGGGAACAGAGATTCAGTCTTTGCCTTTGAGATATATGACCTTAATCCCCCAAACACCTTTTCTGAATAGCCTATGCTTGTCAGGAATGAGGCATTCCACTGATTTGAGTCATGTCTATTTCCTCAAGTGCAGGGTTCCTTTTTGCTACATTTCTACAATTTTTATTCTTCCAGTAGGATAGAGATCTACAGGCCTGTTATAGAGGGAAAAGCTGCATTGGGTTCACACACTCAATTGCCGGATCTCTTTTCAACCATTGCCTATGGCAGAGTTGCGAGTTTATTGGGATACTTTTCTTACTTGCTAACATGTTAACATGATAATCCTCTTAGTTAATACATTTACATAATTACAGGAGTCTGTGGAACAATAATATGTAAAACTGATTATTTACAACTCATATCTACCTTACCATGGGATGAATTGAGATTTATTGTTATTATTTTAAATGATGCATCTTTAATGCATCTAAAAGCTATCAAGGAAAAGACCTACACCAAATATTTTTCATTTTAAATTTAATACTGGGGATTAATATTTTTCTTTGGGTTATTAGGTTTACTCAGTGTGTGTTGCGGGGTGGGAGAGATGTTGAGACAGAGTAGGGACTAGATAAAGCTTTTCTACCTTCTTTGAGCATATTTTTTTAGCTTAAAAACCTTAGGCCTACTTCTAGCTCATTACGGAAAATTGTATTAAAGAATTTATCCCTTAAGTATACAAGGGTCATACTGGTATAGATGCCAGGCAGGGCTCCTGGCTCATTACTCAGAGTTGGTTCATGTCATGCTGTTGTTTTCATTAGTGTGATAATGAGTTAACTCATGGCATGTTGCACTGTGATGATGTTGAATTGTAAGTAAGTTTTTTTTCCCCCTTATTGTAAATGTGGGGAACTTCTGGTCTGAATGATATCATAAAATGAAATAGGAGCTGCTGTTCAGTATTATCATGTGACAGAATTAAAAATATTGAAACATTGTACTACAATCTTTTTCTCTTTTCTGCTTGTTGGATTCCCTGAACTCATCTGGGTATTTGGGTGAGAAGAACAAATGGAGAAATAAGTCAGGACCTGTGATTACAGAGAAGAAGGAGAAAGGAGAGGAGGAGTGGGGTGAGAATGATTTTCGTAAAGAGTTTGTGAGAATGAGAAGAGATTCTAGTGGAACAGTGGCCACAGCATATGGGACTCAGGGGGAAAAGGGAAAGCACAACCTTTAGTATGTTTTTCTTTGTGTCAATTGATTTATTTCTACTTTTTGAAGTCTTCAGAAAAGATTCTGTCAAAATTGTCTTTTGCCAGTGGGAACAGCAGGAGATGGCCCAGTTTTATGTATTTACAAGTATTTTATTCCACTTTACACAAGATGTTTCTGTCACTTGCCCTTCAAGCTTTCAGACTGATTATTGGAAAATTTCTTGAAATTATTCCCTAGTCTTGTTTAGCTATTATGCAGAAAGTCCTGCAGCTTAGTGAAGGTCTGGGCAGGGGCATGTGACCTAGATCTGGTCAATTTGACATAACAGAACACTGTTGGAGACTTCTAGAAAAATTGTTTCTCTGATAAAAAAAAAGAAAGAATGTAGTTCACTAAAAGGTCTCTTTCTGTCCTAGCTGCCTCTTTGCTCTGCTTTTTAGTGGTATTGTGTTGCTCATAACCATGAAGTGGATCCTGGTGGTGGTAGGACAGCGTGGTGATGGCAGAATGGAAGGATGGAAAGACTATCTCAGGGTTACTGGTTCAAGTCTTCTAAGTGCTATTTCCTTTGGGTTATTGGGAAAGGCATGATGCGTTTTTGCATAGAAAAACACATCATGACTTTTCTGATCACCTACTAATTGGTACACTTCTTTGTATTTCCTGTCTTTTATTAATCAACAACAAATATCTGTATGGTTAAGCCACTGACATTTAATACTTTTCTTCATGCAGCCAAAGACATTACTGACTAGCACCCAATACATTTAAATCTTTGCCATTTGTAGCCACTTCCTCTTTTGGTGCAATCAAACAAAACAAATAAATGGAAAGTTAGAGTTTACAGAAAACTACACATGTCAACCGTAACACCTGATTTTGAATGTCTATGTTCCTCAGAACCACTTGGCTCCATTGAGTAACTCTAAAAAGGCAACTATCATATTTGAACTCAAAATACAAATTAGTAAAAAATTGCAATTTGTATTACATATTGATATTCTGATTAAAATTTTATTAGAATAAAGCTAAAATAATTGAAAAATCTCTGTAAAAGTCAAAGGAAGCAGGGTAGTTGAGTGTTTGTGTTTGTGAATATGTGTATGTACTGGTCACTATAGTATCTGATTGTTTAAATTTAGTAGGCTTCTCCTATGTGCCCTCCATTTCTGAAGGCTAGATATTAAAAGCTGAAGAAAATGCAGACTCTAATATTAATGTCAGAGACTCCAAATTGGTAAATAGCACCACTGTTCAACCAGATGCTCAAGCCAAGACCATTCAATCATCCTTGAGTCATATCTTTCTCGTACATCCATGTATGAGCCATCAGAAAATCATTTTGTTCTCCCTTGAAGCACCACATGATGCCAACCCTTCTCCTATTCTCTATTTCTTCCATCTTAGTTTGAGCCACCATCATCTTCCATACTTCTATATGGTCTCTTCTCTGTATGTTAGCAAGAGTGATTTTTTTAAAAAATAAACATAAAGGAGATCGTAACATTCCTTTCTTTTTAATTCTTCCATGGCTTTACATTACCATTTCTTTTTAAAATCCAATATCCTGTCCCTAGCATGCATAATTTCTTTATGTTCTTGCACAAATTACCTCTAAGAATTATTTCCTACCCTTGTTTAGTCCATTTTAGGTCTTCTGGCCTCCTTGCTGTATGATGCATATATCTAATAGGCTCCCTGCTTGGTAACCTTGCACTTGCTGCCTCATTCATTCTGGTATCTGCTCAAAATCACTCCAGGGAGGTCTTTCCCCAACTTCTTCATATTCTTCTCAGTTTCCTTGCACTGTATTGTGTATCTGTTAGTTTGTAGTCTATCTCCCCTGCTTGAACATTAGCTCCACCACATCAAGTTCTTTCCTGTTTGGATAAATCCAAGTGAATGAACTATAAGCAAGCTGTTTTGCTTTTTCCAGTCCTTATTTTGCCCTGCCTGGTGATGTTTTCCTGGCTGACTTTATTCACCTGTGCTTTTGTATTTGCATCTGTGAAATGGGGTGAGGAAGTTTGTAAGGACAGGCCTGTTGTCTCCCTTCCTTTCTTACTGCTTGAGTGGCTTCCTACACTGTTTATGCATCAAACCAGGCTAGTGCCAGGCAGAAAAAGATGCTGAATTAAGGTCTGAATAATGCAGGTATCTCTCTTTTTAACCCTGCAAAGAAAATCCAGCTCAGACAGCAAACAAACACATGAAGCCAGAAAAAGTCCTCTTTTGGATTTGCATTTTTTGGGGCATTATTTCTACCCCCATTGGCTTCTCTCTGTCATGAAGATAATAGAATCCTGATGCCCTATACTCTCTTCCTGTAACCAAACTCAAATCAGGTTCACTCGCCCAAGAGCTATAAAATCAAGCCATAGGCATATGGTGCAATGAAGGAAAGTAAAACTTTATTGCAAAGCACAAGGCAAGGAGAGCGGGCAGCTCATGCTGAAAAGACCTGGTCTCCCTGAGATATTCCCCACATGTGTTTTTAAGGGCAAAATTAGGGGCAGAAGTCCTAGGTGCATGATCAGTTCAGTGATTGGTTCCAGAGGGCGTGATCATCTCGTGGGCATTCTTGATTAGTGAGGTCTTAGATAATCAAATTTCTCTTCAGGTGTCTGGAGCCATTCAGGCTGGAGTCTTTGAGCTCACAACCAGCAGTTTACAGTCTATAAAACATCTTACATATTGAAATGGAAACCTTATTTTTCCTTTAAGTGAGAGTTTTAGAGGTCAAATGGCCCTCACTCATGGTCCATGTTGGTCATTACCATAACCAAAAGTCTAAAGACTTACTCCTTACTCTGGCCATTACAATGAAAATGGACTTTATATTTCAGGAACCCTAGAAAATACATTAGCGGGTCCTTGCTCGGTTTCATTCCTAAGAGAGTGGATTAGAAATTTGAACTCACCCACTAGTATTCAAATTACATTTATTTCTCTTTCGGGCTTCTTTGTAGGTATTTGCAAGAAGAGCCATCTCCTTAAACTCAAAAGCTATGAACACTTCTCTCCAAATCTGACTCTTTTAAGTTGCGTGAGCTTGGGGGTTATGTCTCTACCTTTCTGAGCTTCAGTTCTTTCATCCAAACCATAAATGCTAAGACCCACTTCATGTTGTAAAGACAGTTAAGCTAAATGATGTATAGAAGGTACCTAGCATAACACATATAGCAGCAATACATTAGAAAAAAGACCATGGAGAGAAGGCAGCAGATAACTCAACAAAATGTTGACCCACTTTGACCTTCTGGTATCCTTTAAATTCACTCTATGTGACATTTCTGTTCAGTTAAATGGCTGGTCTGGTTTATCACCATGAAATTGGGAACTGCTGGAAAAAGAAAATGTGACAGATAGAAAACAATAGTTAGAAAAAATAGTCATAAACTTGGACCCAAATCAGCAGAGCCTGCAGCCAGGACACTGTTGGCAGCACCAAGTCAGGCTGGAGAAGTTGTTGAATCCTTCAGTTGGGCTACATTCTCCCCACTACCCATGGTGGTTTCCCTCTAGGGTGGGGTATACCTGCAGGAGTAGGGGCTGGCCTGGATTGTCAGACCCTTATCTGTAACTTCAGCCTGGCTCTGGGGGAAGTGATTTATTTACTCCTCCTCCTTCTCTTCTTTGCTGCTGCCTTCCCTACTTTCCTGCCCACAGAAATGAGGGTAGACATGCAGAGTGTAGCTCACTCATTGATGATGGCATGTGTCAGGCTACTCAGACATGGGACTGAACCAGCATACGCCCATCCTGCCTTTCATGGAGCTCAGTTCTTCATTTCCTCTCAGGTTTGAGCTCCTTTGTGGGAGTCTGGAGCTAGGGAGAGCCTTGTCAACACCTGTCCTTGATAGTGGAGTTTGTCAGCAGAGGAAAGTTTATTTATTTTTATTTTTTGGAGAGGTTTTTGTTATAGGGTGATGTGCTCTCCAGAAAGACAGAGAGTGACAGAGAGATAAAGAACAAGAAATCACTGCCCTGGTGTGATGGCCATGCCATAATCCCTTCTCCTCCATTCTCCTCTTGGGATCTTGGGCACGCACGCACATGCACCTGGAGTGAGTTTAAACCACTGGGTCTGGGACTCTAACCACGGTCGACTACATGGGAGTCCAGCAACATAGCCATTATGCCAACTGCTGGTCCCAAGAGGAAAGTTAATTGAAAGGCCACCTGCCTGCAGTTGAACAAAATGGTTCTGTTTACCTGAAAGAACTTGTCTTAGAGCCCATAGCAATAAAAGTTTAGGAGGCAGGGTTACTCTGAGCTGTCTAATTCAGACTTAGTGTTAGAAAGTCCCTTGATCTCCCAGAGAAGAAGAGCCTGATCTCTGGGCTGGGGTGAGGGATCCAAATTCCATCCAAAAGGAGAAACAAGAAAAGCCAGAAAGGAACCTGACATATCAGGATCATTTTTACCTTGTGGCTTTTGCATGAGCTCTCCCTGGAAATGCTCCCCCTCCTAAATCTGCCTGGCTTCCACTTCCCTGAATTCAGGTCTTGACTTCAGTGTTCTTCGTCAGCCAGGCTTGACCAGAGCCTTTCCTCCATGAAAGGCTCTTCCCCTTTCCTATTGCCATAGTATTTACTTGGTGTATTCAATATGTCTATGAAGTTCTAAGTCCATCTCTGATAAATAAAAGAATGAATTTTATCCAAGGAATCCCTCAATTGATGAATGTATCTTTTTTGTAATGAATTTCCATGATATAAGATAGCTATCTGAATTTAGAATCAACTGTAATAGCTAAGCAATTCATTGGCTGAAGTTTTCATTTGGCAAAATGAATAATTCTAAGATGGGGCCTGACAAGTGAGTTGACTTTTTATTGTAAACCAATGGCTGTTTATCTTCAGGTGTTTAGAATTCTCTCTCAAGGTATTTCTGTGTAGTTTAACAGGCTATTATTGTAAAGGAAATCACAATTATCATTTTCTTTTTATTTGGAAGCCTTCCCTTAGCAAAATGACGAAGCCTATTATTAGTGGGACAAGAGTCACTTACTTTTACAAGGAACATATGGCAAGCTTAGGTGCAGTGAAAACTTTATGCTTTAACCATCCATGTGTATTTTTAATTAAAATACTTTTTGAAAGAAATGCTGTAGAAATGTTAATTGCTGGGTCTGTATGTCTTACCAGGCTGGGGCAATTTCTAATTGAATTAATCCCTGTGGCATTGTTCCAGGTTGGTGGAGAGGAAAAGCAGGCAAACTCACCACAATTTGCACTTTTGTGGAATGTTTGTTAAGTGGTGAGTGGTGGTTGCCTTGACCACAGAGCTAAGGACACAGTCTCATTCATTGACTCACACAATATTTATTGACTATGCCAAAAATTTTCCAGGAGTTGGAGATTTAGCAGAGACAACAGAGATGGATATTCCTGTGCTCACGGAACTTTCCTTCCGGTCGAGGAGACAGAATATCAAAATAAGTAAAGCATACAGTATGTCAGAAAGTAACATATGATGTGGGAGAAAGGCAGAAAGGAAAGGTAGTGGGTGTAGTTTAAAATATTTGTCAGGGGTGGCCCTCAAGTGGTATTGGACAAAGATTAAATGAAGTCAGGAGATAGCTGCAATAGGGGATGCTAAGCAAAATATTGATGGATGGCCAGTGGGAGGCTCCAGCTGCATTTAGAGAAGCAAGAGGAGACCAGCATGCAGTGAATGAGGGAGAGGGTAGGAAGTGAGCAAGGGAAGGAGGGTGTTGATCACTTAGGGCCCATGCCCAGTGGAAGTGCTTGTGCTGAGTGAAACATGAAGACACCCCAGGGCTGTACAGAGCAGTGACATGATCTGACTCACAATATAAAGGATTCCAGGACCAATTCCTTTAGCAAGCCATGTTAGTTTGTCCAGAATACCAAATCCAAAGAAGGAGATTTCAAGCATGGTCAAGGTCACCCCCCAGGTATAGTGGGGAGTTGGAGACAGATCCCTGTTCCTGTTACTAATACTCATTACTTAAAGCCTCTGTGTTTTAGTCTTAGGAATGTTGAAGGCCAAAACCAGGAGCAAAGAGGTTAGAAGCTCTGGAACTGCTTTTGCTGTTAACAGGTCAAGATTCTTCCCTCTCCCTTCTTTTTACTTTCTCGATTGAAGGAGAAGTACAGACCTGGGCAGTGGGACAGGGAAGCTCAATCTGGCATATTTATGCTAACACCTTGCTGGGATGTTCCTGGTTCTAGCACCTTGCCCTAGAGAAGCTGATACTAAGAATGTCTAGTCATTCTTGTAAACTTTTGCTATTGATGTGAGTATTCATTTCAGCAGGGCTTTTGAGCAGGGATTTCCAAAAATCCCAGGGCCCTTTGTGTAACAAGGGGCTTTTGAACTACTTTAAAGTTTGAGAAATAGATCAGAAAATGTAGTTTGGATGCAAAATGTTGTACTCCCTGGGGTTTTTAATTTATCATGAAGATAACAAGGTAGTAAGTCCTGGACCAGACTTTTTGGACAAGTGGCATGGAATAGGATGGATTATCTTGGATATCCTCAGTGAGGCAGAGGAAGTATCCAAATGCTTAGAAAATGGGACTGCTAGAGCAGATTTAACATTGAAGACTGGCTTATCCACCCTCTAACTGTGTGTCCACAGAGGGTCCAGAGGGTATTCCCTTTGCCAAGGCTGGGTGGGATATACGTGAGAGAAGAGCCCCAACATATTTGAAGAGCTCCATCATGGCTCTTGTTTTTGGGCCAGGAGAGGCAATTGAGACAGCATCCATTGCACTGGACTCCATAACTTCAGGGAGGGTAATGGGCCGGGGCTGGCAGAGAGGAAGGGATCCTCTTTCATTGCCAAAAACAAGGTGGTGAGAGTTTAAAGGGTTATTGAAGCCAAAGTAATTATCAGAATGGTACGAGCCATAGAGATCATTGCATTGGCTGTCGACTATGATATTCTTTGAGCTGAAATAAATGGGCAGTTTGTGAAAGTCTTATCTATTTTGCATGGATGGAAAATCTCTAGATCCGATTAGTAGAAGCATCATAATAGAAGGTCATGGCCCCTTCAATGCCTAGACTGGAACCTAGTCACAAACATAATGACTCTAGAATGAAGGAGAAGACAAGTCTCTGTAAAAAAAAAAAAAGAAAGAAAAAAGAAAATCCTGTGGCACAGCCAAACATGTATTTCGTCAGTCTTCCTCCTAGGCTTCCCTGAAGAGACGTGTAGAATTGGTTCTGGTTTCTGAGTCTGACTTAACCACAAATTAGCTGTGTGACCTAGAAGAGGTACTTTTTTCTTCCTGAGAAGCTGTTTCCTCATCTGTTACATCTTTACACACTGTCCATTAGGAAACCAGTGGAATTTGCTCTGGTCCTTCTAACAGTGGGCCTGGATTGGTCCTCAAAAACCCTGTGGTTATTTCTCCACTTCCAGGACTCATCATTGGCAATCGAACATGATCTGTGTGGGCAGAGTTCCTGCCTCCGTGCGAGCCCTTTAGCCTGTTTTCTTTCAGGTTCCTTAGTGTTAAGTTTGCCCAGAGCTCAGAAAATCTTCCATGCACAGATGGCCACAGACAGATACCTGTCCCTCATGGCTATATGTACAGAGGGTGACCTACTTCAGCTCTCTGGCCTTGTGTGCCGTGTAGTCAGAACAATGTTGGAGTCTAGAGTAGGCAGCAAAGAATGGGGGAGTGAAAACCAGGCCTGGTTCTGCCATTACTTTGTCACAGAACAAATCATTTTGTTGTTCTGAGTCTTGGTTTTTTCATCTTTAAGAGGAAAGATCATGCTAGAAGTCAGTGATTATTGACCTTGGATACATATTGGAATCACTCAGGGAACTTATAATGTTTACTAATATCTAAGCCCTATACTAGAGTTTTGATTTAATTGCTCTAGGATAGAGACCAAGAACAGATATTTTTAATGTCCCCCCTGGTTATTCAAATGTGCATTCAGGGATGAGCCCTATTGGTTGTAATCATTGTTGAGGTCCCTTCTACCTCTAACAGCTGGAGTCTACAGAGAGAGAATTTGACATATTTAAAGTCAAAGTTCCAAAGGGCTTTTGGAGGAGAAAAACATGAAAAATTATGTTTCCAAAATTAAAATATGGAATATTTGCCCTTGATGAAATTTGACTTGTCAGATTGTGAAGAAGCTGGATTTTGAGAAGCAGTCCTGCTACCATCTCGATGATGGCGTCTCTCCAAATTATATGATGGCACCCTACTACTTAGTATGATGACATTAAGAGGTGGGGGCTTTTGGGGAGTGATTTAGTTATGATGGGTCTCCTCCTGCCCTATGAAAAAGGCTGGAGCAAGCCGGTCAGGTGAGGACACATAGAAGTTGCCATCCATGGGGAACTGGTGCTCACCAGGCACCAAATCTGGGCGCACCTGATCTCGAACTTCTCAGCCTTCAGAACAGTGAACAGTAAATTTATATTATTTATAAATGACCCAGGTTAAGGTATTTTGTTATTATAACTTTACCTAAGACAATTTTAAATGTTTTTCTACTCATTTCAAGGATGCTATAGAGGACTGCTTAAAGATTTCTTTGTATCCTAAACAGACCAAATTCCATCCTCATATTCAATCCGCACTTTGCCATACCCTTGCTATTATACTACGAGTTCAGAAAGACACCCACTACTCTGCTTACAGACAGACGCTCTCACTGCTCGGACTTATTTCTGCATTTATCTCTAGTTATGCTTTGATAAAATGGTTGTTTCCATTCTGGAAACAGTAGAATTAGTTCTGGTTTCCAAGCCTAACTTAACCACAGGCAAGCTGTGTGACCTAGAAGAGGTACTTTTTTCTTCCTGGGCATCTGTTTCCTCCTCTGTTAAGTCTACAGCTCAAAAATGTCTTCCAGAAGAAACACCCTATGCTAATACAATTTTATAAAACTTTGCCAATCTACCTACAGTATAAAGCTAAGTTGCCTTCCTGAAACAAAATGGACCCCAAACTATCGCAAACTGATTGTGCTCACTGGTATCAGAGGAGTATTTCCAGGAAGCATCTTTTCATTATAGTCCACCCAAAAAGAACTGTTTTTTTTTTTTTTTTTTTTTTTCCCCTCCCTGGTCCAGTCAACAATGAACCTAGCTTTGAAACACTTAGAGAAAGGACTGCTAGATGGCGCTGTGTCCCCAGATTTCCAGGGAATCTGTGTTTTAGCAGATGGGTGTTGGAGGAGAATTAACAATTAATGTCCACTGTATCAGCCAAAACCCGCAGAAAATATGTTATACTCCAGAAACGACAGAGAGCTGAGATTTCTCAGAGACGTTCTGCTGCCAGCTTGGTCCGTTGCTGGCCAAAAATGTAATCATACACAGCCCAGCCTGTCCCCAAAATGGTCCCACAAATAAGAAACATTAATAAGAAAGGTAAACAAGAAATATTATAATAAATGATTCGAATGCCTGTTTTCTCAGTCCTACTGCATTTTATTCCGAAAGTTTTTCTGCATACACTAGTTAGAACACCATTTTTACTGGGCTCAGGGGTGATGATAAGTGAAGCCAGCTCTGATACGAATTCACTTTACAGTAGTTGAAAAAGGAAGCCATCAGATGAGACACATGGGCTGCTTCTCTGAGTCCATATGGATGCTATGAGGTATCGCAAATGGAGGCGCAAAGGCCGTGATGGCAGGCAGATTTCTGGAGTTTCCCTGCCCTTTATGTTTCTATAATAAGGCAATGAAACTGAGATGTCATTTTTTTCATCAGAAGGCGAAGATGTTCTTTGTCATGAAGAGAGTTAGAAAAGTCCATAGAAGGGAGGGCAAGAAGGTCGTGTGGTCCATTCTTAGCTCTGGTTCTTGCATCCTGCCTCCCCGCCAACATTGGTAACCTTCATCACCACTGTTTCCATGCCGCCCAGCTAGGTTACAGAAAGGTAAACTCCTAATGATGGTGATGGCGTTTAGGAGAGGTTGCACCGTGATTCGCTGCTTTGCCTGGCCCCTCCTGGCCTTTTTCGCTTGTAGGTATGGCCATCCCAGGAGCAGTGAGTGGTGCAGGGCTGGGTTAATAGCCAGAACCCTAGGATTCTCTTGCAGGCACTGGCCATGCTCTGAAATATAAAACCTCCGTCTTTTGCAGCAGCACTTCCCCTCCCCTTACTTGTTGGCTTTTGACTTCTCCCTTGCCCAGGAACAGCAATCTGTTAAAATGAAATTGCTAACTGCCTCACCCTCCCCCTGTCACACCATTTGCAGCTCATTTTTGTAGGCTGGAGAGACAGACAGAACGAAACCCATGCATTTTCTTTATGTTTCCCTTCTAGTTAAATTTTGCCTTTTGTGAATTCATGGTGTGTATTGCTTAGATTTAGAAAAATGTTCCCAGTGCCAGCTCCTCTGTGTGCATCTAAAAATAAATAAATAAAACCATTTTCAATCCACAGCATCAACAGCTCAGACCCCAGGCTGGTGGAGGAGACTGAGGAAGGTGAAACAGGGCCTCTCCCCTCCTGGCAGGGAAAGGCAAGGCCCCCTTGACCCAAGGCGCTAATTACTATTTTAACCATCCTCCCTCTAGCCCCAGAGGCAGCTGGAAAGGAAACTGCACACTGGGAGTTCCCGGAGTATCCTGCTGGCTCCCTGAGGCTTCCAGGCATGTACCCATCTGGTGAGGCCTTCAGAGCAGGGGGTCTAATTAGGCATCATCTGGCCACCTGAGAAGGCTCGGTGGGCCTCCCCCGCTTCCCCCTCCTCCAGGCAGGACTCCGCTCTACCAGCTGCGGATCTCTGGAGTTTGTTTAGTTTAGCAGCTGCCCTAGATAATTATTGGATAACAGGGTCCCCAGGTGGCTGGCTTAGGTTGGAGGAGGGGCTGGACAGAGAAAGGGGACTGAGGAAGTTAAAGCCACAGGGAGGAGGGGTAATATGAGGGGTAGTGAGAGTGGACTGAGAAGGAAGAAACAGCAGGGTTGGATGAACACTGTAATTCAAATCTCTTGAGATGGAAGATGAAGAGGTTTCCTGCTTGGTAGCAGGGTAGTTGATCTCATAGGTGAGCTCACCATGAAAGAACAGACTCCCTACACACACTTCCTACCACAGCCTCCGTATGCACACACTTCCTACCACAGCCTCCCTACACACACACTTCCTACCACAGCCTCCCTGCACACACACTCTCCACCCG
>NW_006160110.1:1297840-1319348 GCF_000334495.1 Tupaia belangeri chinensis | reverse complement strand
CACACACTTCCTACCACAGCCTCCCTACACACACACTTCCTACCACAGCCTCCCTACACACACTTCCTACCACAGCCTCCCTACACACACTTCCTACCACAGCCTCCCTACACACACTTCCTACCACAGCCTCCCTACACACACTTCCTACCACAGCCTCCCTACACACACTTCCTACCACAGCCTCCCTACACACACTTCCTACCACAGCCTCCCTACACACACTTCCTACCACAGCCTCCCTACACACACTTCCTACCACAGCCTCCCTACACACACTTCCTACCACAGCCTCCCTACACACACTTCCTACCACAGCCTCCCTACACACACTTCCTACCACAGCCTCCCTACACACACTTCCTACCACAGCCTCCCTACACACACTTCCTACCACAGCCTCCCTACACACACTTCCTACCACAGCCTCCCTACACACACTTCCTACCACAGCCTCCCTACACACACTTCCTACCACAGCCTCCCTACACACACTTCCTACCACAGCCTCCCTACACACACTTCCTACCACAGCCTCCCTACACACACTTCCTACCACAGCCTCCCTACACACACACTTCCTACCACAGCCTCCCTACACACACTTCCTACCACAGCCTCCCTACACACACTTCCTACCACACCGTGGTGTGCGATATTTCCACATTTGTCTTTCCTTTTAGCATCATCCTATCCCCAGACTTACTCCTTCACTCCAAGGACTAACCAATAGAGCCCTTAGTGCTCTAACTTTAGAAAGAGGCATGCCAGGGCTTTAGAAAAAGGATGTTTCATTCAAAATTATTATTTGCTATTATTGGAATTTTAGGCCTCCAGGCATGTGTGTGTCTTAATGTACTTGTATAGCCAGGTGTCCCTAAATCATGGCAGATGTCTAGGGAATTGTGTGCTTGCTTATGAGCAAGTTAGGTCCACCTACCACATCTAGGATATTTCCCTTTGTCTTCTGGGCAATCATCTCATGAAGTGAGACAAATAGAAAGTATGTTAAATTAAGGGGAAGCAGACTGGAAAGTAAAATCACGCCTCTGGGTGGCAATGGCAAACAGGGCAACACGTAGATCACTGCGGTCCTGTGTCCACTTGGACCCTCAGTTGCTAGGAAGCGGAACGGAGGCACTGACTCCATGGTTCACTCTTTTGTAGTATAGGATCCTTCGAAATGATAAGGTCAGGGTGTGGGACAGGTAGCACTCCTGGACTAGGTCAAAATAAATTCCTGTGTAATTTCTGATCCTGTAATATCTATTTACTTTGGATAAGTCATTATATTTTCTTTCTGCTTCAAAATTTCCATCTTGACATTGAAAATACAGAAAAAATATATATATATTTTAATGTGCTAGAAGTTTTTAGAGAATATCGAGGTTAGAATTTTATGTCTCTATATTTGGTTTAACTGTGCCCAATACAGGATGACCTCTTCCCTTGGTCTCCCTGACTCAACCCGCAAAAAGAACCAAACCAAACCAAACAGAACTGCCATAGTGAGACTGAAGGCAGCTATGCACCGAGAGAGAATACTAGTAGCTGGAGAACAGCTGATATGGGACTTGTCGTATCTGCCCCAAACATTAGAATAGGGGGACTATACAGACGTGCACTTGTTGATAGGTGTTGCAATAATTAGAGGGGTGGGGGGATTATTCAGGGTATCGGGGAAATAGTTTTGTAAGAGCTTAATCTAGACTTGACTCACACCTTAGACTGAACTGTCTGCTCATGCCTTGTGAATTTAGGGCTGAGATCGAAAGCCTCAGTCTGGAATAGAAGGACTGGGAGATTTAGATCCATTAAACAAGATCCACAAGGAGGAACAATTCTCTTCAAAACATTAGAATCCTTTGATTCTCTTCATGGTTGACTTTAGTCGTTTTTGTCCCCTCCTATGGGCTCCTAGGTATATAGAATGGGACCAGTGAAAGCAGAAAGGGGAGTAAGAGAGAACTTGTGTACTAATAGATGCCAGCTTTCCACTGAGTAAAGTGTTAAGATGTTAAATTTATTCCATCTTAGGGTAAGGGTCGTTGTTTTAAATTATTCTCAGGTCAAGATAGATCCTAGAAGATAACCGGTACCATTTTCTGTGTGTCACTAAACATCTTTGCTTTATCCTCTGGTTCTATTAGAAAATGACCAAATCCTGGTCTGGCCCTGTAGTCTAGTGGTTAAGGGAGCTGGATCCCACTTGGTTGGTGATGCCATTAGAGTCTCCTCTCTAGCAGCTTGAAAAACTTGCCATACACACACACACACACACGTATATATATGTATATACACACACATACATACATACACGTATATGTATACACACATATACACAATACACACATATGTATATCCTATATGTGTGTGTGTGTGTGTGTGTGTGTGCGCACACACACACACACACACACATGCCCCAAATCCAAACACAATGGAAAAATGGAGAAGGAATTGTGGCGTTACCATGCCCCTCTGGGGGTGTTCTCCCCATCTCTCTGTGTCTCTGTCTATCTCTGGCAAGTACAGGCACCATCTGGTAATTAAAACAAAAAAGAGAGAAGAAAACCACCAATACTAAGGTTTGCAAAAGAACTGTATTTCAGACCTCTGAGAGTTGATTTGGCCATTTGTCACTCTGGTGGGCTCCTCTCCAGTGTCTGAGGAAACCTTTGACCAACTACCCCTCCTCAATAAGAAGGCGTTGTCCAACACATTTCTGCTGTGGGCAGATCAAGGGCTTAGAGGACTGTTCCTTATTTTGAGCTGAAGCTTGCTTTCCTGAAACTTCTGCTCACTAATCCTAGTTCTGCCCTCTGGAACTACACAGGATAAATATAATCCCCTTTTCAGATGAAAGTCTTTTAGATAGTTGAAGCTGGTTATCACATTCTGTAAGTCTTCCTTTGTACAAGATGCACATTCCAAGTATGCCACAGTATTGAAATATCCTTGCTATCCTGCTGCGGACACAATCTGCCTTTTTTTTTTTTTTTTTTTAACATTTGTATCAGTCAGTACCCAGAAAGCAAGAGAGAAATACTCTTAATACAAGAGGACTTCAAAAAGGTTTGTGGAACATGGAATTGAAGTATGAGTTTATTTTGGTACCAAAAATAAAAAAAAAAAATTCTATGCATAGTTTTTTCTTAATATGCATTTTCCATGAACTGTTTGAAGTCCCCTCATATTTCTAATAGAGGGAAATTGACATAGGAGCTTTTTATGTAGGTTATGACGGAAGGACCAAAGGAGCAAAAAGCATTTGTGAGGTCAGAGACAGTACTTTCAGGAAGCAACTACTATTCCTACAGCTGGAGAATGAATGAGAGGAAGTTTCCCAGGGCCCAGTGTCACAGGATGGGGCTTCCCAGGATAGAGCAGGACCCATGGCAGAAGTACAGTGTATACTACCAAGGGGCTGCTGATGGGCTGCTGGTGCTGGAGCATCTGAAGGGGTGCTGCCCGGCAGATGTTGAGCCCACCATGGGTGCTGTTGGCATGGTGAACACACTGCAGCTCAGCATGGGAGGCTGGTGCTGAGTCCAAGGAAGATGCTTCTCAGCGCAGGTGTGAAACGGCCTACAGACCTAGCACATGTGCTGCCCCCTGCTGTTGGAGGACTGCTGAGACAGCACAGTCAGGAAGAGAGCCGTTATTCCCCTCCTGCCACATTCAGATCAAAAGCTTAGCATTGGCAGAGCCTAGCGGGAAGTCAGCTGGCAAGAGACTTGGGGAAACTGAGTTTCCAGATTTCCAGACTGAATAGATTATAGAGCAGAGGACAGAAGAAAGGACATGAGGACTGAGACAAATACCTTCACAGTGTCCTTCTCAAAATGGGGACTGAGAATTGAAAACTCACCTCTACATTAGCTGGAAATGAAACTGAGCAGTGTAGTTATCTCCTGCCTTGCTTTGACAGTAGAGTGTTATTAGAAAGTCAAATATGGGAACCACCCGCTGCCATGGTGGTGACAATGAACTGATCTCACACAGTTGACTGTGTGGTTCAAGTCTTGACCTTGTGGCTTGAAAAACATGCCAGGTACATATACATGTGTGTACGTGTGTGCCCCAATACGGAGAGGAGAATGGGGGAGAAGAGATGTGACATGGTCATCCCCCATGAAGGGTGCTTTCTCACCCCCGCCATTTCTTTCTGTCTCTCCAGGGAATGCATGAGCCTTATATATAGCAAAACAAAAATAAAAACAACAACAAGTCAAATACATATAAGACAAATATGTGTAGCACAAATATTGAGCTTTTTATTCTCTTCATTTCCTGGGGTACTGCTTCTTTCTTCTGGTAATGGTGCCCTTCTTTTTCCCTTGGGGACATTGTCTCCTCAGCCTTGATCATAGGGGTGGCACGGTCACTGGAGTGTTGTCCTGCAGTGCTGGAAGTCATATGGCTGACCTCAGACCGATTCGCAGCCCCATCACTGCACACTGCTTTCTACTTGTGTAGAATCAAGGATTTTATTTTTGAATTTTTCCCTTTGCTCATAAAAGAGTACTGTGTATGCATGTGAAAGAGAGAGATGAGCACCTTCCACAGGCTCTGGTCACACCATGATCCCCTTCCTCTAGTCCTCCAGCCACTTAGAGATTAGGCACATGCACACACAGTGTGTTTCTGACTGATGGCCCAAGACTCAAACTATACTCGCATGTGGCATCCAGCTCCTCTGAAGTAGCATATGATATCACTGCACCTCAAAGCCAGCCCTGCTTTTTTTGTTTTTAAGACAGGATCTTGTCATTGTAATACCACTGCTTTAGCCTCTGAGCTATGACTAGAGCTGGTGCCAACATGCTTGACTATTGTAGACAGGGTCTGGCTATGTCGCCTAGGCCAGTCTTGAGTTCATGGTCCTCCCACCTTAGCCACCCTGAATTGCTGGGATTACAGTCATGTGACTTTGCCCAGTCTTAAGGTTGGACCAGGAATAGAATTTGGGCCTCCCATGTTGTCCCAACCTGCAGAACACAGTGTTTCAGCAGTGAATGCCGCGACAGCTGGACCGGAATCGAGACTTTTTTTTCCGTTTTCCGTTGCATAGAGTGCATGTGTGCTGATGAGAGAGAGAAAGAGAGAGAGAGAGAGGCACCCTTAATGGATCCTGGCTGGACGTGTCTTTCTTGTGTACATGTGCAACTGTGCATTTCAGATAGATCAGGCTGTGAATCGGTCTGAGGTCAGCCATATGACTTCCAGCACTGCAGGACAACACTCCAGTGACTGTGCCACCAGGCTGAGCCCAGAATCAAGTTTTTAAACAGCCTACATCTTCAGTCCTGGTTAGGAAACCTCTTGTGTCCTAGTCTAGTTGTGCTCATTGTACTAGAATGAATATTGCAAGTTGTAGTGAAAGAGCTGTAGCTTCTAAACTGAGCAGATCTATGTTCAAATCTCTGGGGGCCCACTGATGATCTTGAACAATCTAGTTGACTTCTCTGACTCACGAAGAGAAAAAAAAAAAATTGGGTCACTTAAGCAACTTTTCAGGGTTGCTGATAAAATTGTAAGGCATGTAAAATATTGGGTTGTCATAAAAGTCATGATCTATTTTTCTATGTTTTTCTAAGCAAAAATGCATCATGACTTTTCCAACAAACCAATACTATTAGCTCAATAAATGGTAGCCATTATTATTTTCTGAATAATGTTTTAAAATTTTTGAAAAACTTCCTTTTTTTATTCCTATAGGGTGTACTTGTTGAAGAGAGAGAGAGAGAGAGAGAGAGAGAGAGAGAGAGAGGGAGAGAGAAAGTGGGAAATCCTCCACCCACCTATGGGTGATGGCCATGCCACAATCCCTTCTTCCATTCTTCTCTTGGGATTTGGGCATGACACATACTCACACCTGGCACATTTTACAGGCTGCTGTATCCAGGACTCAAATTGTAAAATAGGCCATGTGAGATCCAGCCACCCCAACCACCATAGCACTGGCTGCCCCCAACTTTCTTGCTCTAATATTTATGCTAGTATATGTGTGTGAGTTGGTAGTGCAGCATGTGTAAGTTAAAGCTACACATCTAAGGTTAGGATTGGCATATAAACATGCTGTTGGCAAATAGCATACTGAACAGATGACTGGAACATTTCTGTGTTCCCATTTTTTTAATCTGTAAAACAATCATCATTCATGAAGTTGTTTTAAAATTTTAAAAGAATGAATACATGTAATGGTTTAGATTATTACCTGGAACATAGTCAACTCTTAATTAGCTTTTTCATCATGCTGAGGACTGCGCTGTATGAACAGGAAGCTGAAAATGCCAGAAGCACCAGCATTCCTATGTAAGCCAGAATATCTGAAAGGAAATGGAGAAACCCTTAGAGATAACAAGGCTTTGAAGGATGAGCAGAAGAAAGTCACTGAAAAATGCTGACCAGAAGTTTAGATCAATGTGGCTCCATTGAGAAACATATGAACATTTCTGAAAAAAATGGTTCATAATTATGATATTATAAAAGATTGGGGTACAAAGGCATCTGGACATTCACCATCAATTGCTCCCCCAAATTAGAGGCCTTTTCTGAGCTGCTGGTACAGGCGTCCCCTGTCCTTTTAGGGAATAAGAGGTGTGCCCTGTTCTCTAAGATGGGTAGTCAGTGAGCATATCAGGAGACACTTATGTATCTTTAAAAATACTCTTCCTTTTTGTTTTGTGGCAGTCACTTAATTCAGCTGTTACAATATGAACCCTCTGGGAGAGTCCCAAAGAGGGGAAGCCCTTGAAACAAGGTCAGTGCCCTTACAGACTATTCTCTCAACTCTAGAACAAACCAGAACTCAGGGTTAGAATCCACATGGTTTGGGAATCAGCAGTTAGCGTAATGGCTATGTCGCTGGACTCCCACGTAGCCGACCGCGGTTTGCGTCCTGGACTCGGTGGCTTAAAACTCACGCCGGGCGTGTGTGCATGCGTGCCCAAGATCCCGAGAGGAGAATGGAGGAGAAGGGATTGCGGTGTGACCATCCCCCCTAGGGGGTAATTTCTCGCTTTCTCTCTCTATGTCTCTCTCTGTCTGGCTGGCGAGCACACGTGCCCTATAGCAAAAACCTCTCCAAAAAAAAAAAAAAGAATACACATATTTTCAAATGTGAGAAACCCTCCTTAAGGGATGGGCTAGTTGCTAGATAGAGATAGGTAAATGGATATCCCTCCTCCTTTATTCTCATAGTCACTCTGGTGGTTTACTCAAAAACTGATGACATGATGCCCTTGACTTTAAAAAAACGTTGTTTTGAAAACATCATCATTTATGTACCCCAGTGATGATCTTTCTTGTTTTCCCATGGTCCTTGGCACCACAGTGGCCTGAGCCAGATTCCCCAAACACTCATTCATGCCAGCCCGTCAGTACAGCCCACAGTCAAAGGGAGTACACTGATCCTGGACTTCAGACTAAATACTGTCCCGGACTTCGGTCTAAATACTGTCTCTTCCACTCCCTACCTGTTATGTCTTAGCCAAGTTTATATCATTTTAAAACTGGGCATGGGAATAATATTACAAACCCTCCCACTCCCACTTTTTAAAGGATTAAATGGAGGCCAGCAGATGGCACAGTGGTTACATCACTGGACTCCCACATGGCTGACTGTGGTTTGAGTCCCAGACCTGGTGTTTTGAAAATCTCACTGGGAGCGTGTGTATTCTTATCCAAGATCCCAGGAGGAGAATGGAGGAGAAGGGATTGCAGTGCGGCTGTCCCCACTGGAAGATGATTTCTCACTTTTCCTCTCATTGTCTCAGTCTCTCTCTCTCTCTGGGGCAAGTGTACACGCCCTATGGCAAAAACCTAAAACAGAAAACAAAAGGAATGAGATGAATTACTATAGTTCATATTAATGGCTCACACTAAGCAGTCCAAAAAGTTAGCCATTGCTTATTCTTTAAAGACTGTCAAGGTGATTATAAAGTGAAATTTTTTTTCTTCGTTTAGGAATTCTTCTTGCTGCCTTCTATAAATATTCTTGCTTATCAAAAGCAATATTTGAGGTAGAGTTTTAGTAGGTTCTAGTTTGTTTAAATCCAGACTTTGTATTTAAAGGTTGAATTAAAGCAAAAATCCTTCTGGTTCTTAGAGTTGTTTTTAAATACTATTTCTCTTTGGAGTCTCTCCAGCTCTTCTGCTTTGCATGGTGAGTCCCTTTCCTGGTTGCCCATTGAAGGTGTGGCCCGAATTTTATATGTTACCAATTTATACCAATTTTGCATTTCTTTCTTTTTTTAAAAAAAACTTGCTACAGGGTGTGAGCACTTGTCAGAGACACAGAAAGAGAGAGAGAAACCGTTTTCGTTCAGCACCTCCCTCCTCCCTGTAGGGGGATGGCCACATGCAAGTCCCAGTCTTCTCCTATTGGGATTTTGGGCTTGCATGCATATATGTCCAGAGTGTTTGGTTTCTTTAGGGGATTTTGGGCTTGCATGCATATATGTCCAGAATGTTTGGTTTCTTTAGGCTTTTGCCATAGGATGTGTGTGTGTGTGTGTGCGCGCCTGTACGTGTGTGTGAGAGAGAGAGAGAGAGAGAGAGAGAGAGAGAGAGAGAAAGAGAGAGAGAGAGAGAAGGAAAGTGAGAAATCACCCCTGGGGAGGATGGCCATGCGATAATCCCTTCTCCTCCATTCTCCTCTGGAATTTTGGGTACACATGCACAAGTGCCTGGCATGACTTTCAAGCCACCAGATCTGGGACTTGAACTGTCATTAGCCATGTGAGAATCCAGTGTATGAACCACCATGCCACCTGCTGGCCCTGAGTTTTTAGCCACTGGGTCCAGAAATTGACTGCATAATAGGGCATGATGAATCCAGCTGCCTTAACTACCAATGCCACTGGCTGGCCCCTCGTTTCACATTTCTTTGGAGAGAAGTTTGGCCTTTGGGGAGAAGCTCTCATTTTATATACAAGGGTACTTCAAAAAGTTTATGGAAAAATGAAATTAATATATGAGGTTTTGTACAAAAATATCTTGAAATCTGAACACTGCTTTTTAAAAAAAAAATAACATATACTTTCCATGAACTCTTTGAAGACCCTTATATTTTTATATGTTCTTTCCCCTTACTTTCTCTCACCAAAACACCAAACCAAACCAAAACAAAGACCTTAAGAGCTATTTCTCCATGCACCAGGCCATTTCCCACTCTAGCCATCAGAGTCTATCTTTTTTCTAATAACCGTCTGGATGATGCTGTGTCAACAGCTAGTCTCTTCCCACATGGGATGATATTCTCTTCAAATCTCATTGATATTTTTTGTGAGAAGGGGATTTTTTCTTTGCCTGGCACAGTTGCATGTTATGGACAGGCACAAAGCATCCAGATATGGCTCATCTGACCTGTCTTCAGTTGTCCCACAAATAGGTTAGGCCACTACTGTGCACAGGTCTTGGAGAAACCCTGCTATGGCCTCTGCATAGACCCTACTAGGTGCTCCAGGATGGTGGTCTATCAACTCCTGTACAAATTGAAAGTTGCCATCATCTCCTGTCTGAATTGAAAGTCACCAAGGTCTCCTGTCAAGAATTTTGTTTTCCACAGGAAGCTCATGGAATCCCTAGACCTGAATGACTATTCTCCCTCTGGGAAATTTGGCCATATTGCAGTTCTCTTGGGCACTGAACTTACCCCAAGATAGAATTGTCCTTCCTCTTTTCCAGGAAACACAGTCTAAACCAACCGGCACCTTGGGCAATGGTGGCTAGAACATGCTTGTTGGGGTTCAGTAAGTGGCTCAGTAGTTAAGGTGCTGGACTTCCACATAACTGCCAATGGTTCAAGTCCTAGACTTAGGGGCTTGAAAATCATGCCAAGTGCATGTGTGTGCATGTCTAAAATCTCAGGAGGAGAATCGAGGAGAAGGGATTGCAGGATGGCCATCTCCTCTGGGGAGTGATTTCTTACTTTCACTCTCTGTCTGCCTCTCTCCAGTGAGTGCATGCACATTATGGCAAAAAACATTAAGAAAAACAAACAAAAAACTTGCTCGATGACCTCATATCATAGCTCCTTTAATTCTACTTTCCCTGTCCCTAAGTTTGTAAGGTGGGAACTCCCTGGACCCATAATTATTTAAGTACCTTGTTTACCAAGTTCTTCTCTTCATGGACAACATCAAACATCACCCCTCCTCCAGTACAGAATCCTAGTGGGCTTCTATAGACATCTACAAATGGCCCAAAGATAACCTGCTGATGAGACCTTTATACATGTGCTCGTCCTTTGGGCAGACCCTCTGCCACCATCTTTAGATCTGATTATCTTTGGGTTTCATGTTGTGTGGTACTGGGGAGGGGGGCAGTGGGTGTGGTCAATGGTCTCTATCCGATGGCCCCTATGACCTCTGGGTTCACCAGAATCTTCACTTTTTTGTGTGTGCCTTTTTGTGCTTCACTTCCATGACAAAATCTTTATGGAGAAATCCAGCCCTGTACTGCGGATGTCTACCCTGCTGGTAAAGATGGCACCATCTGGAGAGAGCGAGGTGCCTTTTATATTCACTCTCATCTCTCCAACTGCTCTGTTCTGCTTAGTAACTTAGTATGAGAAGATTAGTAGTGCTGGGCTGTGGAAGAGAGCAGGCAAATATGGTGACATAAAATGCTAACAACAGCAGATGGCAGGAAAAGTTTCCTTCATATTCAGACAAGCAGTTGTTCCCTCTGGTGGGTTTTTTATTATTAAATTTATTTCCATAACTTGGCCAGCTAAGTCTATCCTTGTACTTACTTATTATGTGCTAGAATCTTCTTGCTTCTAATATTTGAAACAAAGAGCTGTTCATCATACCAATTATAAACATGTCCATATGGTCCCATGTGTAATTGTCAATTCAGTTACTTGGATGTGGTCTTTTGTGGTAAAAGGATGTAAATGCTCACCTTGTTCTAAAAAAAAAAAAAAACAATAGTTGGTAGGGGTCTAAAAGCTCATAAACTTACAAGAAATAATCACTTCTGTGATTAAGAACTGGTCCTTTAATTGATTTCAAATTCACTATCCTTATCTTAAGCCTGGAGGTCCTGAATCTACTCCCTATTTTACAGTATGTCAAATATGGTGCCATTATTGTAGGCTATTTTTCTACCCTTGTGAATTTTTAATTTTTCATTTTCAACTTCCAATAAGAAGAAGCAAAGTTCAGCAAGCCCCTTGGAAATTGAGTTTAAATGATTCTTACACCTTAAACCTGCCCTTCCAGCTACCAAGTAGAATTCTTCATCATCGGTACCATTACCAGCAACACTTTTCATTATCACATCATCTTCTTTATCTACAATTCTTATCACTTATGCTTATTAATTTCATATATGACAGAAATGCTATCATATGTATTTTTGACTATTTTTGGATTAGGACTCTTAGAATCACAGAATTCCAAGGTTATAAGAATACCATAAAGTCATCAAGCCAATCTCATTTGTTCCAGAAAAACAATACTCAAACCATACAGAAGAAATTTATTTTCAAGAAAAATATCCTTTGTGATGAGGTGGATGGTGAAAGGATAAGGAACATCAATAGGAAGTTCAAATGAAATCCCTCCTCTCATCACAGGATTTCTAGTTAGTAGTAAAGGACCATCAATGCTGGGGGAAAAGGCCATCACAGGTAATTCTGTGAACCCAGTGATAATCTTCCTATTGAAGTGAGATGTGCAGTGAACCTGATTATTTCTCCAAGAACTGTCATTTTCCCAAGAGCTGGCATTTTCTGCCTCTTGAAGAATACCAACCACTGTTATCACAGCTCTAACTTGAACGATCAATCAGGGGTTTGAAACATTAAGCTGGAATATATAATCTCAAAGGGGATAATTTTAGCAAAATTCACCCTGAACTGAAGCAGCTTCAGTCAGCCCTTCAACAAGGGGGTCACTGCCTGCTCTACTTGATGCTGACAATCCCTTTCTATGCTCCCCCACCCATCTCCCCAGCTAGAGGAAATGAGGCAGCAGGCTGTGGATTTATGAGATTTGGAGGGGCTGGGCTTGCTGGTTCACTAGAAGGTAGGTTGATCTCAAGATGATGCCCATTAAAAAGCTTGGAGTAGCAAGTGGTGGCATAACAGCCCAAAATGTGTAATCTAAATATCTCCCACACCTACTCACAATAGAACTTTTCCTTCACAGGTAAAATATGTAAGTACTATTGGAGGGCAAAACAAGAGTCTGTAAACATTCTATGATATCAGAATTTTTACTATGACCAATTTACAAACATGCAGTGTTTTTCCTCCTTGTTCTCCCCTCTGCGGCTTCTCGACTATGTACCTGAGGACATGTCCTCTCTCCACAGGGGCTATCAAAAATGCTAGCCCAGATTCTCTCAACCCTCCAATACCCCACCAGGTTGAACAGGGAGCTGTAGTCAGCAAAAAACCAAACCAAAACAATACGAAACTACTTAATTGGTGGTTTCTACTGATGATAGCTGGGGTGGTGATGAAGATAATATTGGGAATAATGATGATGCTAAATGATGGTTTTGAAGGCAGGAAGGCTCATAAGACTGACTAGCTTTAAAGTTTACACGCATGCACTGTAATTTAGGATTTTTATATCCAGAGTGTGGATCAGGGTTTAGTTTAAAAAACAAAGTCCTATTAAGTAATTACAGGAGACAATGGGTAGAAGTCCTTAGAAGCACTTTAAAAGAAAGGAGGTATGAGGAAGAAAATAATATTTATATAATATCTATCATGTCCAAAATTTGCATTCAAGCTTCCTCTTCCTCTCTCTCTCTCTAAATATATACATAATTATATTATCATATATTATCAAAGATACATTTAATTATCAAATATTATAAATATTGTATAATAATATAATTATCATATTGAGGATTCGTGTCATTCCATTTTACATACAGAGCAGTTAAGTAATTTGAAATGGTTATTTATCATTCAAGACTATGTGTGTAGTGAGAGACTGAACACCACTGTCAGGGTCGGACTTTGAAAGATCCATGCCAACATGCCAGTCAGAACAATCCCATGTCCTTCACCTTAGTGGTTGATTTCAGTGTCCCAGACCTAAGCCACTCATGGAATTATTACCCTTGGTACCAGAGCATGGTTCAGGAATGGGCTTATGACCCATTTTAGCAGAAAGAAAGACATAAAGAGGTCTGTCTGGGGGTTCTTAGAAAGAAAAGTATCCTTGTTTTTCTGTACTAGTCTGATGGTGCAGATATAAAGTCTGGAACCAAAGAAGCCATTTAGTTCCACGAGGTAACCCAAATTGTCAATGAAACTAACACCACAGAAGGTAAAGACACAGAGGTAAAGACAGAGTCTTTAATGATATGATTTAGATTCTTAATTCAATGCTTTGAAACTCACTGTGTCTCAGGACTTCCTACATTAATAAAATATCCCCTGTATGGTTTGACACAAAGGTTGTCAAACGAATAAATGAAAAAAATTGAGATCTTAAGCCATGTATTTGACTTCAGTATCCAATCTTTTTCTATGTTGGCAAATGCTCTCTTAAGTGATTAAAATAGTTAAATTTTGTAAATAAATAAATAGAAAATTACCTTCAGTTCCTCAGCAGGGGACTAATCCAAACATAGTAATGGATGGAATAGATGACCCTAATTTTGGTGTTAAGAATTAACTGGGGAGAGATAAGAGTGGATTGTTTTAGAGTCCTTGTGGCTATGTTCTAGAAATTTTGCATGACCAATTCATGCACATCTTCAACAAAGCACTTACTCTGTGTTAGTCATTAAGAATGCTATGAGCCAAAATAGACATGCTCTTAGCTTACACAGAATTTGTAGTCAGTCTAGAGGAAGGATGGGCATACTATGACACATGGGTCAAATCTTGCTCTTGTTTTCGTTTTGGTAAACATTTTATTGGAACATAGTCAAGCTTATTATTTTATGTGCTCTCTATGACTATTTTTGTACTCCTGTGTCAGAGCTGAGTAGTTTCACAGAGACTATATGGCCCACAAAACCTAAATTTACTGTCTGACTCTATACAGAAAAATTCTGCTGACCCTTAGGAGGAGGAGACAGACATTGATCAAATGAGATCACAGTTTTTAACTCTTCTGAGATGAGTGTGGTCTATGAGATAAGTGATTATAGATTGTTTTAGATGAGATCTAATTGTGAAAACTGAGGTACATGAGGAAGAGTGAGTTGAAGGAACTAATCACTGAAGGTTTTGTTTTTAGAGGAAATGACAGGTGAGCTATGGCGATAGATGAGAAAAAATCAGCTAAATGCTAGAGAAAGAATATTCTTGGCAGGGTGTGTGAAGTCTTGAAATGGGAAGAAAAAATAAACACACAGGTCAAAAAATTGAGAGAAAGCTGATGTGGCTAGAACATAGTGAATGAGGAAGAAAATTTCAGGGGTGAGACTGGAGAGATTAGGCCAGACACTGGAGGGCCTTGTAGATCACAGAGTGCAGTTTGGATTTTTTCTACATGAAGCAGAAAGCCATTTTACTCATGGAGAACTTAATTTGATCATCTATCTTGAATAAAGAAATAACTCTCTTTTGTTTTTTATAACCAATTTTTTTTGTCATCTTTTTTCTCAGAGTAAGAAAAGGCTGAGTGACAAAAACCAAGATTCTAAGTCTTATATTTGACTTCAGTATTCAGTCCCTCTCTATGTAGGCAATGCTCTCTTAAGTGATTAAAATAGTTAAATTTTATAAGTAAATAGAAAAATTACTTCAGTTCCTCAGCAGGGGACTAATCTGATTTAATCGAATTACCACAAATGATACAATTTCTGTTCTGAAAACCCAACAAGCATTTTACATTTAAATTCATAAGCTAATGTTGCCATGAGTACACAATAATTTTATAATATGTAACTTTTTAATCCCCATTTATTTCTCAAGGATGAGTGGAATATATTATGATAGACTTTTGCTCTATTATGGACAAAAAGTAAGGTGGGAGAGATTAGATCGTGGTAGGGGATGCTGATTAAGTGACAATGCTGTGGTGAGTACAGAAATAACTCACCATATCATGCCTATGACAAGAGAAATGCCTTCATCTGGTGTTTGTTCCTGTCTTTAACCCAATCTTTTTTACTCGACCAATAAAGGGAGTGTGGCAGGTGTCAAGAGGGGAGTCCTAATTTCTTAGAACCAGCAAGTTTCTGTGCATGCTTAGTGTAAACAGACAGCATTAGCTGGCCCCCTTGCCCCAAGGCAAAAGGAAATCTGTAGTGGGTCCAGAAAAGAGTATGGTAGAACAGAGTGCATGGATGTTGCTGGAGTTTAATCCTTCTAGTCTTCTCTCTTGAGACTTTCTCCCAGGGATCACCATGACTCTATTCAGAATCTGTAAGGAGATGGGTCATACATTTGTATGTCCACCTCAGAACTCTTTTTAAAAAACAAAACAAAACAAACTTTCTAACTTGTGTGTCCAGCTGCTGCTTGGCATGCTATCTTGGGTGCTTCCAAAGCACCTTCAACTCAACATACCGTTAAGTGAGGTGCTAGATCAAGCTGTTGACTTCAGAGATGAATAGCTTCCATCCAGGATGATGCATCAAGTTTGCCTTTTTAGTTCTTTAGAACTCTTTTCATTCCCCTTTCTCTGGTACTAATTGTGCCTATTATTGTACTTTGATACCCTCCATTAACTGACTACAGGTATTGATTTCATCTCCCTATTGTTACTCTGTTTCTTTGGACTCACTATGGTCTTCTGCCACTTAAGAAAATGTGTTTTTCTCTGATGTGCTTTTCCCAGTAACTGATTACTGCCAAACATTTAAAACTGCTTCTTTAAAAATTCCACAAAATAGATTTACTTCTACTAGAGTCCTACCTTGGTGCCTAAACTTTCTTCACATAATTAATCTCAAACTTAACTCTTATAAAAATTGAACCTTGACTCCACTTCAACAAAATGTTACTGTTGAAATCATGACAATCCTATTGACAAAACCCACTCTTTTGGATTGGAATGGATATTGAGGCTTTCCTTGCTATAGTGGTTAATTTGTTCACTGAAGAGAGAACACATCAACTTGCTTTTTAGAAGTTGTTTAGCTCAATCTAGGAAGTCTTTCCACATGGAGAAAAAAATAAAAATGTCTTATTCCTGTTGTAATAAGTAGAAAAGGTGGTCAAGTACTGCTTCTGACTCTATAAGATACTTCAAATGATACCGATTCTGCTCTAGAAGCCCAACAAAGCATTTTAAATTTAGATTCATAAGCTAATCTTATCATGAGTAATCACATATCTGCTGATTTCTACGTACCTAGCTGAGGGGAGATTTATGCTATAGCAAACACATTGAGTTACAACTAGGTTGAACACTCTATAATTGAGCAAAAGAATAAAACAAACACTTGATCTCTAGAAGAAACCATTTGGAATCTGGGACATGTTTTCATTGCCTGGGTCTAGTAATCTAGGTTCCTGTCTTTAGGGTCTATTACAAGAACTAATAACCATTTTGTTTTTGTTTCTGGTAATTGCCTGTGTTGCATTTGGCTCCTGTGTCTTGCCCAGAGTTGTAAATGCTACTTCTGTGCAGCCACTGACTTGTCAGATGACAGGTAGCTTGTCCTTCAGCAAAGGGAATAGGAAAGATAGCCCTGGTCTCACTATGGACTACATGGTTTGTATAAGCTCCTAATGAGCAACAGCTCAGCAATGATGAAATATAAACATAAGAGGAGACTTTACCTTCCTTTGGCCAAAAAAGGGGACTGAGAAAGAATAAAGCATCCCTGAAAGCCAGGAGCTCATCTGTTCCTACAAGTTTAGCTGAGGTGTTTCTAGGCTTTCTGTTAACAACCAGGCTGTAGAGTTCTCCTCTTGAACATAAACAATTCTAAGCAGCACAAGACTAGTCACTCAGGCAAGACAAAAACAAGACAACTTTCTAATCATGTCTGAATGTGGACAAAAGCATTGCTATTGTCCCCAACACAACAATGACCAAACAGCCATTCTGGAAAACATAAGCCTGTTTTGTCTTTACCAATCACAGTTTTAGACTAACTTTGTTTCTAAAGCATTCGAGTCAAGAATTATAAAGATAACCACCTACCTTGGCTTCTTGATGACACCCAAAGCAGAGAAAAATCCCATTTGCTTGCATCATCTCCAAGTTCTTAACAGAAGCCTCAATTCTATGAGTCCCTTGTAACACTTTCAGTGAGACACTCTTTATTCTCCATTGTGTGTATATTCCCTGTTGCGTAAAGTTAGTATATCTGACTTTGTTCAACTGCAGGCATGTTCCTGCTGGTCTTTGACTAAGTAGGGTTGGCAGTCTCTTGCACTGTCACATCTTAATAAATGTTACTGATAGCTCCTCCATCCTATTATGTGTAAAGGGGACAAAAAGTCATACTTGACTTTTCCCTCTCGACCCCATATTCCGTCAGTCATAAATTCTGGATTTCACTGCAGAAGCGACTCTAATAACCGTTCTTTCTCTACAACTTTAAAGAAACCTGAGTGGACCAAGCTACAGCATCTCCTGTCTTGTCTATTGCAATAGTTTAATTGGCCCTCCTGGAGCATTCTTGACTTTCTCCAATCTATTTTCCACACCACAGCTGGAATATGCCTTTCTAATTGGAAACCTTAAAAGTCATTTCCATATTGAAAGCACTTTTATGCTTCATAACACTCTTAAAGACAAACTTCCTTAACAGGGCTGGCAAGGCCATGAGTCTGGCCATTTCTTATATCTCCAGTTCCACCCCATGCTCTTCTTCACCTCTTTCAATCCAACCACATTGGCTTTCTCTCATTTCCTTGAACACTTTGTGCTTTTAGCTACCCCAGGCTCTTTGCATGTTTCCTCTGGAAGTTTATTGTCCTCCTTCACTTAGGAAACTCTTCTGTCTTTCAGTAAAGAGACTATCACAATGGACAAGATAAAGGGTGCTTATAGCTTGGACTACTCAGGTTGATTTGAAGGCGAAGAAAAGGAATGGTTATGAGAGCTATTTACACAGATATCAGTGCAATCATGTGTCTGGGTATTCTCCTAGACCACCCTGAGTAAGTCAGTTCTCCATACATCTTTCTGTGATTATATTTTAAAATTTGTATTAATACAGTATGTGATTAATATAGTCGTTATCCTTTATCCATAATTTTGCTTTCTGCTGCTTCAGTTATATATATGTTTCAGTTGACCATGTTATGAAAATATTAAATAGAAAATTCCAGAAGCAAACAAAATGTAAGTTTTTAATTGCATGCCATTCTTAGTACTGTGATGAAATTGTGCACCATCGCACTGCATCCCTCCTTGGATGTGAATCACCCCTTAGTCCATCATGTCCATGATGTATATGCTGCTCACTTGTTAGTCACTTAGTAGCTGTCTCAGTTACCAGATTAACTGCAGTGCTTTTGTTTAAGTAACCATTATTTTATTTAAGAATAGCCTCAAAGCATGAGAATAGTGATATTGGCAATTTGGATATGCCAAAAAGCAGCAGGAAAGTACAACCTTTAAGTGAAAAGGTGAAGTTCTCAACTTAATAAGGAAAGAAAAAAAAATTATATGGTGAAGTTGCTAAGATCTATAGCATAATAAAACATTTCTAGAGAGAGACCACATATCAATTTTACTTTAGTATGTTATGTTTTATTTTATTATTAACTTATTACTGTTAGTATCTTTCTGTGCCTCATTTGTAAGTTAAACTTTATTATAGGCCTGTAAGTATACAGGGAAAAACTTGGTATATCTAGGGTTCCTAGTACTTGTGGTGTCAGATATCTACTGGGGATCTTGAAACCTATCTCTCTCGTGAATAAAGAGAGGTTGCTGACCTATTTCCTCCATGAGACTCCTTGTACTTAGGTGCTTAATATTTGTAGAATGAGTGATTAGTTCCTTCCCACTGCTAGTGAGCTACTGCATTTTGAGCAGGTTATTTAACCTTGTTAATGGTATTAGTCTGTTTTAGTTAACTGTATTATTAACTTGATAACTATGTTTATTATGGCTGTATACCATAACCATCAGCACAGACTGGGTGGCTCAAATAAGAGAAACATATTGTCTTACAGTTCCAGTGCCCAGTAAGCCAAGATAAAGGTACTGTCAGGATTGGTTTTCGATAAGGGCTCTTTTCTTGGCTTATAGATAACACCTTCTTCCTGAGTCTTTAAAATGTGCATGTTTTGGAGGAAAGGGTGGGAGAGGGGTGAGAAGAGCACTGTGCTTTTTCTCTTACAAAAACACCAGTCCCATTAGAATAGGGCAGTACCTTTATGAGCTCATACAACCATAATTACCTCCCTAAAGACTCCATCTTCAAATGAGAGTTAAAGCTTATACATATAAATTTGAAGGGCATACAATTTAGTCTATAAAATTAACCCTCAGATTCTTCATCTGTTGCAGGGATAATTATATGGGCCTGCGCCCTGGGAGCTGTCATAAGGACAGAATGAGACAGTGAATACGAAAGCCCTGAGACATAACATGCTAACCAATGGAATAAGGTAGGAGTCCACTCTTTGACCAAGAAGGAATGTAGTTAATGTCCTCTCAGTGCAGAAAATCTTTATAGAAGAGAAATTCCATACTGGGTTGAGGGTAAGGGTTGTTTTAGTTCCCATCAGAAACATTTTTCTCTAATAGGTAGCATCAAGGTGTTTGATAATGAACTGGGCTTCCTGAAGTTGTTAGTACACTGCTGAACGGCTCCTGCAGGACAATCTGTGGAATAAGAGGTTGGACCAGGAGTCTCACAAATTCTCTTCTCACTTCAAGTTTTGTTCCTTGTATGCATTGCCTTTACTTTGTTAGAAAAGAGCCCTGCACTAGTAATCTTCTATGACTTTTTTTATTAGAGTCAGGCTTTATAAACTATGTGGTGTCTTGTGAAGCCACTCAACTCTGCCATCACAGTACTATGTAAATAAATGAGTGCAGATGTGCTTTAGTTTGTTATTGCTAACAGAAATACCTGAGACTGGGTGATTTATAAAGAAATATGGGTTTATTGGCTCACATTGCTGGTGGCTGGAAAGTCCAAAGGCCTGTCATCACGTTTACCTACAACATGGCTGATGGAAGCACAGAGGAATGATTGTTGTGTGAAGAGAGAAAGCAAGGTATACAGCTCTCTCTCTTTTATTACAGCCAACTCTTGCAAGATCTAACCCCTTTTCAGGTGATCTAGGACTCACTGGGTCATGTGAGACAATCTATTCATAAGTGTTACATTCATGATGCAATCACTGCCCACTAGGCCTCACTATTTACCAATACTAAATCCCAAAATGTGAAACTTTGGGGGACAAACCATTATCCAAACCATAATACCAAGTTTCAATAAAACTTTATTTATGGATACCGAAATTCAAATTTTATATGATTTTCATGTGAAGCAAAATAGTATTTTTCTTTTCTTGTCTTTTTCTTCAAACACTTAAAAATATAAAAACCATTCTCTGCTAAGCCTACAAAAATAGACAGTGGGACCACAGTTTGCCAAATTCTGATGTATAACATTAACTCAGGCCTTGAAATGTCATTAACTTTCTGGCTATCCTTAGACTACCAAGCTACCTTGATTTTCAGGCTTGGTTGGAAAAATCTAATCTTCTCTAATTTGACTTACTGGCTAGACAGAACATTTACTTTATTGTTTCCATAAGTTTCATTTTACTGCTGGCTGTGAAAAAATTACTTATTCATTTGCCAGGTTATAGCAGCTGACGCTGAGGCTCTTAAGCCAAACCTAGCCTTTTGCACATTCCCTCTGCTTTTGGCCAGCCTTAATCCTATCGTATTCTCCAAATCCCTTAGCTGCTACCAAAGCCAAGTCCCCAACCTGTAAACCAGCCTCTTCCAATAAGTAATTCCAATCTCTAGTTTTAAAAAATACCCCAGTGCCATATTTAGATTCAATTACAAAGCACAGACACACATGTAGAAGAAGAGATGGGCAAAAAGTGTCTTGACTTTTCACCAGCAGGTCTTAGGCCACTTGACAAGAATGACTCCATCTTGGGAACTAGCAGTTAGCGTAATGGCTATGTTGCTGGACCCCCACGTAGTTGACCACGGTTCGCGTCCCGGACCTGGTGGCTTAAAACTCACGCCGTGTACGTGTGCCTGCATGCCCAAGATCCCGAGAGGAGAACAAGAGGAGAATGGAGGAGAAGGGATTGTGGCGTGACCATCCCCCCTGGGGGGTGACTTCTCGCTTTCTGTCTCTATGTCTCTCTCTCTGTCTGTCTGATGAGTGCACGCACCCTATAGCAAAAACCTCTCAAAACAAACAAACAAACAAACAAACAAAAAAATGACTCCATCTTATTTAAAGATTTTGGTAAATGACAATGTCATGTTTTTCCAGTGTAGAGTTTACAAATCTTCTTCAAATGCTCAGCTAGTCTTAATTCTGCCACAGATGATTTTTAAAAATTTATTATTTTATTTAACTTTATTTATTTATTTACTTTAATTTGACCAGAGAGGACCAGAGAAACAGA
>NW_006160110.1:1296176-1297822 GCF_000334495.1 Tupaia belangeri chinensis | reverse complement strand
AAAGAGAGAGAGTGAGAAAGCAAATCACCAGGTCCAGGACTTGAACCGATGTTGACTATGTGGGAGTCCAGCATCTTAGCTACCATGCCACCTGCTGGCCCCTGCCATGGATGATTTTAATGCTGACAAATTATTTAGTAATTAGGTCAAGAGATATATGGAACCTTAAGGTTTGAATTTTCTACTGGTTGCTTAATGGTTAGTTCTGCACTCAAATCTACCTTTTCTTAATAGACATGAGACTGGGAATTCTCATAGATGCCTAGGAGTAACCACCTGTGGCTCATAATATATGATTTGCTGTGGAAAAAAGTATAGAATTGCTTCTGGCTAGTCAAGAGAAGATAAAATATTTTGGTTAGAGAGCATGAGCTTTGCAATTTTAGTCTTGGGACTGTTCTGAGAAAAACTATCAAGCTCATTTATTGATCAATATTTATTGATCATTTCCCATGACGGTGAATATACTACAAAATGACCAATTAAATAGCTACATGCCCATATCCTGATTTTAAAATTACCAGTTTCTGATATGAATGTGTGTCTCTATCCCAGGTAGCCGTTATAAAAACTGCTTGGACAGTTTCTCAAACAACTTTTTTCCAGTCACACCTCCATGATTCAGTCATTCATTGGTTCATTCCAGCCAGCATTACCTCTGACTTACATATTGTTTTCATTCTTTTAACGTGTGTTTCAGTCATCCACCAGGTACAAAGGAACTATTAGATATTGATGGATTTAAAAAATAACAGACATAGGCCCATGAATAAAATGGTTTGCACATTCAGTTATGGGTACATCAGGCATTTTTTCTTTTTTTGAGAGGTTTTCGCTATAGGGCGCGTACGCTCGCCAGATAGACAGAGAGAGACATAGAGACAGAAAGCGAGAAATCACCCCCCAGGGGGGATGGTCACGCCGCAATCCCTTCTCCATTCTCCTCTCGGGATCTTGGGCACACATGCACACGTGCCCGGCGTGAGTTTTAAGCCACCGGGTCTGGGACACGAACCGCGGTCGACTACATGGGAGTCCAGCGACATAGCCATTATGCTAACTGCTGGTTCCCTACATCAGGCATTTTTAAAAATGTTATTCCAGTGTGAAAAATACATAGCAGAGGTATGGAACTAGTGCCTTAGAACTAGTGAGGAAAGTGATTGAAGTTTGGAGGCGAGCTAGCTAATGGAAAACTTTAGAGGTGGCATATGAATTAAACTGTGAAGGATGAGTGGTACACCAGAAAGAAAATGAGAGAGAACATTCTAGGCAAAGTAAACAGCACAAACCCCTCACTATCCCTAGAGCATGGTTGTTTGTACAATTAAGCTTAGTCCGATCTTCACTTTGCTCATAACTCTCTTGCCTCCTTCTGCTGCTCCTTCACTTTTGTAGATTTTCCCTGGCTAGGTTGGCACAATGAGCTTGGATAAACAACTAGTAGAAAACAGGTATTATATTTAGAGTGGGGCTTGAAAGGCAAGTTAACCATCTTCAACTGTGATAATAGGTAAGTTTCCAAGTGGAGAAATAAGTCACTGTAAACAATATTGTAGAATGATTTGTGGGGCAACTGTTAGGGACCAGCAGTTGGCATAATGGCTATGTTGCTGGACTCCCATGTAGTCAACGCGATTCAAGCC
>NW_006160110.1:1292009-1296079 GCF_000334495.1 Tupaia belangeri chinensis | reverse complement strand
GGGGGGGGGTGATTTCTCGCTTTCTGTCTCTGTCTCTCTTTGTCTTTCTGGCTAGCCCACGTGCCCTATAGCTAAGACCTCTCCAAAAAATAAATAAGTAAGTAAGTAAGTAAATAAATAAATAAATAAATAACTTGTGTTAAGGGAAGAGACTGGGTGTTAAAATGTCACTTGGAGATTTTGTTGGCAATGGACTTTCTGCCTCCTACAGCATGGTGTGGCCACACTTTGAGTGATCATCCCAGTGGAAGAAGTGTATCTGCACTCTATTATAATTCTAATTATGACTAAGAACAAGGCAGGGCCTTGGAGGAGAGGCTTAACTTGCAGCTCACTGGGCACTCCTGGGAGGAGCCTGAAATTACTTAGCAATCAGGGAAATTTGGCCAACATGGCAGATGGGCAGGAGCAACACTTCTGCTTGGCCTGAGGTTGAAAATGAGGTAGGCTGCCATCATGCTGAGCAGGGCTGGGGAAAGCAGAAACCCACAGGAAGGAAGTAGCGTAAGCTGCCAAGGTGTGTGTGTCAGGCAGGATTAACAGTTCCAGGAGCCTGAGCCAGGAGGAGGAAGTAATAAGTAGATACATGGTTCCCTGCAGAACCTTGGCAGGTAGAAAAGTATTATCAGGAAATACCCTTTTCTCACCATAGAGGGAATTTGTTACTTGCCTGGTCTCAGATATTTCAGGAACTGCTTCCCTCGAAGGTACAATCAAAATTAAGATGTCAAGTGATGGCAACTCTGCAACAGTTCTTTGAGTAGATGAATAGATTATAAAGTTGTTTTCACATCCCTGGGGAACAGTGTGGAGAAGTGGGGATCAGCTGACCCTGCTCTACTCAGCTCATGCCCCCAAATTCCTGTAACCTTGGGTAAACCTTAAATTGGTTGGACCTGTCTCCCAATGTATAAAAAAGGGAAGCAGGGAAGCCACTCAACTCATCTCTAAAATTTATTTCATATTGCAATTCAAAACATTGTGATTGTGTGTGTTTTAATGAAATTATCAAATTTGAGATGATGGGAGTATCCAAATCACTGTTAGTGGGAACAAAAATTAACACAACTCATTTGGAAAGCAATTTGGCAATCTATGTCAAGAGCCTTAAATGTTCATATCCATTGACTCAATAATTTCTCTCCCAGAAGAATATTCTAAAAAGTGCTCTGAATCTCAGAAAGAAACAGAAAAGATATTCTCTGTACTATTATCTTTAAGAGCAAATAAATGTCCAGCAATGAAGGGAATATTTGACAGTCCATACAATGGATTTTTTTTAGTCATTAACAAAATGATTCTTGAAGCATATAAAATGATGATTTAAAGTCATTTAAACAGTTAATAGGGAAATTACTGAAGTAAATAGAGAAATGTTTATGATATACTATTTAGTTTAAAAAAAAAAAAGCAGGATCCCAAGTTATATAAAGACTATGATGTCAATTATATAAAAAGACATAAACAGTGGAGGAAAATATTAATTTTAATGTTTGGGGATTATTGATTTTATTTCTTTTCCCTTTGTTCTTTTCTAATATTCCATAATAAGCTTGTATTGCTTTCATTATAATAAAAACTGAAATAACTCAAGTTTATGATTATTAGTTGGTTCTATATATTAAGAACTTGTCAGAAAAAATGGAAATAACTACAATTATAGAATTTCATTTGTTATATAATATAAAATTATGTCCCATGTAGCTCAGTGGTTGATAGTTAGTAGAAAGGTCTCTTCATTCACAGTCAAAAACTCTAGATTCAAATTGTGGTTCTTATACATCCTAGCTATATGGTCTTGAGTTAATTAGTCCCATCTCTGGATCTCGGAGTGTTAACTGCAAAATAAAAATTCAAAAAGCTTTTTTTTTTTTTTAAATTATGTGTGAAAGAGAGAGTGAACAGAGGGAGACACAGAGAGGGAGGAAGAGAGAGAAATAGAGATATTTTTCACAGGACATTGCCATGTTGCAGTGCTCCTGACCCCAGCCTCCCAGTGGGTTAGGGTTGTCAGCCTACACCACTGCACCTAGCCTACGTAGGGAGGCCTGGGAACTGAATGGGAAGGGAACTCCCATGTACCCTCAAGCACCTTGCAGCGGTGCCCTCCTGATTGTACCATGGCAGCTGGATCTCCATGAACATTGACTGAATATCTACTGTGTTTTAAGTATATTATGGATATCCACTAGTGTTATTGAATCAAACAAAATATGACTCACTCTAAAAAGTCATACATCAATGGGCATATTCACTTGAGCCATGAGTAGGAGTTAGTAAAACAAGTCCACTATGGCAAGAGGAAACAGCATGCCCATTCTCAGGGATCTACTGAAGTATTTTATGCAGAGAAGTGACCCAGCAGCATGGCATAACAGAAAGCTCACAGGCTTGGTGTCGCAGATCTGCATTCGAATCCTGACTTTGTCTTTTACTGTGTAACCTTGGGGAAGTTGCTCACCTTCTCTGGGTCTCCATGTTGAAGTGTAGACTCTGTTACCTACCTCTCCTGAATGTTGTGTTTAGAAGACAACTTTAGTCAATTATATGCTAAAGCAGTGATTTTTTTTAACAGATGTGTATTGAGACCCCTGTGTATGCAATTCATGGTGACAAATGCGAGAAGAACCAAGAAACCAGACACCTTCCCTTTTCTATTTAGAAATACAATGTTACTCTTGCTATTATTAATAATGATATCAATATAATTGAAAAGAAGTTCTCAGCATTTTCTATGTGCCAGTAATCTCATTACTGCCATTTTATTACTGCCACAACTCTCAACCCACGGGCATATCACATCGTGGGGGAGGGAGATGGGGACTTCAGGCTCATGTGGTGGTCCTTTGGATAGCCTGCTATGCCCCTTCCTCCTTCCTGCCCCACTGAGTCCCGCAAGAGGAGAACAGCTGTTGTATTGTTGGGCCAGGGTATGTAGGACAGGATGCCTCAATGACCTCTGGGAAGTGGGATGCTCCCAAATCCCTCCTAGTCAGGGACAGCTGTCACCCTTCTCAGAATGGTGGAGACAGAAGAGAAGAAAAGAGCCAAACAGTAAATTCCTTCCAGCGAGCTCCTTAGAGATACGGAGCATAATTATGGCAAATGTTGCAGCAGCCACAGGAGGAGGTGAAGGGGGAGGAGGGGAGTGGCAGAGGGGAGAGCCTGGTTAATTATGGAACAGATGCCCAGCAGCACCTTGGGGTGAGTGTATTAAGAATGGGGAGCTGTCATCTCACTCTCCCCCTTGAATTTATTCACACGCTCCCAGGGCAACCTGCTGGGGCTGGTTTAGTGCAGATTTTGCCTCAGTTGGAGAGATCTGCAAGTTCAAAGCATTCCCTTTAGTTCCAAGTGGGACTCCCTCCCACCTCCACTCCTTTCTTATTCCACTTGGCCTCCCCATTGTGACCTGCATGCGTTGTCAGTGTTTTCTTCACCTGCAAACAACTGCCATTGTTTTGCCTGAACTGGTTCAGAAAAGTGTCCTTCAGACCTTCAGGCAAATGGGAGGAGGGGGAGATTTCAGGCCTTTTTTGTGCCCCCCCCGCCCCCCCACCCCAGCTTCCCCTCAGCTGCTGCTGGCTCAGTAACCTGCCCATGGACAGAAGCCAAGTGCGGCATCAGGCTCCCTTGCTGAGTGTGCCAATGAGGGAAACCTTCAAAGCTTTGCTCTGTGAACCAGGTGGGCCTGCCCTGCAGCCCAGAGATATGCAAATCAGGCAGCAGAGACACAAAGAATGAGACACCCCCACCCACATCCTGCCCTGCCTTTTGCTACCTGATATTGTGCCCTGGCTAGAGCCATTTGGGGCCTGGGGCTAAAGATTCTCCTCTCTTCTCCTTCCTTGCCTTTCCCCACACCCTTCCCTGTTGCATACTCCCAGGTCACCCTAAGGGGGAGAAAGCATGGACGTCAAAAGAGGAACATGATTTGCATTTCAACCGTCCTCTCTCTCCTTTCTTCACTCTCTCTCTTCTCAGCTCTTTCAGATGATATACCTCCCCAGTGACCTCTGCTACAGAAATTATTCCAACTCCCCCAGCAGTTCTCATTTATCTTCCTGCTG
>NW_006160110.1:1281216-1291721 GCF_000334495.1 Tupaia belangeri chinensis | reverse complement strand
TTATCCCTAAATTAGCACTTACTTTTCTGCTGCTATTTTCATTGGAAGAATCTGTTTTTGACTAGATTGTAAGTTTTTGCAAAAAAAAAGTGCCTACTTCAGAGCCACCTTGGCATATAGTAGAAATGGGGCTCTTTTTAGGGTGCCTGCTGTTTGGCACGTGTTCATCCTCTGGGTGACATTTCTGGTCTGTCAGTAAAGTAAAAATGTCCTAACTTCTTAGGGTTATCTATATTTTCTAGCAAAAGCATCAAGAAAAAAAAATTAGGAGATAAGCAGGTACTGCTTTTATTTTTATCTATAGTATCTAATTCCAGGATAATTTCCCCCACATACATGAAATTATTGAATACTCTGAGTAATTTAACCAGATAATGCAAATGAACTCAATGCATCCTTGGCTTTGTCTTTGGTGTGCTGCCATTATTCTCCTAATTCAAGATGTGAGTTGTCAATTAGATTCCGAGGCGACCTTTGCAGTCCCCTAGCCCAGTGTCCTACCCAAAAGACAGTTCTTTGGCTTAGCAAAAGGTGAGGTGAAATGCTCAATCAGTTAGCACAGCAGAAACATAAGGAATGTGAAATTGGTGTAAGGCATTTGCCATGCTGTGGAGAAAGCATAGGGTCTGAAATAATGGGCTCTGTCTGGCACTAGACTCTGAGATCTCTAACCTTCCATGAGACCTTCAAAATAGAGATTGCAAATTGTTTTTTTTTAAGGGTTGATTCCCACCTGCTGGGTATTTGATTTGACCTACATAATTTATTAATTTTTAAAAATGAGTCAAAACTTAAAAATCAGAAGAGTTCACCTAAAACAAATAAGGATTTTTTGCTTTTTCTTTGAAAAGTGGAAGATGTGTTGATGACGTGTATAGTTTCTCAACTGGTCTGAGATGTATTTCATGCTGGGTAAATTCTCTGTACAATCTAAATGATATAAGATTGAGTGTATAAATAATAATAATAATAAAAAGTAGAGGATCTGGCAACAATGACCCTGCAATTGCAAGAGGAAGCAATTTTAGCAGAAACAATTTTCTTTAGGCCTGGGGTAAGTTTGTAAGTTTACTGTAGTCCATCCATATCAGCCCCATTACTTAATCTGCCACTAAGTCCAGGTGCCAGTTGTCATCTACTTTTCTGATTGTTTTAAAATGTTTTTCCTGACCTCCATCCTTTTCTACTTTTTTTTTAATAAAGGTTTTTGTCATACGGCATGTGTGTTTGCCAGAGAGAGAGAGAGAGAGAGAGAGAGAGAGGAAAAGAAATCACCCCACCCCCACCTCCGGGGGAACAGCCATGCTGTAATCCCTTGTCTGCCATTTTTCTCTCAGGATTTTAGGCATGTATAGGATTTTAGTGCCTGCTGTGATTATTTTTTTTGGAGAGGTTTTTGCTATAGGGCATGTGCGCTTGCCAGAGAGACAGAGACAGAGAGACAGAAAGCGAGAAATCACCGCCCGGGGGGATGGCCACGCCACAATCCCTTCTCCTCCGTTCTCCTCTTGGGATCTTGGGCACGCATGCACTTGTGCCCGACGTGAGTTTCAAGCCACCAGATCCGGGACGTGAACCGCGGTAGACTACATGGGAGTCCAGCAACATAGCTATTACGCTAACTGCTGTTCCCCCTACTGTGATTTTTAAGTCACTTGGTTCAGGGCTCGGAACCACAGTCAGCCATGTTGGAGTTCAGTGCCTTAACCATCACACCACCTGCTGGCTGCCTCTTCCTTCCTTTTTATAAGTTTACTTATATTTATTTCTTCCATGACAGAGAGAGAAAGAGAGAGAGAGAGAGAGAGACAGAGAGAGAGAGATCCCCCTCCCCCCCCGGGTTTTCACTTTACAACTCACCTCCAGTCTCAACTGGCGAGGATCATGGACACACACATGCATCCCCAGCATGCTGAGAGAGGTTCTAGCACTCAAACCCAGAACCTTTCCCATGTGGGTCCAGCTGTACCATCATCTGGCCCTCTTCTTCTTTCTTTCTCTTGTAGTTAAAGTGGGGCAGCAAAAGATAGATTAATATTATGCCTACCGCCATACACCTTGTGCTTTCCCTCCATTATACTTGCATTCATATTATTTGTTTCATACTTCTTTTATCCTTTGTGAATTTCTAGTTGTCAGGGACTGCCTGCCTTGCTCACTCTGTACTTAGGGCCATGCCTGACAATCCACATTCAATATAAATTGTTAGATTGATAGTAAATTTCTTTTATACGTCTTTACTTACAAGTGGAATAGAGAGATTCCATGTTATCCAATGGGTTAAATGAAATAATGAGGTAAGTGGGGTCTAAGAACTCAATGACATAAATGTAGTCACATCCTTGGACAGTAGCAGAAACAATACTTTTCAGCTGGTATGTACTGTTGCATGGCAGTGAATGGAGAAAGGCTAAATGGCCACAAATCAGTCACTTCCTTGCTGCTTCTCCACACCAGAAGTTACTCCACTCTGGTGTAAAATGGGGATTGGGCTCAGCATGGGAGCCAATCAGCAAAAGAAGTGTCTAGATACCCATCCTTACAGCAAATGCTTTCTCAAGACCTATAATCAAAGGTGTCTGTTGAATACTGAAGTTCTTGCTATTCCTTTTATAATCATAATCCTGTGTCTTGGTGTGGCCCAGTGGTGGAATGGTAAAGTGCTGCTCAAGTGAAGCTAGATCCATTTGGAGGACTGCAGTTCAGTTCTTCATTTGACCTGTACCCACTGGGCGTGTATATTTCTAATCCTGGCTGGCTATGAGCGTTGCAATCATGGTGTGAGAGCCAATCGAGGCTTTTCTTTCCTTCCTTCTTTCCCTGTCTCACTCTCATTCATGAGGGAGGTGAATGAACAAAAACAAACAAACAAATGGAAAAACACTGTGTCTTGACTGGCTGGCTGAGGCACTCATGTGAGTATCCTGGCTGGTGTGACACGAAGCTCAGTGTCATTTTGTCATTATTTCCTTCACTTTTAAGTCCTGAGAGTTTGAACTTTGTCTTCAACCCTAGCAGAGTGATAGTCTGTAGCAAGCTCTCACCAACTTTTGCTTCTTTGTCTAGTGTGAACTCTCTAGAGGATATTGTTCTCAGCCTGACCCTGATTTCTAGGCTGAGCACTGAGAGTTCCAGCTTTTTCCAGGGTTCTTATGACACCCTGAGCAGGGAGCTCAAGGAGGGGAGGGGTCAGTCCTTTCTTCAGCTCTGTGTCAGAACTTAGTAGATACCACAGGGTCCCACTCCTTTCTTGAAGTTCAGGTGACATGACTCCTAGGAAAGTTGTCTTGAACTCTATTACCATGTGTTAGTTCCTGTCTGAAGTGAACATCTGGCTCTTACACTTGTTCACTCTCTTCTCTTTTGTTTTTTTCTAAGCCCTTCATTAAAATACTTGACATCCCATCTCTATGTGCCTGGTTCTGCTGGCTTTCACATAAACTCTCAGTCTCTGCTTGACACCCAGCCCTGTTGCCTCCATCTGATCACAGGTGACAGTTCAAAGCCAGGCCCTCCAGTATGGAAAACCAAAGGAAAAGTAATTTAATCCATTTTGACTCTGACTTACCACTTTTTTTTTTTCTTTTGAATATCTTTTATGCATTTCTTGAACATGGAGGTATGTGAGCAGCTCAGTGCTGAGGCCAGAGGTAGACCAGCTGTCTTGGAGGTGGAGATGGGTTTGTGGGAAGTCATGTGAATGGTCGACAGGGTAGACCAATGGACTTAGTGTCCAGCATACTATTTCAGCGACAGATGATTCTCCACACCTTCCTTCACTGGGACCAGAGGTTGTGCATCCAAAGATGCAAATGGGCCAATTGTGATAATCCAAACTTCTCAGCAAGCTCAGTTGACTTCTGCAATACAATCAGTTAATAGAAATCCCATCATACAAAGTCCCTGGTAAGTGACTGAAGGTCACTGGGGTTGGGGGATCTCCCCTAATCCTTTGTGATGTAACATATGCCTTCCACACCATCCTTTTCACTCCCCACTCCTCCAGATCCTGACTTATCAAGAACTGCCTGCTTAAATTGTGGCTTTATCAAACCTCATGCAGATGCAGCTAGTGCCTTATTCTTGTCATAAACCTTTTGCAGAACCACTACATCAGCTACCTTGAGCCTGTTCCCACCAAGTACATCCCTTCATTAATGTCCCATTTCTCTGATGAGTTCCCCCCTGCCCTGCTTTCTTCATCTGTTTAATTTGTTTGCCATGCACTTTGAACCCTTCCCCTGGCAGACATGACATAACGCCATCTATTTCTATTTAAACTATTATTCAGGACATGTTTGAAATGTGCATTATTCATGTATTATTCATGGACATTATTGGAGATCAGTGTGCAAATCAGCTTTATTGGGCACCCTGGAGATTGCAGCAAGTCCTGTGTACTTATAAATTGGGTAGTATCATTTCCTGATAAGCAAGCTTGCTCTGCTTTTGGGGGAAAATGACAGTTTCATGGAACTGCTGAGAACAATCGTGTCTTTGAAAGGGATCAGGAGGTTGTGTCATTTACCACTGGATTCATGTATTTAGGCAAGGCTGAGGAACTCCTGATCCAGGTTGGATTCACATGATTTTGAAATCTCATGTAGACCAGGCTTTGGCCAAGACCCTATAGGAGGTATAAGAGAGTCATGAATTTTCAAAAAACAAAAAAGGCAGACCAAAAAACATTAGACCTTTTTGCTCAGCAGGGCGTGGAAAGGCCAGTGTAGAGAACTTCCCCCATCTGAGGACACCTACATTGGCAGGCACAGATGTCCAGAGAACTGGGGTAGGAATGGTCGTGAAGGCAGTCAAGTAGTGATGGTACTCTGCTTTCCTTTCTAAGTCTTTGCTCTCTGCCTGAAGTTCTCTTTGTGCCCTGGTGCTGTGCACACATCTCTTGTTCTGGCCAAAGTGGTTCATGCTCTGGGTAGTAGAAGCTTACTATGCAGCTCCTCTAGAATATTTGCTATTAGAAGAGTGTATGGAACCTGAAGGGAATATTTCTATTAATCGAAATAAAAGACTATGGCACTTGAGTGGAGAGATATTTGGGAACAGAAAGGTCTTCCAAGAGCCTTTTAAAATTCTATGACACAGATGACCTCTTTCCAGCCTTTGGGTAGGGTAGGTTCTGTGCTAAAGTGAGCTAGATCCTCTGGTTTCATGTTTTTTATGCCTTAGAATTCACATGCTTCCATAGACTCTGGTGGTAAATTGTGGTTTGGGAAAAGCACCCACTCTTTGAGGCATCTGTACAGTTATGTACCAGATTGTTTCATTGCTTATGAGCAGTCTGGATTTGAAAAGACTGTTGAAGTAATTTTGCTCCAAGACTCCAGTGTCAGTATAAAATAAATCACTGTATCATTAGTTGGTATCTCCACCATGAGTGCTAGCTTTGTTTTACCTATGGAAGTTCTTTTTACGTGGAAATATGTGGAGAACATGAATGGAAGGCCTAAGTTGAGGGAAAAAGATATATCAGGTGGCTCTTTAAAGGATATAAATAGTAAATTCATTTATATATGTGTTTAGCTCCTTACAGCATCATCTCCCTAAACCTTCAAATTTTGGTTATTAATCTATTCATTTAATTAAGAGTTGGTGAATGTTTACTCTGAACCAGCACTGTGCTAGGAACAAGGGATAAAACAAATAAAAAACAGCTTTTCGTGTGTGTGTGTGTGTGTGTGTGTGTCTGTGTGGCCATGCGTGTGCAGGTGTGCATGGTATATGTGTGTTCCAGGACATCCAACCAAAAGTTATTTAGTGGGATAAGGGGTAGAGTGGAGCAGAGGTAAGAGTGTTATGGGAGATAGGATTAAAAACTCTTAATCTAACACTAGTATGGTGTAGTTGGGGACACTAGTCAAAGAAGTCAATATGTGAATTGAGTTTTAAAGGATGAGTTCTTTGCAGGAAGAGGCAATAGGCTGGTCAAAGCAGAAACACTTGTTTTCTTTTTTCTTTAAATTTATTTATTTATTTCTTCAATAAGTGAGAGAAATAGAGAGGCAGACAGACAGAAACAGCACCCCTAACAGAGTCTTGATGCCACAATCCACTCCCAGCCTCAGCCAGTCCTGGCTCATAAGTATATAGACATCTGACATACTCAGGAAGGTCTCTGGACACAAACTCAGAACCTTCCCATGTAAGTCAGTCTTACAGAGCATTGCTTTTTACTGTTGTGTCACTATTTGGCTTCAAAAGAAGCCCTTGTATGAAACACAGAGATGAGAGGGAACAAATCTGTTGGGGGAAAATTGGAAGCAGTTCTACAGCTGGGAGATCTGATGTATGTAGGGATTCTGATAGGAGAGAAGTTTGGAGAAGAACACTGAGTCCAAGCAGGATGTGCAAAGGAATTGGGACCTATCTTTAAAGTAATGAGGTGTTGCTGCCGATTTTAAATAGGATTGTGCATATTTGAAAGAGCACTCTGATAACAGTGGAAGCTGGTAGAGGAGACTGAGATGGGAGTTAGGAAGGCTGATTATGATGCCATGGCTGTAATCCAGGTTGGAAGGGCTCCACAAAGTGAGTGACAAAGGGAAATGAAAAGGACCAGATGGAACAGAGTCACTGAAGAAGAAGAACTGGCAGAGCTGGTTAATGACTGAGATATCAGGCAACCAGGTTCTTATACTTCCAGTCTGGGTGACTGGGTGGTACACTACTTCCTGAGAGAAGGTACTTGAGGAGGCTCCTCCACTAAGAGAAGGAGATCCAAAATTGAAATAAAATGTATCATCTCACAGAACTATTAAAACCAGAGTTAGCTTGTGTTAGCTATATTATTTAAAAAATATAAATCAAACATCCTTCAACTGCAGGGGCAAATCCAGGCTCATTGGAGGTGGATTTGTGCCCTGCACTTTTCTCTCCGCAGGGCACAGAGACCGCTGATATTTAGGATAATGACCTTGAGACCTCAGAGTCATGATCAAGGCTGAAATATTCAATTCTATTCATTAAAGCAAGAACGTGAACTCAAGCATTTGAATTTGATTTTATTCCAACTCTACAGGCTGCCCATTTTGGAAACAATTTGAGGAAGTTTTCAGATGTAGTCTGTTTGAGATAAATGTGTCTGAGGAAAGCAGAGAAATAAGGTCTTTTCAGGCATCAGAGTTGAACAAACACCAACATTGATGGTAAAATGCCATAGAACAAAAAATATGTGTTCTTTCTACTAAGGCAAATAAAATATAAGTAATTTCATTTTGAGAATATAACAAATGTACTTTTATCAATTGTAAAAAAATATGTAATGAAATTTAAACAAGATCTATCAGTAATTATTTCTGATAAGGTCACACCAGTCTTGAAGTCATCCAAGATTTAAACAGGAACTTTTGTCTTCATCCCCAAAGTTAGAGAGTCATCCTTTAAACAATCTTAAGAATCTCTTTTCTGTCTGTTGCCAGCCCAGATCTCCTTCTCTGCAGGTCTGAATCATTGCCATGGTGTCCTCACAGCTTCGGTTCCCTTCATGTTCTTTCCTCTCTGGCTTATTCTTTGTGTACCTCTGCTTTTTCATTGACACACAGATGATGCCCTAGTTTATATTTCCAGCTCTTACCTCTCTCTCGATTCTATGAGGGAATCTTCAAGACATTTATGGAAAATGCTATTATGAAAAACTACAGGGCCAGCCAGATAGTGGCGTGGTGGTTAAGGTAGCTGGACCCCACATAGTCAACAGCATGGTTAGAGTACCAGACCCTGGCAGCTTGATAAAACATCCTGAGCATGTGTGTGTGTGCCCAAAATCCCAAAAAGGAGAGAGAGATGGAAGAGAAGGGATTGCAGTGTGACCATCTCCCATAGAGGATGCTTTCTCATTCTCTCTTTTGGATCTCTCTCTGGTGAACACCTTCTGACAAATTTAAAAAAAAAAAAAAGAAAAAAAAGGAAAGAAAGAAAAATTATGTATGGGTTTTGAAAGGTTTTTTCCCACCAAAATGAACTCTCAATTCCATTTTTCCCATGAACTTTTTTCTTTCTTTCTTTCTTTTTCTTCTTCTTCTTATTTTTTTTTTTCGAGAGAGATTTTTGCTGTAGGGCATATACACTCTCTAGTAAGACAGAGAGATAGAAAGTGAGAAATCACCCCCCAGAGGGAATGGCCACACCACAACCCCTTCTCCCTCTCCTCTATTCTCCTTTTGGGTTTTGGGCATGCACACACATGTGTCTGGCATGAGTTTCAAGCTGCTGGGTCCAGAACTCAAACCATGGTCAGCCATGTGGAAATCCAATGATACAACCATTATGCCATCTGCTGGTACCTTCATGAACTTTTTGAAGTCCCCTCATTTTCAGTATTTCCAAAGAGGTCTATCAGTGGCCTCTTCTACCAAACACATTCAAAAGTCAGCTACTGTTTTCTCATGCAAACTCACCCTACCAGCTCTCTTCACATCTCGGCTAATGGCCATGGCAGTTTTTAGCTTATTTATTTCAGCACATTCTGTTGGCTCTACTATACAACATTACCAAATTCTGACTACTTGTCTCTACCTCTACCTGACTCCTCAGGCACAGCTCTCATCACTTCTCACCTGAATTACAGACATAACCTGGTCCCCTGCATCTGCCCCTGGGCCCAATAGAGTGTTCATTGCAGAATTGCCAAAGAAATCTTATTAGTACGTAAGTTAGATTGTGTCCCTCCTCTGCTCAGCGTCCTCTGGCAGCTCTATCACCCTCAGAGTAAATCTGAAATCTTTACTATGGCCTTGAATGTGGTCCTTTTAAGTTGGTTTTTGGTGACCTTGTCTTCATTTCACCTGCACTCATTGTTCTAGCTCCACTGGCACCCTTTATTTCCTTACATTCCAGATCCTGTCTGCCTCAAACAAGAGTTTCCAGCTTCATTCTCCAATCTTGGTTCATCTTGTTCTCTCTGGAGTCCTTACCACTGGCCCAAAGCTTCTTCTTATTTTATTTATTTATTTTGGAGAGATTTTTTTGCTATAGGGCATTTGTGTTTGCCAGAGAGACAGAGAGGCAGAAGCAAGAAATCACCCATCAAGGGGGATGATCATGCCTCAATCCCTTCTCCTCCATTCTCCTCTCAGTATTTTGGATACATATGCACATGCGCCTGGCGTGAGTTTTAAATCAGCAGGTCTGGTACTTGAATGTTGGTTGACTATGTGGGAGTCCAGCGATGTAACCATTTCGCCATCTCCTGGTCCCCACTTCTTACTTTAAATCTCACCTGGAGCTCACTTCTTCCATGAACACACCCTTTGCATTCCAATGATCTTTCTTGTTTCCAATTCCCAGCATTACGTTTTGACCATTGTGCTGTCTTCTCGCTCATGGGAAGTCTTTTTGTTTTTGCGATACAGCTGGTTTGGTGCTAGTTAGCCAATGGGCTGTTAGCTTCCCTGAGGCTGAGGGCCATTTCTTTTCTCCCTGTCTCCTACACAGTATGGTCTTCTGGTAAATAAATCTCTTTTGGATTCTGATAGTTTACATTTGCCTCTGTATCAAGCTAAGAAAGGGGCTGTGGGGGGAAATGATGAATGTGGCCCATAGTTGTTTTAACGACTACTCAGCAATGAATAGGAATGGACTAGTGATACATACACCACGTAAGTGAAAGCAGCCACACCCGAAAGGATATGGAGGGTGAGTCCACTTATGTGATGTCTGGGAAAGGCACAAGTATGGAGATAGAGAATAGAGCCGTGCTTGCCACAACTCAGAGTAAGGGAGGGGTCGACTAAAAAGACGTAGCCTGAAGGAATTTCAGGGAGTAATAGAGCTAATCTGTACTAACTGTGGTGATGAATCTACGAGCCGATGTGTTTGATAGAATAGTATATCAAGAACAGGGAATTTTACTATGTCTAAAGCAAATTTAGAAAAATACACAAAAAATAGAATACTATGTAACATATTTAAGTGTTAAATAAATGTTTCTGTCACTAATGGGAAAAAATGCCTTCCTTGTAGGAAATGAGATATGTATCAATGACAAACATGTATTTACTCATGGGTTATATCTGAACAAAATATAAGATTGTTTGTAGGGCCAGCTGGTGGTGTGGTAGTTGGGGTGGCTGGCTCCCACATGGCTGACTTTATGCTTCAGACCCAGTAGCTTGAAAAACACACCAGACATGTGTGCAGGCATGCCCAAAATACCAAGAAAAGAATGGCAGTGTGGCTATCCCACGTGGGGAGTGCTTTCTCTCTAGTGAGGACATGTGCCCTATAGTAAAAATGAAAACAAATCTAAACAGAACAACAACAAAAAAAAAAACAAAAGAAGACTGGCTACAAAAGGATTTCCTTTATTTGCGAAATATCCAATTTTATTTACATTTTGTAACAATAACGTATTGTATTTTTTAATATAATAAAAGAAAGATATGAAAACATTACAGCTACATGCTAATCAATTTACATATTTTAAAATAAAGCTAGTTTGGGAACCAGCAGTTAGCATAATGGCTATGTCGCTGGACTCCCACATAGTCGAC
>NW_006160110.1:1273237-1281159 GCF_000334495.1 Tupaia belangeri chinensis | reverse complement strand
GCCCAAGATCCTGAGAGGAGAATGGAGGAGAAGGGATTGCGGCGTGACCATCCCCCCTGGGGGGTGATTTCTCGCTTTCTGTCTCTCTGTTTCTCTCTGTCTGGCGATCGCAGGCGCCCTGTAGCAAAAAAACCTCCCCCAAAAAATAAAAAATAAAATAAAGCTAGTTTCATTTAGAAAGGTTTCCCATGCCCAAAGAATGACATTTTCCTTGTTATTATGCATATGCCAAAAATAAAATGCAAACACATATTAAAAAAGTAGCCATTGCTTTTTTCTTTCCGGACCTGGCTGAGTAGAAGACGCCATCATGGGAGTCAACATCCACCACAACAAGGACTGCAAGTTTCGTCACAACGAGCCCAAGAGCCAGGACATCTACCTGAGGCTGTTGGTCAAGCTATACCGGTTTCTGGCCAGACGCACCAACTCCACCTTCAAACAAATTGTGCTGAAGAGGTTGTTCATGAGTCGCACCAACCGGCCCCCTCTGTCCCTTTCCAGGATGATCGGCAAGATGAAGCTTCCTGGCCGGGAAAACAAAACGGCTGTGGTCGTGAGGACCATCACAGACGATATGCACATTCAGGAGGTGCCCAAGCTGAAGGTGTGTGCGCTGTGTGTGACCAGCCGGGCCCACCGCCCAATCTTCAAGGCTGGGGACAAGATCCTCACCTTCGACCAGCTGGCCCTGGACTCCCGCAAGGGCTGTGGCACCGTCCTACTCTCTGGTCCTCGCAAGGGCCGCGAGGTATACTGGCATTTCAGCAAGGCCCCTGGAACCCCGCACAGCCACACCAAACCTTACGTCGCTCCAAGGGCCAGAAGTTCCAGCGTGCCAGAGGCTGACATGCCAGCTGAGGCTACAAAAACTAACCCCGGATCCTGCCCCGTTATTAAAAAGCTTATGGATTCTGAAAAAAAGAAAAGAAAAGAAAAGAAAAAAAGTAGCTATTTTCTCATTTTTCAGAGATAATGGTAAAGGGAATTATATTAAATCTTAGGTGCATTAGGCACCATCATATTCATTCATTCTCATGATAATCTCTTGAGGAAGGCAGTATAGTCCCCATTTTATAGATGAAAACGCTGAGACCTGGAGAAGTGAAGTGACTTAACAAAGATAAAGGGGCGGATTGCAACTGGGCTGGCATCCAGTCCCCGTCTAACTGCGATGATGCACTTTCCACAGACACATGCTCTGGCTGTGCGAATGGAAGGCGGCCAGCAGCTCCTGCTCTCAAAGAGGAGGCTTCAGCTTGAGCAGCATGCCGCTCTCTCAAGTCTGGCCTCCGCTGAGGACCTCTGTCCAGCCTCGGGACCTGTAACCCCAAGGCTCCTGCCCCGTCTGTGGCCTCTCTTTGCAAAGTCACTGAGGTGGGGCCAGGATCTAAGTCCTGTCTTCAGCTGCAGCGCCAGCACAGAAACAAACAGCCTCGGAGGGGGCTGTTCTGTCAGGAAGATAAATGCCGTCTCATTGATTCCCTCACCCAGGAGCTTGTCTGAAACGGCAGCTGCTAGACTGAAACACTTTGAAGAGTGAACCCAGGAGTCCAGTTCCGGTCTTTGTTGCAGTCTTGACGAGCAATTCAAACTCTCCTGACCAAGTTAAGTCCCTGCCATGAGCTAGGATAAAAAGTCAGATGAATGAATGGCCTAACTGTTCCAGGGAGATCTTTAGAGGGTAGCTAATACCAGGATAGAACATACTGAATTCTCTCATAGGATTTACAGCTACTCCCCAACCCCCAAGGATGTACATAGGTTACAGGGAGCCTAGATCTCTCTCTCACACACACACCACCACCACCACCACATTACTCAAGGGCAGAGGGAAATCCAGAAGTGCAAAGAGTCAGGAAAAAGGGAGAGTGTAAAGTCAACCCCTTGGCAGATGGTGAAAGGTGAAGGGTCCTTTCGGATTTTATGTATGAATGTGTATATGTATGCATGCCCATTAAGGATTTTGTTGTTAGGACAGTTAATGATGTCACCCCTTCCCTTACCAACTGTCCCTCTGTGTCACTGTCCTGTGTCACCCACTCATATCACATCCTCAAAGGGTGGGGTCTCAGGCAGCTATCTGAGACAACTCTAATTCAATTTCCAAAATACGAAGGAAATAGCACTACATCGTCAGTCAAATGGGGCATATTCCGTCACCCATCTCTGTCCTCTACCTATACCACCTGGCTTTCACGTTGGAGGAGTCCGGTGCAGTGGTGAATTTCTCCACCAGGTGGCACTCAGACTTTAGCTTTATTTTTCTTCTGTTGATGGAAAAATCTGCCCTATTACCACTGTCAGAGAACACATGACTTACACTTCTCAATTTATGTACCAATTGCAAATACTTTCAAGTTTTGGGTTCTATTGTATTTTTCACAATAACAGCTTATTCTTTCTCTCTGGGACCTTGGCAAGTAGTACTGGAAGGGTCAAGCATTATAACCTGAGGGGAGGATCATTTTCATCATACATGCATGTATACACATATGTTCACACCCCCCCCCATTACTCAAGGGATAAATTCTGCCATGTTTTTTTCTTTTCCAGTTTTCTTTATTTCCTGCCTGCTTAGTCCCTCCCTGTTCCTCTTCACAGTCAAGTCAGAGTGCCATGACCAGTTGATAAATGTTCTGTACTAAAATCCAGCCTAGAATCATCTTTTCAGTGTTCATGTCAATTACATAGTAGCTAAGATTTTGACTGGAAGTATCAAAAACAAAATGCTCACCCAACTTCTTACCCAGCCCTGAAGCTTAGAGATCAAAGTCTAGAGGTAAAAAGCTGATGATAGACTTATTTTTGAGGGAGGATATTGTAACTGCTATGTGTCTGAGGTGTTGAGACTGGACTTTATGTAGTTGTCCTCTCTGGGGCTGAGTTGACTAAGGTTCTTGGAAGACTTATAGTAATATTATTGAACAAGATACAGTTATAAAAGTTTAAGAAAAAAGATATAAGATATTGCCCTTGTCCTGAAAGTATCCAGTCTACTTGGGAATATAAGAAATTTAGTCACTCCAGTAACATGCAAGATAATCTCTGCTAAGTACTTCATGCCAATGAGTTTGGTCTCAGAATTCATAAGACAACATGTCCGTGAGTCCTGGAAGGCAAGAGATGACTTCAGGGAAGGATAGGCCTAGGGAGAGCCTTAGTAAGATGAAGGCAATAGAGAGGGTGGGTTAGGTCATATCCAGGGAAGCAGGGAGGAATTGCATTAAAATAAACTTAGATGTGGACCTGTAAAACCACTGATTGCTGAAACTCAATTAGTCAGTTCACTCAATAATAAATGGTTCCTTTAAAAATTCTATTGCATAAAAAGATCAAATCACAGTAAAATCCCAGTTCCTAACTATATGAAATGATGGTGTCCCTGAGACACAGCAAAATGATTAATCCCTAAAGCAGTCTTTATTTCTATTCTTATTAAATACCAGTGACCTCATTCATTCAACACATATTTATGGAGTATTTTCATTGTGTTGGATGTTCTGTGGGAAACTAAGATATATCAGGCAGGATGGATTCTCTCTGGAGCCTTTGTGCTAGGAGGAAAGACAAGAAAAGTGAATATGTAATAACTATAATGTCAGAAAGAAAAAGGCTCCAAGGTAAGTATAGAAAAATATTTCAGGAGTCAAGAATAAGACAAATTATTTTCAACTAGGGGTTAAGTGGTAGAATACATTCATGTCAGGATAAGGGGAGGAGAAGGTTATTTTACATGGAGAAATAGTAGGTTCAAAATACGGAGGCTAGAAAGAAGATAATGAATGGGGAACACAGAGTACAGGAACAGTGAAGAAGGATGTTCAAAGTCTAAGCTAGGCAAGATAACAGACAGCCTTGGATGGAAGTTTAAGGAGTTTGAGTTCAGAAGAAAGTTGTATACTTTTGAGTAGAATGAAAAATTGATTTTAAACGAGCCCTAAGTTTCAAAATGTTAACACACAATGCTCATATGTTAGGTTGTTGGAGATGTCATGATGTATTTTCTATGCAAAAATGTGTTATGACTTTTATGATGACCCATAGACGTGATGGATTAGACAGGGGAGAGAAGGACAATGGAGGGGTCTGGTTAAAAGGCCACCCTACTGGCTCTGAAATTAATATTGCTTTATAATTTGCATTTATTCTTATAGTTCTGGGAAATATCAAAATTCTAAAGGTCTGAAAGAATCAAAGCTCTAGAAATTCCTTCTTTGGTGAAATTAGGAGACATATATAACTTGCAGATCCCAAAATAAGTGTTAAGGGTTACCAAAAATAGCTAACAGAAAGAGATGATTCAAGAAGTGAAGAGAAGAGGCATGAAGGGTGAGGAGCAGCTATTTCAGAAAGCATGAACATTTCAGGAAGGTGAAGGATATACCTGGCAGTGCAGAAACTGTATCTTTTGTTTACAGCAATGGATAAGGAACTGAGCTAATCAGAGATGCTGGCAGAAATTGTGACAGAATGGACTTGGTAAGAAGCAGAAGTCAGGAGCTCTATAAGAATACCTATGGGCCACATTGGCAAAAATGTATATCTTCTCTGCAGCATTACGGGTGATTAAAAATATCTGCTAGAATACCCTCCTAAAGTAAAGAACACTCCCCTTCCAATAAAGGGAATTTCTGCAAATAACTGGCCCAGAGGCTCAATGATGACTGAGAAAAAAAGTGAGTCCATACTACATTAGTACAAAGTACTTTAAAATAAAAAAGCAAAACAGCATCAAAACTTACTAACAAATGAACATTCACTGACATAATGTTGTTACAAAATAGAAGAATGTTGTGATCAAATATTTTGCTGCAAACATGCACAAAGAAATTACCTTTACAAATAAAAAATCCAAAGAAACATATAAGGACTCAGGAAAGTGATGTCATGATCATATGAGTAGACAATTATGAGAGGTCAGATTTTGAGAGAAGTAGAAAGCAGACATCCACCAAAGCGACAAGGGACCAGCAGTTGGTGTAATGGCTATGTCGTTGGACTCCCATATAGTCAACAGTGGTTGAGTCCTGGACCTGGTGACTTAAACTCACTCTTGGGCATGCATGCCCAAGATCCCAAGAGGAGAATGGAGGAGAGGGGATTGTGGCATGGCCATCCCCCTGGAGGGTAATTTCTCACTTTCTGTCTATTTTTCTCTGTCTCTCTGGCAAGCGCACGTACCCTATAGCAAATACCTCTCCCAAAAAAAAAAAAGAAAGAAAGAAAGAAAGAAACAAACAAACAAAGAGAAAATTGTAAGAAGCACAATGAAGAACTATGGAAAACATAGTAAAAGACATAAAGGAAGAAATGGGAGAAATTACAAAAATAAATGTACCTTTAAAAGATACATACAGATTTAAATAGAACATTTGTAAGTAGAAAAGTATGGCAAAGGATAGTCCACATTTGTATAATTGGTGTCTCTGAAAATGAAAAATTTTCAAGTATAAAAGAAAAGTATTTAGAACATTAATTTAATAAAGTTTTATTTAAATAAAAATGACTTAAATCCCTATTTCAAAAGTTCACAGCATGTGATAGACAATATTGACTTAGAATGGACAATATTGAGACATAGCCAAGTAAATTTGTAAGATGTAGAGATTTTAAGACCTTCTCTGGGCAGCCAGAAAAAAACTCAAAGCACTTATAAAGGAATTAGGCAAATCTCAAATTTCTCTACAGCAAACTCCCATGTCAAAGTATAACGGTATAATTCTTTAAAAATTTTAAAGAAGGATCAACCAGTGGCATGGTGGTTAAGGGGCTAGATCCTGTAGAGAGTGGCCAATCTGAGAATTCAAACGATTTACATCCTGAAACAACTGACTTTACATTCCCTTTACTCTTCCCCATTTTCTGCCCTTTAAAAGAATAAACCTAAGGCCAGTTCCTAGTCACAACTTCTCCATCAAAAATGTTGGGCCCACCAGATCCTTGCTTTTCTATACTTGTGTGTCTTTGTGTATTTGTTGTTACGTTTATTTCTAATCCACAGCCTTCTCCACCCAAAAAAAGTGTTCAGCCAAACAAGCCCCAATAAGATTACACACCTTTGACTGAGTAGTTCAAGTCTTGGACCCACTGATTTGAAAAACATGCTGTGTGCGTGTGTGCATGTGTGCCCTAAATCTGAAAGGACGGAGAGTGGGAAGAGATGGATTGTAGCTTGACCATCCCCCATAGGGGAATGACTTCTCACTTTTCCTCACTTTTTTGCTCTGCCTTTCTCTGGCAAGTACATGCACCTTCTGGCAAATTAAAAAGAAAAAAATATATAAGTTGAAAATTTTATATTCAAACTGTCCTTCAAGTATAAATGATATGTATAAAAGTAATCAATATGCAAAACTAAGGAAGTATATTTTTTATGAGTCCTCTCTAGGGAAACTTCTAGAGAACAAACTTACGTTAGTTAAGGATGGTTAGGAAGATTTCGAAAGGCAGGGGATGTTGATTGTGTTTCACTCTAGAATGAACAACTAATACAAATTCGAAGATTAGGACAATGAACTATGAATCTCATATGTCCTCACAATATAGCAGTAATGTAAGTAACAAAAATGTAGGTGAAGTTTGGAGGAAGTGGGCAGCTGACAGTTTTACTGAATATTAGTCAGTGGCTCCTACTTAAAGCTGATGGTATTAAGAGAATTGGCATACTTAAGTGTACAAAAGTAAATCTTAAGGACTGGCTACAGTGGGTCACTCCTCTGGCTGGAGGGCCATATGAAAGATCATCAGTTTTGTTCTTCAGAATTTCTGTATACACAAGGTGCATATGCCTGTGCTGTGCTCCTGGAGGTGGAAAGTTGTGGGGAGGATCATGGCGTGAGACCCTGATGAAGGTTCTTGTCTTTCTCTCTGTCTCTCTATTTTATGAAATAAATAAATGAATTTTAAAAAGTAAACATTAATGAAAGAAAATATTATTATCTAAAATAATGGGTGGTCAGGAAAGAGGAAATGTGCTGATTTTATCATTTCTCAGGATAATGAATTAATATATACTATCTAAAGAAACAAAGGACTAAGGAGTGGGGTCATTTACAATTAATTACAAGTAAAACTTTTATATGTCAGAATAAATATACCCCAAAATGTAAGTAACAAAAATATATCACGTAATAAAAGAAACACTTAAAAAGAGAGAGCATAAAATAAAATGGCTGATCTAAGATAGCATACCTCTCTTATTAATTAATGTAAATAAACTTAACTTGCTAACCAGAAGAACAAAATTCAGGGACCAGCAGTTAGTGTAATCACTATGTCACTGGACTCCCATTTAGCTGACTGTGGTTTGAGTTTAAGGTCCAGGACCTGGTGGCTTAAACTCACGCCAGGCATGCATGCATGTGTGCCCAAGATCCCAAGAGGAGAATGAAGGAGAAGGGATTGTAGCGTGGCCATCCCCCCGGGTGGGTGATTTCCTCACTTTCTGTCTCTCTGTCTCTCTCTGTCTGTCTGGCGAGGGCACGCACCCTATAGCAAAAAAAAATCTCTCAAAAAAAAAAAAAAGAATTACATCAGGTGCATATGTGTGTGTGCCCAACTTGGTAGGAGAATGGAGAAGAATGGAGGAGAAGGGTTTGCGGCACGGCAATCTGCCCAGAAGGTGAATTCCTTACTTTCCGTCTCACTGTCTCTCTCTCTCTACAAGCACACATGTCCCCTATGGAAAAAAAAATAAAGAAAATAGAAAGAAAACAAATAGAGAGGCATGACATTAGTGTGACACAGATATGGCTTATTACCTGTTGATGATGACGTGTATAGTATTCTCAACTGAATTGGTCTGAGAATTATTTCATGATGGGTAAAGTTTTTTTACAAGCATAGTGAGAAATAGTGATTGACTGGTTAAAAAAATAACCAGGGAACCAGCAGTTAGCGTAATGGCTATGTCGCTGGAC
>NW_006160110.1:1259380-1273174 GCF_000334495.1 Tupaia belangeri chinensis | reverse complement strand
CAAGATCCTGAGAGGAGAATGGAGGAGAAGGGATTGCGGCGTGACCATCCCCCCTGGGGGGTGATTTCTCGCTTTCTGTCTCTATGTCTTTCTCTGTCTGTCTGGCGAGCACACGCGCCCTACAGTGAAAATCTCTCAAAAAAAAAAAAAAACCAGAATAATAATAGTAATTATCTGGAAAACAATGAAAAGATATTGAATGATGAAGTGGGGATTTTACAGTCAGTCTCTGTATTGACTGACATGCATGGCATTCCCTTTAGAAAAAGCAATGTTATACACTGTAAAGTTATATGCAATTCTTTGTAATATAAACAAGATTATGATCATAATAAATAAAAAAATTAAAAAGAAAAAAAGAGAGAAAGAAAGAAAATGGTAGAATTCAAGCAAACAAAGAACAAAGTACTAAGAAAAAACAAAGGCAATAATTTCCATAGTTGCAACTTATAGTCTAATTGTGCTTATCTACACATCAAATAACATGACATTCAAGTTTATAAAATACAAATGGCAAGTAATAAAAAGGAAAGGAGAAACATTAGTTGTAAGGGATTTTATTTAGTTTATCTCTTTCAATCTTTGATAGAACAAGTGAAATATTGAGACAAAGTAGCATGATTCACAGGTAGATGAGATAGATGTATCTCTAACTATACTCTGAAAATAGACAATATGCATTTTTTTTGCATTATGTCTAGGAAATATTCACAAAAATTGACCAGATCAATTTTATAGAGAAAAACCTTAATACATTCCAAGAAGTATACAGATGTACTTATTTTTCACAGTGCAAATAAGAATAAAATTTCAGAACAAAATCAGGTAATAAAAAGTGCCTTCCAACTGGAAAGTTAAAAAAAATATATCTTATCCAACTTCTTGGGCAGTGAGTGATGACATAAATAAAAATCGTACAATTTTATTTTATTTTTTAAGACAAGGTCTTGCTCTGTCACTATCCTTCTGTCTTAGCTTCTCTAGCAACAGGAACTGCAAGTGTATTCCCCCGTATCTGCCTTTTTAGGGTGGACTGAGAATTGAACCTGAGCCTAAGCATGTGAAATTTCTTTCTTTTTCATTTTTTTAGAGGGATTTTTGCCATAGGGCATGTGTGCTCACCAGAGATCAGAAAGTGAGAACCACCCCCACCCCCACCATGAGAGATGGCCATGCTGCAATCTCTTTTTCTTAACTCTCATCTTGAGATTTTGGGCATGGCCGCACATGGGCCTGACATGGATTTTAAGCCACTGGGTCTGAACTCAAACCACAGTCAACTACGTGGGAGTTCAGTGATGTAATTACAACACCATCTGCTGGTCTCTCTCTCTCTTTTTTTTTTTTTTTTAAAGTCTGCTATTTAATTAACTAACTAGTTAATTAATTATTTTTCCCAGCATAAATACACTGTGTCCAGTCAAAAATATTACCATATATATACATTATCATCTACAGATAATTTTTACTTTTGTGTCCCTTAAATTTTTTTTTTTTTTTTTTGAGAGATTTTTCACTGTAGGGTGCGTGCGCTCGCCAGACAGACAGAGAGAGACATAGAGACAGAAAGCGAGAAATCACCCCCCAGGGGGGATGGTCACGCCGCAATCCCTTCTCCTCCATTCTCCTCTCAGGATCTTGGGCACGCACGCACACGCGCCCGGCGTGAGTTTTAAGCCACCGGGTCCGGGACACGAACCGCGGTCGACTACGTGGGAGTCCAGCGACATAGCCATTACGCTAACTGCTGGTTCCCAATTTTTTTTTTTTACCCTTAATTCCCTTCCTTCCCTTCCTTCCCCTTTCCATGCTCCTCTCACACTGTCTTTCTTACCTCCATGGTTTTATATCTTTCAGTTTCTGCCATGTAGTGCAGACATTCAGTATATATTAAGTGGGGACATACGGTGCCTCTCTTTCATAGTCTGGCTTGCTTTGCTTAGCATTAAGTCATCTATATTTGTCCACTTTCTATTAATTATAATTAAAACATATTGATTCAGACTGTTTGACATATAAAGTATAGATAAAGAAGTGAAAAGGAAAATCCATAATTTTAATTGTTTATATAAATTAAAATGAACTAAATAAGATAGATACCCAATTTTAAAAGTTAATAAAATAAACTGATCAAATACTTTTTTAAAAAGAATTATTTATTATTTTTTTATTCATTTGTTTCATTTTTAACTTGACCAGAAAGAGACACAGAGAGAGAGAAAGAGAAAGTGAGAAAGCAAGCCACCAGGTTCAGGACTTGAACCATGGTGGCCCTGTGGAAATGTCCAGCGCCTTAACCACCACGTCATCTATTAGTCCCACTGATCAAATATTTAAAGAAGAAAGTATTATAAATAAAATCAGAAATCAATGAATTGAAAAATTGAAAATCAACCAATTAAAGCTACATCCAAAAGCTAGCACTTAAAAAAAAAATAGATAAATAAGTATATAATCTAAATAAAAATGGAAAAAGATCTGTTTTAGGAGGAGAGACAGGTAACTAAAATATGTAGTATAAGAAAATAATAGAGGTAAACACCTATCGAATTATAGCAAAATTTAAAAAATAGTTATGATTTGATTAACATTATGTAAATAATTCTGAAAATTTGCTTTATGTCAATCATTTTCCAGGAAAATAAAATTTATGAAAACTGACCCCAGAAGAGAGAAAGCATAATTATGTTATTTCAACAGAAGATAAAGGTAAATCTACTAGATTCAGTTTGTTACATAGAAGAATTCAATCAAACCATTAAAGAACATTTCAATTATTCAAGAACAAAAAATAAAAGGGAATAAATCCAGTTTTAACAAAGTGAATGCCATTGATATTAAAATCTGATAAAGATTGTACAGAAAAGAGTTATAGATAAATCTCCCATATGAAGACTAATGTAAATATCCTAAATAAATCATAAGTAAAGAGAATTCAATACCGCATAAAAGACCCATCTATATGTGCAAGTAAGTTTTATTCTAAGAGTGCTAAGTCTCCAGTATTAGAATACATATTAATCTACCATAATAATTGATTCAAAGAGCAACAGAGACACTAAAAATATTGATAAAATTTAGCATTGATTATTGCTCAAAACAGTAAAATGAATCAACCTCCAACATGATAAAATATATCTATTCTAGACCAAAGTAAAAATCATCCTAACTGAGAGAAACATTAGAGATATTTCCACTGAAGTCAGAAATTAGACATGGAAGTCTGTACAACTATTATGTACCACTGTAGTCCTGGTAATAGTCAATGAGATTAAGTAAGATAAAGAAATTAGAAATCTAAAAATGGGAAATGAGCTTAGTAAAATTAACAGAAATATATAGTTAACCAAGAAACTCTATTAAGGCAGTGGAGTAAAAAAATAATGTTCAGAAATTCATGACTTTCATATATAAAAACAACTATCAGTTAGAAAATATAAAGGAAGCAATAGAAATTTTACTAGAGTGACCACAAAGGCAAAATATCTATGAATAAAAATAATAAAAATGTGTGTGTCCTATAGGATGGAAACTTTAAAATAGTCCTAGAGGACACAAAGGAAAAATTAAAAAATTGAAAGAAATATGACAGTATGCTAATTATATTTGTACTACTTGGCATTAAAAAAAAAAAACCTAAAATTTATAATACAAAAAGTACATTAAATGTAATTTCAGGCTGGCAGGTGGCATGGTGGTTAAGGGCACTGGACTCCCACATGGCCGACTGCAGTTCAAGTCCTAGACCTGGTGGCTTGATTTTTTATTTTCCCTCTTTCTCTCCCTAATTCTGCCCCTCTCTGGTCAAATTTTAAAAATAAATAAATAAATGGATAAATAAAGTTGGGTAAAATAATTATTTAAAACAATAAAAGGTGTGTGGAAAAACATTTGTGGAAAATGAAATTAAAGTACAAGTGTTAGTGCCCTCTCTCACCAATTTTGAAATTCATACATCATTTTAAAAAAACAAAAAAAAGGTAATTTCTGGGACCAGCAGTTAGAGTAATGGCTATGTCGCTGGACTCCCACATAGTTGACCGCGGTTCGAGTCCCGGACCCGGTGGCTTAAACTCACGCCAGGCACATGTGCGTGCGTGCCCAAGATCCCGAGAGGAGAATGGAGGAGAAGGGATTGCGGCGTGGCCATCCCCCCAGGGGGTGATTTCTCACTTTCTGTCTCTCTGTCTCTGTCTGTCTGGCGAGCGCACGCGCCCTATAGCAAAAACCTCTCCAAAAAAAGAAAAAAAAAAAGCACAAAAAAGGTAATTTCTTGTTTGTATAACAGTCTGAGGCAGGTGTCTGTTGTTGGAGGCTGGCCATCCACAAATGATTTAGGGATCTGGACTCCTTCCATCTTGTTGATTTTTAGCTATCGGAACTGTCCCATCATTTGCTCCCAGCCTGCAGAAGGAGGGCAGAGAAGGTGCCAATGCCTTAGCCTGAAAGTGACAAAATATATCTGCTCATCTTCTATTGGTAAAAACTAGTCATGTGACCACACTTACTTAGAAGGGTGGCTGGAATTATTTTGGTAAATAGCTGACCAACTTTGTTTCACATGTATCCCTGTATCGGCAGATTCAATGTTATAAAATATTCTTTCATGATAATTTTTAAATAAAGTTAATTTATTTCTTTCATGTACTCAGGGAGGTCTCCAGACATGAACCCAGAACCTTTCCCTGTAGGTCAGCTTTACTGACCATCGATTTTATGGCTGTACCAGTGTCCAGCCTCCTCATGTTAGTTTTTAAATTTAACATAATTCAACATTCAAGTGTTTTTTTTTTCTTGAAATAGCTGATTTTAAAGCTCATATAAGAAATTAAAAGTAAGTATAACATAGTCATAAAATTCTGAAAAAAAGAAGATAAATGAGGAGTAAATAGTTTTGCCATGTTTTAAAACATTATTATTAAACTACAATTATTAAAATAGTGGGATACCAAGTGTTGTTGATTAGTGAAACAAAGAAAAATATTTGAAAACCCAGAAATAGTTTAAAATGAATATGAGCAAATTAGAATGTAATAATTGGGTACTATAAATCACTGAGGGGAATTGATATTCAATAGAATACCAGAATAAACTCCAAACAGATCAAATATTTAAAGATAAGAGATAAGACCATAACAATAAAAAATAAAATGTCAAAACTTTTTTAAGAGAGATTTTTGCTACACGGCACATGTATTTTCCAGAAAGACAGAGAGGCAAAAAGTGAGAAATCACCCTCCCGGGGGGATGGCCATGGCACAGTCCCTTCTCCTCAATTCTCCTTTTGAGATTTTGAGCATGCACGCACACATGCATGGTGTGAATTTTAAGCCACCAGGCTGACTCAAACTGTGGTCGACTATATGGGAATACAGCAACGTAACCATTATGCCATCAGCTGGTTCCAAAATGTGGAAACGGTTTTAATCTTAGTTTGGGGAAAATCTTTCTAATTGTAGTTAAAAATTTATTTTATGAAGTCATAAAAAATGTGTGGTTAATTGGAACACAGAAAAATTAAAGAAAATGTTTTGCATGTCTCTTGGTCTTCTAGTACATGGTGTTTCATCCAAGTCCTAGAGAAATTATTTAATTAATTGTAATAGTAATAGCATATATTTTACCAAGGTCATGATGAATAGCAATAGCAACTACATTACAACTACCTTGTGGTTCACAGTTTTACCATTGACTGTAAGATCAAAGATTTAAAAAAACTTTTGAAACACAAGTGTCAATACCAATGCCATATGGCATAAAATATTGGGTCATCTGAAAAGGCGCGATGCATTTTTGCATAGAAAAACTTTAGGAAAATAAGTCATGACTTTTCCAATGACCCCAATATATACTTGGATTACTAAAAGTAGAGCAAGCATCTTATTTATATTTTGAATCCAAGATGAGTAACTATCTAATCATTGGTCTCAAAAGATTGCTATAGTCACTTATGTGTCAGTCATGGGAAGTTTAATTATATTAGTAATCTTAAAAGAGTGTATTAGTAGTAACTGTAGCTCTGTATTACAATTTTTGGAACATTTGTCACACTCATTTTCTAAACATTTACTCGATGCTATTATTTCTATTTAGGAAAGAACAAGTGAAGCTCCGTTTTATTGACTAGTTACATGCACACACACATGCATGACAACACACGTGCATGTACATAGCACTCTTTTTTAATATATTCCATGACTGAAAGAGAAAAATAATATTCACAGCAGGGAAATATAAATAAGAGCATATTCATGAATCAGATTTCTGTTTTTAGTTCTATTGTGAAGGAAAATTGTTTGTTACCATAAATAACAGCATATGCTTTGGTTGCAGTTTTCAGCATGGGGAGATATTAACTGTCTATATCCCTTCTGTGCAATGCAGGGCTTTACATCTGAATAAATCTAACATGGTACCACTAAATATCAGGCACTAATTACTTCCATTACACAGAAGACTTTCTTTTCATACAAATACACAACAAAGATTGTCAACAAAAGTAGCAGAGTGGCCCAAACCACTGTCACCTTGAATTTTATCCAGTACAATCACAAGCAATTTCCAATCACCAATTCTCTTCAAGATGGCTGCTTGACCTCCAAATTAAATTCCAAGTGTTTTCTTACACCCCTCAGGATTGCATATTTGGTTCAAATCAGTTACTGCATTCAAACTTTAGTTTGGGGCAAACAGCCTGTCATAGGCAGAATACCAAGTAATTCTGTTGAAACTGAAAGAACACTTTGCTAGGTCATCGTACAAATGTGTTAGTTGTTCTTTCTGCTGTAGATTTTAGTCCAGCTTTTGTCCTTCATTTTGACATACATAGAATGCCGATTATAAATCTAAAGTACGAGGAACATAGACCTGATGGTTGTAATACTCAATTTACAGTATCTAATACTAACAACATAGGTCTTTCAGAAGTGGCTTATAAATATTGATTTTATAATGGAAACCTCCAGAAAGAGTATAAAAATCATTCTAAACACATGCTATTCTAGCGATTTTTTTCTTTTCTTTTTTTTATGTGTGGACTCAAAGCCATCTACTCTTGAGTGTGACTGGCATCCTCATTGCCCTTGTTAGTGTGCTGGTGGCCTCCTGGTCTGTTGACATGGCCTGCTGCTAAAGAGTTAAACCTATTGGCATGTTTGTCATACTGCTGCCTAACGGTCCCTTAAGCAAGCCACAAATCTTCCTTGCTCTGGATGACAGTTAATGAACTGTAAAAGTCTTGCACCAATATTTCTACTTCATCTGCAAGCTTGAAGAAGGCAAGTTTGTTTTTCACCCTCGAAAAGAGCCAACTGTATTTCTTAGGCAGACAAGGATGATTTGTTTGCATGGACCTCTTTCTAGTTAGGAGGACATCTTTTGAGCTTGGGCATATGATTTGGAAAAACTCAAGCTTCTAATTATACTCAGGATGTTTTATGTTCCTGGATGTGCTTTATTAACCTAACTATATTACAGGCTGTTCTAACTAACTCTGTGACCTTGAGCAAGCCACTCAACCTCTCTGAGCTCATGTTTTTATTTGTAAAATAAGGATTAGAATACCTGGCACTATTACCTCACAAAATTCCTTAGAAAATGAAAAGTGATATAATTTTTTTTTCCTAAGAATCATCTTTAATGACCTGATTAAACATTATATGAATTATCTAAAGCTTTATGTCATATTCATCATAGTACAATATACAAGGGGACTTCAGAAAGTTCATGGAATTTGGAATTAAAACACAAGTTTATTTTGGTACAAAAATTCAACACCCTTGCATAAATTTTTCATAATATAATATGCCTTTTCCATGCATTTTTTTCAAAATTTATTTCTTTCTTTATTTTTCTAAAATCATAGGAGGATAAATTTTTTTGAGAGGGTTTTGTGTGCACTCTCCAGAAAGACAGAGAGAAACAGAGAGTCAGAAAGTGAGAAATCACCCCTCAGGGGGGTTGACCACGCTGCAGTCTCCTCTCCTCCATTCTCCTCTTGGGATCTTGGACACACACGCACATGTTCCCGGTGTGAGTTTAAGCCACCAGGTTTGGGACTCAAGCCATGGTCGATTACGTGGGAGTCTAGCAACATAGCCGTATGCCAACTGCTGGTCCCATAGAAGGATAAATTAAAAATGGAGTAAAAAGTTAGCAGCATCTCTAGTATTACCATTTTGATAAATATTAAACGGAACTCAACTGAAAAAAAACAATTTATAAGGACAGTAGAATTTCAGAATTGGCTTCAATGCTATTCTCGCTTGTAATAAATTGTTTTCTCATGTCCAACTATATTTCATTTCTCTTAGTCTTCATAAACAATTATACCTCTGCCCAGCTGTGGTAGGGCATACTGGCAGACATTGCTGTTCGGCAGGCTGAAACCCCATGGGAGGCTGGCTTGGTTTATGTTGCTCTGTTTGTGACCAGAGTTTGAGTTCTTTTAAGTATTTTAGGGGGGGTGGGGGGAAGGGGAGAAATATTTGCATATATTTAAGTAGGTATTTTAGAAATAGGGCCCAACTTCAAAGCATGAAATTGTTTTTATATATTTTATACACATAGATTAAAAATATTTGTATACAATATATATGTTTAAAGTTTGTTTGTTCTGAGAGCGAAAGAGAGAGTAACAGCATATCTGATAGGGTCTCAATGCCATGATCCACCCCCAGCCTTCAGCCAGCCCCAGATGATGGGGTAAATGTGCACCAGGATGACTCAAGGTGGCTCTAGGCTTGAACTGGGAACTTTCTTATGTGGAATTGCCTTGCAGAGTGTTGTGTTTTATTGTCATGCTACTGTCTGGTCTTCTTATGCTACATTTTAAAATATAATACAAGACCACACATGAGGTCAGGTGGGAGGCTCCCAATTTTCTACTTGTGACATGTTGGTGCTCAAAAAGTTTTGGATTATGGAGCATTTTAGGTCTCTGGATTAGGGATACTCAATTTATACTGCACAACAACCCTCAGAGATAGCTACCTATTTGCCCCACCTTTCAGATAAGGAAACTGTTGCATACAGCAGTTAGATAACTTGCCTAAGATTACACAAAATAAGTGGTGGAGCTGAGTTTGGAGGCCCAGCTATTTTCTCTAGCTCCAGAGTTAATGAAAGAACTAGATGGACAATTTTAGGCTATTTCCAGTAACAGCTCCTGGGAGTACCCAATGAAACTAGCCTGGTTAAGGAACTGCTGCTGTTGATCCCAGGACCACAGTGCCCCCACTTCCAATTACAGAAATATGGCCTCTGCCTCCACCTTGGCTATAAAATGGAAAACCCATACCTGCCCATTTTCTTGCTTCCAAATTGTAGGCACTTGCATGGGGATCTGGTTGAAGAAATCTAAATCACATGCCTGAACCTCAGTATCCTGGGAGACTGAGACTTGTATTTGCATTTACTGTATTAGGGCCATCATATTCTTCATGCTTCCTCAAGGGGTAATTGTCTTTGTAATCAGCAAAACAGCAAAAAAATAAACAATAAAGTTTCTAAATTCTCTTAACAACTCTAGTTCTAGATGAAGAAACGAGGCACACAGCAGATAACTTTTCCAAGTTCACATAGCTACTCAATGGAGAAGACAAGCCTGTATCCACACAGTCTTGTAAAAAGCCAAGCTCTGGGGACCAGCAGTTGGTGTAATGACTATGTCTCTGGACTCTCATGTAGTTGACTGTGGTTCGAGTCCCAGACCAGTGGCTTAAACTCACGCTGGGTGTGTGTGTGTGCGTGCTCAAGATCCCAAGAGGAGAATGGAGGAGAAAGGATGGCAGCGTGGCCATCCCCCCTGGGGGGTGATTTCTCATTTTCTGTCTCTCTGTTTCTCTCTTTCTGGTGAGTGCACACACTCTATAGCTAAAACCTCTAAAAAAAAAAAAAAAAGCCAAGCTCTGAACAACTCAGCAATACTACCTCTCTGCCACTATTTTGCTGGATGGTAGGGTGATGCAGGGTAGTGTCTGGGCAGGAGATTCTGTGTGTGTGTGTGTGTGTGTGTGTGTGTGTGTGTTTTGGTTGGTTATTCGATTTCTTACTGGTAGTTTAGCTACTTCAGTTGAGTACTGCCTCCTAAAACCAGAAGCCCAAAGCCTCCCAGCATAGTACCACCATAGGCATGGTTGCTGTACCTTCCAAGAACATGAATGATGTACCAAAGGACAGAAGGACAAATCTTGGAGAGGGCCTTGGGTGCCATCTTGGTCACAGTGGCCATCTGCTATGAAGCACTTTAAAACTTTCAAAGAACTTTAAAATTATAAAATGTTATCACATGCAGCAATAATCTGGAGGTTAGGGAGAGCAGCAATGGTATCTTATTACTTTTTGCACACCCTGAAACATCTGCATGTTTGCAACCTATAGATCCTCAATCAGTCCTTAATGCATGAAGGAAAAAAGAAAATGAATCCTTGAGTTCCCTGAGGGACTGCAGCCTGCTTCAGGCTATAATTTGCCTGAGCTTTAACTTTTACTGGTGAGTCTGTGTTTGCATCCTGAGACAATGGGTGAGGCTACTGCAGAATCAATAATCAGAGAAGGAGGTGAACAGTCTCAAGAGATGTGCTGTCCCTCAGTTCCCATGCAAGCCTTGGAATTCAGCTGAGAATAAGAGGTAACTCATTTATCCTCTTTCTCGACCAACTTCACCTTATTCAGCTGACTTTTACCTCAAGCTCCTTTGCACTGCCTTCTCATCAGGAGCTGTGTGCCTAGGGAATACTAACCAATCTTCATATCGATTTCAGTGAAGTGTAGTCAGGAAGAGAACCGTGCTGGCTGCATAAATCTTGAACGTCATTAAATAATCAAATATCAATGAGCTTTGGATTATTTTCTATTGGATTATCTGTGCCATTGCATATCCAGATTCCCTTCCCCTGCATGAAGAACCTGCAAGATATTTAAAGCCCCAGGGAGGGAGTGGGGCTCCAGTGCAATGCATATTGCAGAGGGCTGCCCTCCTCTGTCTGACTCTTCCTGCTCCTCCCTTTGCATTTCCACTTTCTCTACTCCCTTCCAATTTTAGGGAAGGATTCTTCAGACTGAAGTGAAGATTCTCACTTCAAGGACAGGTTCAGATTAGGATTTGTACTGACCCTGTGTAGTAAAAGTATCCTCTGTGGCAGATTGCATTCTTGCTCCCACATATTTTCTTCTCTTTTCACATCAGAGGATTATACATGCTCACCCATGGACGTGCAGCTCGTAGTCCTCCTGTGGAAGCAGTTTACACTCCTCCCTTACTTGGTCATGTGACATATTTTGGCCAATGAAATGTGAATGGGGACACCTTGTCATGTTGAACAGATGCTCTAGGAGGCACCATGGATTCTACTTTTTCTCCAGCTCTTTCCTCTTCTGTAAGTACAGCTTGTTCTAAGTAGGGGCTGCTGCTTCAGCCTGGATCTCAAAAGAAAACATGTAAGGAGCAAGGTGAATAGAACCCAAGCAAATGAACGGTAGCTACCAATAGTATACATGAGTAATACATACTTGTTATTATAAATCACTGGAATTTGGGGATTTTTATTGCAGTAAAGTTGATGAACATTCCCATGTGTAATTTTAAATAAAAACTATTCTAGTGGTTAGGGATTATAACAAATTGTAGTCCTTCCCACCACCACACATACAATGATTAAATTTGTGATTTATCAGGAATCATTAATATCAATTTCCAAAACTTGTTTTCTCATTTGGTATGACTCTGTTGTGTGTGGGGTGCTCCAGATTTGAGCTGGGACTCCCTCTTGGATAATCTTAAAGACATCTTGTATAAGTGGACAAAAGGAACTCCTCCCAGGAAGTCAGGATCTCCAGTGGCTTAGATATTAATAATTTCTGTGGTTTTCAGCAAATGATAAAATCTGTTATCCAGACGCTTCATTTTTTGTATAAAGCAATAGATTAGATCAAATAACTTCAGATTTGATTCAGCTACAAAATTTATAAGGTCTGGGGCGGGGAGGCAATAAAAATAGTCCCATGCTTGCAACTTATTGTGAGAGCCACACTCAGGAATTACACATCGTGGGAATCAGAATGCTTTATTGTGATAAAAGCACCATAGGAGGACATGACTCAACACACAGCTGAAGAAACTGCTAACCATCCTCAGTATTCAACTGCCCCTCCTCCCCTGAGGGGTTCCACTTGGCCAGAGCAGAAGAGAGAGTGGGTGTTGCCTGCAGACTGCAGATACCCATAGCCAGGCACAGAAGCCCAGGGCTCACCCTCTGCTCCCAAACTTCCTTATTGATTCTTACTCTTCCCACCTTCTGCAGGGACAGTGAGATAATATGCATGGAGGTAGGGGTGGGAACACACATTACTGGAAAAGGAGGTTCTCCCTAAAAGAATTCTATGCATCTGTGATTGAAAAGCAGTATAGACCACAGTGGAAAGAAGCCAAGGTGGAAAGACCCGCACTCACCTCTACAGGCCTGTGTTCCCCTCTGAAAAATATGGATAACAATAATACCTGAACTGCACACCAGATAGGATTGTTCTCTGAATCCAATAAGAGAGTATGTATAAAAGAGTTTTGAAAATGTTAAAGCACTGTGTAAGATAAGGTAGAAATAGAAAGTATATACTATTGAATCATGCAAATGAGAGAGTATAGTATTAGGTCGTCGGGGAAGTCATGACTTTTTTTTTTTTTAATGCAAAGGTGCATTGTAACCTTCCCAACAACCCAATATTTCTAGCTACAATATTAGCTGTGCTTATAAGGAAACCAAATTGGAGGATTGTTGGTAGTTTCCTGAATGCCGCATTTCTGGACACGCAGTACATCATGCTTTTCATGCATTTTTAGATGGTTCCTGAGACATACCAGCAAACCAAGAATTCCAATTTCAACAGAACTCTATCTTGTTCAGGCTTCCAGATTAGCATAATACCAGTTCTACTGCAAGTTCCCCCGGTGTTGCGTTGTCTTTCTCTCCTTTGACAGGAACATGCAGTGTCTGTCCCTTTTTGGTGCCCCCTTCTTTCTCAGTAAATTGGGTGGAGGTAACCTAGAATGCTTTGCAAGGGAAACTGGCAGCTGGAGAGCTGCCCACTACCCCAAGTTCTGCTGTCTCACAGCTTTCCAGCTGCTTTTGGCATTGTCATCAATTTAGTGTTTTTCAAAATGTAATCCTCAGATTGCCAATTTCCCATGGTATTCCAGACTCAGAGTGTCAGAGTATTAGGAATCTTAACAGTAAAAAATACCTTCTTTCCTTCAACTGAAATCTTTCCATTCCCTAGGGAAGTACAGGAGGAAGCCCATCAACAAAACCCAGCATCACCTTTCCACAAAGTCATTGTTCTTCCTAAAAGATACTGAACGGCTGCCTATGCCAGCTCGGGGTGTTCCCTTGCCAAAGGGATCTCTTTTGTGCATTCAGTTGAAGAACTAGAATCTCTTTCCAAGAGGAATTTTAGTCTGAATATAGGGAATGTGACTAAACCCCGAAATCTCTTCCATAAATTGACTCTCCACCCCCAGGTTCAGACGGATTATGAAAACAAGGCCCCAGGGCCTGCCTCCAGCATGAATTTCCCCAGGCAACTATGTAAATGAGACCCACATAGTGACCCCAGCTTGCAAAAATAAGGTTTAAAGTGGGCTTTCATTTATTGTGTTGCCTTTGTCTGACTCCCTTCTGATCCTTAGTCTCCCCACCTGGAAAGGAAACAGGTTTGATTTTATGAACCAAGTGACTATAATGATGCTCACTTAGACAGCTGCTGGTTAAGAAGCAGGTTACATTATTGTTCCCTACC
>NW_006160110.1:1255363-1259349 GCF_000334495.1 Tupaia belangeri chinensis | reverse complement strand
TACACTGTATTATAAACAAAAAACATATGTCAGTGGGGTTTGAGAGCAGGCAGAAGGCCTGAAAGAGAGAGCCTGAAATGGGCGAGACAGAATGGAAAACCCGCAGCCCCACTCATCATGAAATTCCTAATTTGTAGCTTATTGTTTGGTATATTCCACCTTTCAGATGCAATTGAATGCAGAGAACCCAAAAATAAGACAAAGAGGCAACTGAAGGGCGTATTTTTTGCCTTTTCTAGTATGGAATTAATGACTTGTGCCAGTGTCCCATAAGCCACCAAATGTGTAAGAGTGAGTAGTAAGGGGGTGAGTGATGCCAGGCTCATTTGCATATTTGCAGCCACCTCGCTATTGTTCAAGTGCTACAAATGGAGGAGCAGGTGTTTGTGTCCATCAATATTCTTAGTCTTTAATACATCACACAGGGAAGCGCAGTAATAGGTATAGAGGGCCCAACTATTCATCAGGTGCTCTGTGAGGCACTGTGCATTCAAATCTCATTTAATCTTTACAACATCAGTAAGGAAGGTATTATTAGCTCCATTTTCTAGCAGAAGCCACAAAGGTTTAGAGATATTGGGAAACTTGCTCAAGGTCACAACTTGTGAAGCAGGACTTGAGTTATGGTAGTCTTTGAGCCTTTTGCTGCCAGTTCCCTTAATCTCTTTTCATCTTTCCACTTGACTCTAGGTTCTTTGAAGTCTTGCCTCTCCCAGAATTCCTTGATTCTTATTTTCCTGCTCAGTGTCTTTTTTTTCTTCCTCTCTTGGGGCTATCCTTATGAATTGGAAATTCAGGCTGCTTGTGCCTGCCCTGTAGGGATGTCTCATATGACCAGGAATAGGTATTCACATAAAGAATGACCTGTGGGGGCTGGCAGGTGGTGTGGTGGTTAAAGGTGCTGGATTCCCACATGGCCAACATGGTTCGAGTCTTAGATCTGGCAGCTTGCTTTCTTGCTTTCCCTTTCTCTCTCTCTCTGTCTCTATCCGATCAAATTAAAAAATAATAATAACAAATGGAATGAAATAAATAAATAATTTAAAAAAAGAATGACCTGTGGAATGCTATGTTAAAGGGGACAAAAGGGACGAAATGCAGAGCACAGAAGCACATTGGATCAAGAAATAGCCTCCTTTAAGAAAGGAGGGAGGAGAAAAATGTTGGAACAAACGCAGAAAAATTTGTTGGCAAATGTGAAGAAAGAAGTTTATGGAGTTGATACCCCACAGCTTTATTTTAGATAACTAGAGGCTCTGTTTCATGTGGTATCTCCCCTAAGGCCATATTTTATTTAGCCTGCATCAACATTTTGAGCAACATATACTTTTGAGACCCCTGGCAATTCTTTATGGCAGGAAGGCTCTGGTTGAGATTTCTGAAACACATATTTACTAGACTAAGTAGTATACCCTCTGAGGGGAAGATGCCATTCAGTCTCCCTAGGGAATCTATAAGGAGATTTAGATATATTTTATTTAAAAAGATTGCAGTAATGGACCAACTGGTAGCATGGTGGTTAAGGTAACTGAATCCCACACTGCTGACTTTGTGGTTCAGTTCCTGGACCCAGTGGGTTGAAAAACCTGCCAAGAGGACCAGCTGATGGCATAATGTTTCCATCACTGGCCTCCCACATGACTGACCATGGTATGAATCCCAGACCCAGGGGCTTTGAACTCATGCCAGCATGTGTGTGTGCAGGTCCAAAATCCTGGAGAGGAGAGTGGAGAAGGGATTGTGGCGTGGCCATCCCTCCTGGGGGGTGATTTCTCACTTTTTATTTCTCTGTCTCTCTCTAGAAAGCATACATGTCTTATCACAAAAATCTTTCTAGGAAAAAAAAAAAGAAAGAAAAACGTGTCGAGTATGTGTATATACCCACAATCCCAAGAGAAGAATGGAGGAGAAAGAATTGCAGCGTGGTTATCTCCCCAGGAGGAGTGATCATTCCCTCTCTCCAGCAAGCACATGTGTCCTATTACAAAACTAAAAAATAAAATAAAATAAAATAAAAAGATCACAACAAACTATAAACTTACCAGGCACTATCAAGAGGAGAGGCAGTGTCTAGATCACTAATGATTTGTCTGATAAGAACCATTTATTTTAATTGAACTTTTTGGATTAAAGAAAAAAGTCTTGAGGCCAGCAGATGGTATAATTGTTGATGTGGTCACTCCCACAAGATTCCAATCTCAGACCCAGTGACTTTAAACTCACACTGGGTATGCGTGTGTGCATGCCCAAAAGCCTGAGAGAAGAATGAAGGAGAAATGATTACAACATGGCTATCCCCCTAGGAAGTGATTTCTCATTTTCTCTCTGTCTTTCTCTGTCTCTCCAGTGAGCACGTGCACCCTATAACAAAAATCTCGCCCGACAAAAAAAAAAAAGAAAAAAAAAAAAGGTTCTAAAATGCTTTGAGAAATTCACTTTCTCTTGAAAAGAAAATACCAAACATTAATGGATCTTTCTTTGGTCTGTCTGTGGACCAAGAGCCTCTTATGTCCATTAAAAATCAGACTGGGCTGGGACCAGCAGATGGTGTAGTGGTTGCATTACTGGACTACTAAATAATTGACCGCAGTTCAAATCCCAGAGCTGGTGACTTTAAACTCACATTGGGCACGTGCACATGTGTGCAAAATCCTGAGGGGTAATGGAGAAGGGATTGTGGCGTGGCCATCCTCCCAGGGGTGGTTTCTCACTTTCTGTTTCTCTGTCTCTCTCTGCCTCTATGGTGAGCATGTGTGCCCTATAGCAAAAATCTCTCAAAACAACCAACAAAATCAGGGACCAGCAGATGGAATAACGGTTATGTCATTGGACTCCCACGTGGTAGACTGTGGTTTGAGTCCCCGACCTAGTGGCTTAAACTCACGCTGGGTGCATATTCATGCATGCCCCAAATCCAGAGAAGATACTGGAGGAGAAGGGATTGCAGCATGGCCATTCCTCCTGGGGCGTGATTTCTTACTTTCTGTCTCTGTCTCTCTCTCTATCTCTGGTGAGCACATGCACCCTATAGCAGAAAAACTCTCAAAAAAAAATCAGACTGGGTCATGATAACTGGGAGGAGTCTCAGGGGTATTAAAGTCTCAGGGCTGTTGGGACCAGCAGATGACCTGATGTTTACTTTGCTGGACTTTCATGTAGTCAACCACAGTTTGAGTTCTGAACCCAGAGGCTTAAAAACTCACACTGGATGTGTGCGTGTGTGCATCCAAGATCTCAAGAGGCAAATGCAGGAAAAGGGATTGAGGCGTGACCTCTCCTGAATCACCCAGGTGGGGGTTGGGGTGGGGTGTGGGGTCATTTCTCGCTTTCTTCTCTTTGCAAGTGCACGTGCCCTGTAGCAAAAATCTCTTTGAAAAGGAAAAGAAATCTCAGGACTACTGAGTCTTTTATTAAGTGCTACAAGGTACTAAAATATTACTTGGTTCTTGCTGTCGTTTGTTTATTTTCTGTCACTTTCTATTGGTTATTACCTATGTAGTGCATAAATAGGTATGTAAGTAGAGATCAACTGTAATACTCATTTGTATGAGCTTAACATGACACATATTTTTATAAGTATTATCTTCCGTGGGACCAACAGTTGACGTAATGGCTATGTCACTGAACTCCCACATAGTCGACCCTGGTTCAAGTACTGGACCCGGTGGCTTAAACTCATGCCAGACGCGTGTGCATGCGTGCCCAAGATCCCTAGAGGAGAATGAAGAAGAAGGAATTGCAGTGTAGCCATATCCCTGGGTGGGGTGGGGGTGGGGGATGATTTTTCACTTTCTATCTCTCTGTCTCTGTCTCTCCAGTGCAGGTGTCTGATAGCAAAAATCTCTCTTAAAAAAAAATGTCGGGACTATCAATTAGCGTAATGGCTATGTCACTGGATTCCCATGTAGTCGACTGCAGTTCGAGTCCCAGACCCGGTGGCTTAAACTCATGCTGGGCGTGTGTGCGTGCGTGCCCAAGATCCCAAG